>NW_028141163.1:17091555-17693215 GCF_030444845.1 Prenolepis imparis | reverse complement strand
AGCAGTGGGTATCAACGCAGAGTACTAGAGAGAGAGAGAGAGCAGAGAGAGAGAGAGACAGAGAACTGCGTTGGATTTGACGCGAGTTACACTAGGGAGATCCGTTGCTGGGGGAGATATTCGATTATCTCTGTTATTCTACGTATTACGGAGAGATGTGTTTCCGATAAAAAATCCCGGTTTCCAGTGGAAACTCGAATGACGTACGCGAACCTGACCTTCCGTTACGGTAACGATCGAGGGGATTGAATCAAAGGAGAAATTCCGAATACCTATACCTTGCCTGTAGAATACATCTGAAACACAAACTTTGACGACAGCGCCACATTTGGCAAAACTATAAACTATAAAGCGTGAAAATGACATAAATTATTCTTGCGACTTACAGCGTCATTTATCATTTTAATGCAGTGTTTCTATTTTTAAAATAATTGTTATAGTGTTAAAATATACCGAAGACTCTCATTTTGTTATAATTTAATATGTAAAAGCAAATATTTATTTCATTTCGATACCTGTCAAACAGCGGGTTTTCGTCCTTGATTAGGCTCAATTCAATTCGACATATACAATGTTATTTATTGCTTACCCAAACAAAAGGAGAGTTTTCGGTATATTTTACAAGTCGGTTCTATCGGTTACAAACCCTATTTTATTGAAAAAGATTTTTATTTTAGCGTAAGTCGCAAGAATTTTCATGGTATATTTTCTCGCTTCTGACGTCATCAATTCAAGATGGCTGCAGTGAGTATGCAGGAGCCTTAAGGCCTAAACACAATGCTAGGCGATAGTGATAGCTATAGGGAAATAGCGATAGAATAGAAATAGTGATAAAAATTGTCGCCACCCGTTGCACAATGGCGCGATAGGAATAAAAGCCAACCAATCAGAATCGTGCCACTTTTTCAAACGTATGACAGTACATAACCTGTAACTGTCAAAACGTTTTACATTTGTCAGCAGATTTTAGAGTAAGTTAAATATTATTTGGTAAGTACTTGTGAAACATTAATATAAGTATGCGGTTTTCGTTTGGTTAAGTATGCTGCGAAGACTGCGGATCTGACAGCCTTGTATCTCGGCAAGAATCTGAACTCTGAACGCTGATTGGTAGGCTATAAGGCAACAGATATAGAATTCCAACTCGTCGGAAATTTATCGCTGTTGCCTGTTCCTATATTCCATTCTGCATTGGCATATGGATTCCCTAGTGTTGGAATTCTCTCTTTCCATATCGCTGTGCTATATCTATAGCTATCGTTATTCTTATCACTATCGCCTAGCATTGTGTTTAGGCCTTTAACGAAAATTTGATTGTAGTTTGTTATCTGTTGCGTATATTTTTGATCTTTGACTTCTTGAAACTTTTAGCGATTAAATTACAAGTACAAATTAAATCTGGACGAACACCTGGACTATGTTGAATTATTATAACAGCGCTATAAAGCAACGAGATTCTGTTTGCGCGTAAAAAGGGAGACGTTTGAAATGTTAGGTAAAAACACGTTCATGATGTTTTTTCCCGAGCATAAAGGATTATTATACGTTCGTTCTTTTATCGTTTTCACCGTGCGCGCATATATATAAACGTGCATACATAAACGCGGTCGCTCTCTCAAACAGCAGAATATAAACGGGACACCTGTGCACACGGAAGTCGCGCGAGAGTGGCGAAAGAATTTCATTTCTGATTTGCACAGAGAAAGGGCAACGAAGGGGTCGAGCTATGAGCATCCAATTGAAAAGCACGCAAAGGGGCATGAAATCGGAAGTTGTCGGGAGGGGAGGGACGAGCGAAAGTAAATAAAACCGTCGGTAGGCGCAAGGGGGTTTGTTCAAATGCGGCGAAAATCGCATTTCATCTCGATACACACGAGGACGCCATTATCGAAAGAAAAGCGAGGATTTAATAAAAAATTCAAGTCAGACTCGCGAGACTTCGCGGACGACAGATTCCGGGTCTGGGAGACAGGAAGGAATTGAAGGGAAAGGGATGCCGGCCCAGGCGATTTAAGAGGAAGCGAGGGAGGACATCTTTCTCTCCGCGTGTGGAATATCGAATAATCCTCTTGGCTACCGAAGAGAGAAATCCTTGCACGACGATAAACGATTCCCACGGGAATCCGAGGCACGATGGAACAGCCCTGTATGATTACGATTATTGTGAGGCTGACAAGGTGTGTACGCTGTTATATATACGAATCCGGTAAGTTATTTTTTAAGAAAAATGTATCTTGTGTTTCTTCATTATTTAAAAAAAAATATACATATATGAAAAGTATTTACTTGTCGAATGTAATTGGATGCAAATTGTAAATATTAACGTATAAAATGATATTTTTAATTTTGGAAAATTAAGCATATTTCGATTATAATAAAAATGCCGAAATTTAATTTTCTTAATATTTTCTTGAAAAAAATTTCTTATTCACTCAAAATATACACATGTTTTCTTCTAAGTTGTACATACAAAAGGATCCGGATGCGATATCTACACAGAGAGAATTTTCTCTTAGAATTTACCCTGAAAATCATGGTAATCGTGGGACAATATGATATGGAAAGAATTTTAAAAATATGTTTGATTAATTTTACCATACTTTTAGTAAATTTTATTATACACTTCTAGTAAAATTAATATCAAATATATTTTATATTTTATTGTTATAGATATTTATATTTTATAGATATTATTATTTTTTATTGTTATATAATAGATAAATATTAATGAGAGAAATTCTTATAAAATTCTTTCCATATCATATTGTCCCAGGATAAATTCTAAAAGAAAATTCTCTCTGTAAACGTACACTACCGTCAGAAAGTTTAAGACCAAAGTAATAAATAAAGACCCTCGAAAGAATAATTTATTTTTACACGTTAAAATATGATATTCCGCTGATTGTTTCTTTTTTTTTATTAATAGTTAGAAGATCATGTTATAACACCATAAAAGTAAAAATAGCTTGCATTATTTTTTAGAAAGAAATAATAAATAAAATTTACAAATTTTTTTGGTCTTAAACTTTCTGACGGTAGTGTACATGCTTGCAGAAACTTGATTTCTTTTTGACCTAACAACGTGAATTATTGAAAATTAATAATCATGGCGCTCTTCCGAGATTCTGCCAAAACGCGCCGTGTTGAGATTGCAAGATTTGCATCACAGATTGTATACCGATTAAGCCCGACCTAGGTAGTCGAGCTAGGAGTAATTGCAGCCCTAACGGAAGGGGGCGGTGAGAAATTGACCGTGGCAGCTGGACGAGTGCCGAACGTGCCCGACAGCTGCCAAATCAGTAGTGCTGCCGATATCATCCTGTCGAATTCTGAGCACAATTCTGTGCTTTAAGTCCGAGCGAGAAAAAGTCTAGACGCCATCTGTTAGACGTGTACGACACGTGTCCTTCATCGTCAAAAAACAATACATACGTGTTGAACGAATCACCAATTACCTTTTCACAAATAAAGAAATAGAATCTCTCCAATTGCTGACGCGTTTGTTCGCAAACATGGACTATTATTAAGGAAACGTGCAAGATTAGGCAGTAAATGCATCGCCGAACTTTGCTTACGAAAAATACTATCGCACCGAAAAAAAGAGCAAATCTTCTACGAATAACATTGCCGGGACAAGAAGCAGAGAAGCTTCTTCTTCAGCGATGGATTATGCTAGTTCATTGGGACGCGCGAAGAAGCTTTACGAAAAGCTCGGAGCTTGTTAGGGTCCAAAAAAAATAATGCTTCGACCGAGGGGTGTCTCAATCATCAAAAATTTGTACATGTATTGCGAATTACCGAGAATTCCAAGTAATTCCATGTAATGCGACGGAATGCGTGTAATTATGTTAATTCTTTTTTTAAAATAAAATACAATATTTAAATATTAGTACTGTTTAATTTAGTAAGAAAAATGTTATTAGAAATTTAAAATTAATATTTTTTTTTTAATTAATATTGCAAATATTTAGTTGGAACACCTAAATAAAAGTATTATATTATAATAAAGATATAACAAAAAGTGTTCCCAATTATAAGTTTAAAAAAATGTCTTGTTTTAAACTTCATGATTAAAAAATTCATAAATTTTTTAAAAATCAACTTTAAAAAACATTTTTAATAAACATTTCTTTTATATAAACTCGAACACATACAAAATACAATAAAATTAGATTAGATCTGAACAAATTAAATATCAAATATTAATGATTTCATAAATTATAATATTTAGTAAAATATATACATATTAAAAAATCGTCATAACATCATTTTCACTTTTTAAGACGTTTTAATCTCGCCTGGGTTATTATTGCTTTATGTTTGTAAATCAATGCGAAGTAATGCGTTATTCCAGAAAAAATGTACATGTATTGCGACAGTGAGACACCCCTCGGCTTCGACAAAAATTGCCGGCGCAAAATTCTGCCAACGAGAAGCTTCCTAAATAAAGATACTTTTTGAGCTGTCCCTTTAAATCATTTCCATCCTGGAAATGCTTCATAGTAATCGTTTCATAAATTGCTTAATAATTTTTAACGCAGTCTCAGCTTCCATAAAAGACGATTCATTTTTTGTTACATTCTTTCTTCTTTGTATATTTCATATCCGTGCAAATTAAATAATGCATAAATGAAAGCATCATAGAAAGAAGAGAAAATGTAGTGATGAAGATATTAAGCATGTTAATTTAGAACCCTTCAAAGAGCCGGAGGATATATAGAGAATATCGTTCGCATATTTCTTTTTTTAAGTGCACAGATTTTCCAGAGACGTGCGCGCATTAATTGAGGAACTCTCAGAACCGGGCTGATATTAATTTTCCGAAGTAGTCAGGCGACGTTGGAGACTAATGGATTTATTAGAAAAGAGCACCACGAGTCATGATCCTCTGTTTTTTTATACAGAGACGATCATATTTCTCGCGCAACGAGGCGCTTCGAAATTAAAAATTCACCATGCTTGAATAGATACATATATCAGTAGAAAGAAAAGTTTTCCTCTCTTTTATGTGCGAAATATTTCACGTATAATAAACAGATAAAATTGATAAAATCGAAAGTAATTATTTCAATAAATTAGAAGAATTGTGTAAATTTAATCTGTACAATTTTTAACAACAAAAACACGAAATTAATAGGAAATTATATTTGAGCTGGAAAAAGTACAAATAATACTTTATAAAATATTCTCTTTCATTATTATAGAGCATTCGTAATTTCATAAAGAAAGAATGTTGGTGGATTTCAGAGATTGAACTTCAAGAACGGCTCTCTCTCGGAACATAGCGATGTTTGCTTTCAACAGTTAGCTTTCAAGGGGAATACATTTTTTTGCGGTTTTCGATGCCGCGAACTCTAAAGTGTTTTCTTCCTGTTGATATTCGATATCGACTATGGCGTGTTAATCCGACTAACCGCGAACGTTAGCGAACTATAACCATAGATATCAGATCGTAAAGCGTTGTCGGAGCGAATATCGCGCTTCGCTGAAGTTTTCAGGTTTTTTTATTTTTTAATTTTTTTGAAATGCGAGACGAGAGAGAACGGTTTGTATAACGCCAGAAGAGAAAATACTGATCAAATTTACCGTTTTTTTTTTGCAGCAATTCTTTTGATACTATATGATACATTGCAGAATTGAGCAGCATCGAGATTTCGATTAATTTAACAATTTGACCAGATATGTACGTTCGAATAAACTATAATTTGCACAAAAAACTGATGCTATTTATTTTTCATTCTATATAAAAGTTTAAACTTGTATGAAAACGAGAAAAAAGATTTTTAAAAAATTTATGCTAAAATTCATGGAAATTCAATTAAAACATATTTGCATGCCAATAATAATATATAATTTTAATTAACTAATAATTTCATCATTTTGTACGCGCAAATCTGCACAATAATGCAGTTTAAATAACTCGTTTTTAAATTTCACATTCGTCGCCGATAAAAATGAAAAAGAAATCGGAGAAAAATCTCTGTCGCCAAAATGATTGAACGTTTTCGCGCTAGAAGAGGAACAAATTCCTTTCATTAATCGTTCGATAAATCTTGCGCGTATCGATTCCCGGATAATCGGGTCAATCCCGCTAGCCGCGAGCTAGCGTGGTTAGCGAACCGAGTGCGCGCACACGAGATGGTGAAGCGAGATTGTCAAAGCGAAAGTATCCAGTTCGAGTTTTTATTTAGCCCGAGAGAGGAGAGCGATCGCTCGTGTAACGAACGTGTCGGCCGCGCGTAAAACGCGCATCGGACGAGCGATCGTCACGAACACGCGACACGCGGCTGTAAAATCGCTTTGCGCTTGCGAGCTTACTCATCGCAGAGCTATCGTAGAGCTCTAGGCGTATAGAATGACCTGTCGACACGATGCGAAGCGCAGATTGTAAAATACCGTAACTTTAACCCGTCGAGCGTGAACGTTATTAAGCGAAGCGACTCATTAGAGTTTATAACGTGTGGCAAAAGTAAATATTTAAATTCGATGAAAATGTTGATACACACGAACGCACGAAATTAATATCGGCATCGATATTGCAGTCGGTCAGTACAAACGTAGCTAGATTTGATAGAGATATTGAAATTGCAATTGATTTTATTATTAAATACAGGCAGAATTTAATCGATGGCTTTTAACGTGTCTTTATAAAATATAGATTTATAGAAAGTTAAGGCTCCTGGCTCCTCGCCGACCATGTCGGAATCGTGACGTCAGAGGCGAGAAAGCACATGCTAAAAATTCTTGCGTGTCATTTTTAAATAAAAAGATATTTCAATAAAACAATACTACAAAATTCTTTGGCACACTTGTAAAATTGTCCGAAAACTATCTTCTTCCCTTTATAATCAATCAACAACTGTAAAATGACCGTAATATGAAGTTCAAGCCGTCTGGTCTTTGCGCATGCGCAGTTATTCCACATGACAAAGTCCGATATCACACTCATTTTACGGTTGTTTATTAACTGTCAAGGGAAAAGCATAGTTTTCGGACAATTTTATAAGTGTGCCAAAGAGATTTGTAGTGTTGTTTCATCGAAATATCTTTTTATTTAAAAATGGCACGCAAGACTTTTCAGCGTGTATTTTCTCGCCTCTGACGTCACAATTCAACATGGCCGCGGCGAGGATCCAGGAGCCTTAAGAATACTATTTTTTAAAGAATATCAGGGTGTCCAGCAGACTAAAAAATCCCTTACTTTTTCAGATTTTCCAAGACCAGAGGAATTAATTTTTCCTTGACTTTTTAGTATTATTTTTTTCCTAAATGCATAATTTGCATAATCTGCACGGCAAGTCAATTAAATGTTAAATTACGAAACCCTCTAAATGTTTTTGTCAGTAAATAAATAAAATTTTGAAAAAATTCGAAATTAAAAAAAAAATTTAAAGTAATTATACCATCTGCATTATATGAACGATAATCGAAATGAACATGTCACTACAAACTATTTATAATACGCATATCAATTAATAATCATTTTTTATCAACATATTAACTAATATGTAAACTTCAAACTCTATTTATATATTTTACTACAATTATTATTAATATAAATATTATTGGAGTATACAGGTTATTGCGACACAAGATTTGTAATGATATCATAGTATCAAGTATCTACTAACAGCCAAACTAGCAAATAATCACTTTATACATTTACTTAAAAAAAAAAAATTCAAATTATTATTGAGAAAAAATGTATAATATAAAAAAAATCCAGATAAATTGTAAAATTTCCTGACTTTTCTTTTGACATTTCCAGATTTATGAAATCCCCTGACAATTCCCGGTTTTTCAGATTTCTCTGACCGCTAGATACCCTGAATATATATATTACATTCAAAGTATAAAAAAAAATTTTGTTAAGAATAAACCATGTTCTTAAATTCGATAAACATTATATAATTGCTCTCCTTTTAAAATAGCAATAATAATAAAAACTTTGAAATTACAAGTGCAAAATAGCTATACGAAAATACGAAGCTTTATAACGATTGACGCAGTCGTTAGCTCATCTGTCGCGCGTCGCGTCAAACGTCTCTCTCTTCGAAGCAATAAAAAGTCAACGCGATATCATTTCGCCGGAAGTGTCTGGCTAGGTAAACAAAAAGGGCCCTTCAAAGGGACCGAAACGTCCGCCGCGCATACGATTCCGCTCCGCGAGAGAGCCTGCAGCGTTCAGAGTCGACGCTTTTCTCCGTCTCCACCGACTGTTTCATGCGTCCGTTTGCTTCATGCTCTACTTATCGAGAACCGGAGTTCTCTACTCTACCTTCTCTCCCGTCGCGTGCCTTTTGTTACGCGTTCCAGTTACGCCGGTTCGCGTAACCCGAGATCGCCTGGACGAGACGTCGAATAACGTCCGCGAAATCTATCGCCGCGAAAACTTGCGGTGTTAACGTATGCACCAGGTGTGCGGTCGAGACTTATGACGTCTTCCGGTCTAGTGTCAGACCGCAACGACGCCCTTGTCTCGCCTTCTCTCCGTTATGCCACAAGCGATGCATAATTACAACGCGATGACTTTGAAATTTTTCACCGGAGAAAAATAATACACTACTAAAAAAAAAAAAAATCCATTTTTATTATCGTAAAAATTGTGTTATTTTCAAACCGCTGAAACTCGGCGAAAAATCATCGTAGACTAAAAATTAAAAACGCATTTTAACGCGGAATCGGTGATTTAAAAAATTTTTTTTATCTTTCCGTTCTATGCCTTAAAAACGGATACACTGTTTTGTTCCTTAAAATTACGTATTTTTGATTGAGACTCTGCATCTCGATAAAAATTTTTCTAAAGTTCTACTCAAGTTTCATAAACTACATTTTGCCTATAAAACGTTATTTTTAAAATTTTCCTACAATTTTTTTTGACCGAGTTACACGATTTGTAACTAACTCTATATTTTTCAAAATAAGGAAAAAAAAAAATTTTGTAAAATCACCGACAGCACGTTAAAGTTGACACTTCGAGCTTCAAAATGTTTTTTCATTTACGATGATTTTTTGCCGAGTATCATTTCTAAAAATCACAGATTTAGTTTCAAAATTAATCTCGATAAAAAAAAAAAAAAAATCGTAAGAAAATTTCAAAAATAGCGTCATGTAAGGAAAATGTTGTAGTTTATGGAATATGAGTATATGTTTTCGAGAGAAATTTTGTTATCGATCTGTACCAAAAATACGTAATTTTAAGAAGCAAAACCATGTTTGTTTTTAGTACAGAAGTTAAAAAAAATTTTGAAAAACCACCGATAGCACATTAAAGTTAAAATTACAAGCTTTAAAAAATGCTTCTTTAATTTTTTGTCTATGATGATTTTTCGCCGAGTATCGTCATCGTACCTAAAAAAAAAAGGTTTACTTTCAAAATCGTGTAACTCGGTAAAAAAAATTGTAGAAAAATTTTAAAAATAGCGTTTTATGAATAAAATGTTGTAATTTACGAAACTTGAGTAGAATTTTTTGAGAGAAATTTTTTTTATTGGGGTGCAGAGTGTTAAAATACGTGTAAAAATATGTAATTTTAAGGAACAAAAAGTGTTTTTTTGAAGCATAGAACGGAAAGATAAAAAAATTTGTAAAAACCACCGATTTCGCATTAAAGTTGAATCTTTAAGCTTCATGATTTTTCGTTGAATTTCAGCGGTTTGAAAATAGCATAATTTTTAGGATTAGGAAAAGTGTTCTCTATTTTTTTTTTTTTTTTTTGAATTATGTATTTAAAATGATAAAAACAAATCGTACAGAAGGAAAAAATTACAATACTCTAAATTTTAAAGCTCTGAAATTCTCCCAGAATTTTAAAAATGACATTAGACTTATAAAAAGATCTGTAAGAGGCTAACAAAAGAAGAAAGCGCGCGAGTCTCAAAACATTCTGTATAATTTCATCTGTCCATCGTCTGGCACACTTTTCGGACGTGAAAGCAGCCGCGGGATTGCGACTAATGTCTTTTTCTCTAGCACACACCTCTAGAAACCCTCAAAGCGACCGCGTTTCTGCATTATCAAGGAACGAAAATAGCTCGCAATTTTGCTCGTCGTGCGGTATAATGAAGTTCGCTTACTACCGTTTCGAAACGTTCGGAAAGCAGCACTCCGGCTTATCGACCGCTTGTAGTAACCCGCGGCACGGGGCGCGCTTTTTCGGTCTCTTTTTTTTTTTTCATTTTTTTATTTTTTTTCCACCGCTACCACTATCCGGAAAATTCTATATTCTACGTTAAGCGCTTTCGGCGCGATCGGCTAACCGCGTTCGCGGGAAAAAGTCTGGTAACGATGCCGTTAAAACGTTCTCTCGACTCCCATTCGATTCAGTAACTTGGATTAAACGTACGTTGCTGCACGCAAAGTCAATTTACTCCTTGTTAATTAGAATTATTACGCATTCGAAGCACAAAATTTCAATCGCGTCCAGTATATAAATAATGATAAATGATTCATTTCCTAAATTTATTTACAGAGCTATATACGCGGATAATTCAATCGCAAATTCAATTTATTTCACATGCAATTACGATAATAATTGAGAATATTTCATAAATAAAATCTACTTTACTTTTCGTTATCTATTCCTCTCATGATCTATTCATTTTCGTGTAAATCTGTGTTTCTTAACATCCAGATGATGCTCTTCATGTCTTCGATCTGGCTCAGATCCTTTGTTAATGAAAACTAAGCAGCAGATATAATTCTCATCATATAATTATATAAGAATGAAATAAGACTTTCGTAAGCAATTTAATTTCGTTCGCCGTAATCGATCTCCTTGAATCTAAACACAGATCGAGGAACGCAGCCTCGATCGCGAGGCCTATTTAAAGCCGCGCCACAGTGTCGAGTCTGATCAATCCCTTTGTTTTCCCGATCGATCGATCAAGCAAGCGACCACATGCACTTTCAGGCCGTAGCCGCGACTATAACAATTCTCAAGGCAGTTATGCGAACGTTTATACGTCCAACACGGAGCAGTATATACGTGTGATATTTACGACGCCATATGACGTGCGAGCTCTGACAGCCCGGAGCGCGATTGAATTCGAGACGCTAGTATATTCATCAGAAGCACATGAGTTTTGCACTGGCACAGAAACCGAACTGATGTTGAGAAGTTCTTTAGAGCTGGGGATTCTTAAAAGAGATTCATATATATATATATATATTTTTAATTAATTCAAAATATCCTGAATCTCTTTGGAAGTGTATAAAGAGTGTCTTGATAAAAAATGCGCTATTTTTATTTGTTGCGCGAATCCATTTCGAGAAGATAAAAATTCAATCTCTCCGAGTACTGGATTATTTCTCGTTTTTATTTTATTATTTGTAAACGAAAATAGATGTAAAAAAATTTACAGAGAGGAAAATTACTTATCGATACCTAGAGATTTTTATACAATTGTCAATTGTTTAAATTGTTATTTATAAATTGTTTATAATTGTTTAGATAATCGCTATATATTAAAAACGTTCTATGTTAAGTATTTTTCTTCGTAAGACTTTTCTTTCCTCTTTCGTTTGCGAATAATAAAATAAAAACAGCGAATATTTAGTTGGTACACAGTGTATTACTTATTAAGACACTCTTTATATATTCTTAAAATTTTATAATTTTTTTTCTAATTTCTGAAAGCTTGAAAGTTTTCTTTGCTTTGAAAGTTAAGATTTATATAACTTTTATATATTTTCATTTATATCCTTTTCTTATTATATTTTTATGCATAACGACAGCAGTCATTGATGACAGGGAAGTCATTTTAAAGCGCATAGCATTTTTTCCACACTTCAAACTTTCGCATAAACTTTCTTTTTTGTACAAAAAAAGAACGTTTGCTGTTAGACCACGCTTTTCCATGTGAAAGCTTAATCGACGTTAGAAAAGCCCGTACCTACGTTCATTGCCGCGTTTACCCTTTGTAAAACCACGTGAGTATGCGTACGTATGTTTGCACCATTCGATACTATGGACTGATGGACATACAAATGAGAAACGTGGTTCTCAATCGTATCGGCAAATTTCTAAGATCTGTCTGAAATATGTGTTGTGTCTTGCAAATTGCGTTATTATAAATTTATTTCGATTTTCTAGAAATTTGATTTTACTGAAACGCAAGAAAATGCAATAGATTTATCACAATAGAATTTAACTAAGCATGAGAAAATTTTCTCTTAGATTTTCATTTACCTTGAAAATCAAAGAATTTAAAAAATATGTTTGATTAATTTTACCATACTTTTATGAAATTTTACTATATTTTTAATTAAACATATTTTATATTTTATTGTGATAGATATTATTTTTTTATTGCGATAAATATTAATCAGAGAAATTCTCATAAAATTCTAAGAGAAAATTCTCTTTGTGTGTGTGAGATATAATCGCTTTTTTAACGCGAGAAACATAAAAAAATATTCTAAAATAAATATAACCGCGAATAAAAGTTGCACGGATATATAAAAAATATTGTCTACCAAATATTGCGCATATTTTCTCACGTATCTTTTGTTGGATTCCGGATCGATTCAAATTCATAAGAATAAAAGTAACACGATTGGTTGAGACACCCTGCATAAACCACGCCTGTATGAAACGCGTTACAAATTTTATTCGGCAGTCAACGTGTTAAATAGAGAATGCATTGAACGACTTAAAGAACCCGTAGACGGTGGCCACCATGAAACGTGATACGTCACTGCGAATATGGGGCGACCATATGGCGCTTTTTGCCATGGGGCAAACACTTCAGCACGCAGCAACACCTGGCGTGTATCATCTCCTTTTCGTCTCCTCCGGAGACGATCGCGCGGATCTATATTGTGCCCGACATTTTCGCGCAACACATTCCAGACACGTATAGCGACTCGCGCGCGAATGTACGAAATCGCACGACGAGGAAATAATGAGGTGGGCGATGGGAAATGGCGATGCCGGTTAAATCTCTTGAACCTCCGGTCTCGCCATTTATACTTTATGGATTTCAATTTCCTCGTCGCTAACACGCGATTCCTTCGTCTTTGACGTTGAAGGTTTCGGGTCGCCCGCGCGACCACCGCACTTGATATTTCCGGTTACAAAGCGAGCAAATGTAGTTTCGAGTCAACGCCGCGGCGCATATTAAATGTACATACACGAAACAATAGTGATATTTCATCGTGTTATTATCGACGTTTAATATTTACAAAACAAGCGCGCGTTTAAATTATCGCGACACATTTATAATGTTTATTTTATTAAGAGAAAGGGGGAGAAATATATTTGTATAATTTAATTTAAATACACAGTTATTTTACGCCATAATATCTACATATTGATCGTTAAGGATTCCTGGATCCTCGCCGCGGCCATGTTGGATTGTGACGTCAGAGGCGAGAAAATACACGCTGAAAATTCTTGCGTGCCATTTTTAAATAAAAAGATATTTCGATGAAACAACACTACAAATCTCTTTGGCACACTTATAAAATTGTCCGAAAACTATGCTTTTCCCTCGACAGTTAATAAACAACCGTAAAATGAGTGTAACATCGGATTTTGTCATGTGGAATGACTGCGCATGCGCAAAGACCAGACGGCTTGGACTTCATATTACGGTCATTTTACAGTTGTTGATTGATTTTAAGGGGAAAAAGATAGTTTTCGCACAATTTTACAAGTGTGCCAAAGAATTTTGTAGTATTGTTTTATTGAAATATCTTTTAATTTAAAAATGGCACGCAAGAATTTTTAGCATGTGCTTTCTCGCCTCTGACGTCACGATTCCGACATGGTCGGCGAGGAGCCAGGAGCCTTAATGATCCGTTTCTCTCTTAATGTAATTCTCTTAACATTAACAAGGAAAAAATGAAAAGATATTTCTCCGGATTTTCTTTTTATCGTAAACAAGATTTCGTCCATTTAACTCGCTAAGGAAGCGACAGGGCTCGAGAAAAGTTGACTACCGATTTATTTCTCGCAAAAGCAACCGGGTTTCACAGTCACCCTCGTAAACGTTCCGCCAAAGTATCTCCGCGGAATGTGTCGACGTCGTTTCGCATGCCTGCGACGGGGAAAAAAAAAAGAAAACAAAATCCGCGAGTAATTCCATTACTCTCGACGTTACGCTGGACACACCCATCGAATCAGCGAGAAGCGCAATGATTCTCAACTAAAGCTTTCTTTACGAGAGCCTCGAAGGAGGATAAGTATGCGGGCGAGTGCTCTCGCGACGATTCGAGGACACTCGTGCCCGGCCGAAAACACGTAAATAAAGCCACGGAGAAGTGCATCTCGATTGGGATGAGGTGGAAGAGAAGACGTGGAAGAAGAGGAAGAGAGAAGAGACGCCCGAGCAACGAGGGCAAAACGGAGAAGGAGGAAAAAAGAGAAGAGAAAGAAAGGGAAAGTCCAGAGTTATCCGAGCGCGGACCACATAAAAAGAGAAAAAGTCCGCGCGGTTTGGATTCCATGCCAAGGAAAAAGTCCCGACGCCGCTTTTCAACGGATAAAAAAAAACCGCCTGCTTCTCTCGTTCTCTCTCTTTCGCGCGCGCGAGACTTTTTCGCGCTGTGTATAAAGGCGGTTCCTTTACGGGCGTCAGCGAACGCGATCGCGAACGAGAAGAAGGATTCGCGAAAGGAAAGAAGCGGATTTTTCTCCTCCTCGTATAGCGGTTAAACTTTCGTCGTAATAAAATCGCTGTGCGCGAAAATTCCAAAGTAAATTTGAACTGTATGTCAAAAAGAGGGAGAAAAAGTGCGCTACTGGCTCTGCATGGCGAGGACAAATATTAAATATCGATCGCGACATCGTGCATGCCTTTTCTCGTTCGTTCGCTGGTTCAAAAGCGCGGTTGTGCGCAATGTATCCCTATTCCGTTCATACTTTCGCGATACTAGTTACGAGGAAATTTTCGAACTGTTCGAATTTCACTTTTGAAAGTTTTAGGTTTGTTTTAAACGCATTTTTCATTTTTTTCATTTTTATTTGTTAATCTCTGATTAATACACAATCTCGTTATAATTGTGCGTGTCATTATTTTACGAGTTTCTAAAGACCTGTTTAATTGGCATTTATATCCATTGAATTATATGATTTGATTAATTATCTCTCTGAAATGAATATTTCATTTGTAAATATATTATATTAATTATTATGATAATTAATCAATCAGTATATATAAATATTAATTATGTATTTCATGATTCATTGTTACTATTGCGCGTTCTAATCCAATTATTGCAAATAATCATCAAAGATTTAATAATGAAAATCAAATCATACAAACTGAAAATCAGAATTTTAATAGAAGATTATAATTTAGGAGACTAATAACAATTTTTACTATACAAATTAGTAAGTATCAGTTATTAATTTTAATTGTTTCTCTTTACGTTTCTCTAAAACTTTTTAGAAAGATTAAAAGAGTCAATAAAAATTGTTAATATAAATAATTTTTTTCTTTATAAAATGTGTGTGTGTGTGTGTGTGTGTGTGTGTGATTATAAAGCCAAATAGACTTACTACTTTGCTATACAGCAATTTCTATCTCTGTTCCTCTCTCTCTCTGTCATGTACAATTATGAAATTTTAGTAAAATATTATCTTGTATTTATACTGGACTACCGGAGAATCTAGTTTTAAATGACTTATCGCGCAATAAATTCTGCGGTCTGCGCCGACTATATATGCATGTTAGAAGGAGAGAGAAAGAGGGAGAGAAAGAGAGAGAGAGAGAGAGGGAGAGAGAAAGAGAGGGAGGAAGAGATTATAGATAAGTATACGCCAAAGTGAAAGTACGAAATTACGGAGCTTAGTCCATACTCCTAGATTTTCAACCGGTGGTTAGCCGCTGAATATGCATTAAACGGAATACCACTAGCGAGATCAGAGACGTTACTATTTCTCATAGCGTAATACTAGTGCGAGAGTCGCGCCAGGTCGCTAACTTCGGGTTCCGGGCGCGGTGAATAAATTTCGCCAAGGGTCCGCCGCGCGCGGTTTCGTCCCCTTTTTATTTCGAATTTTCCGGTCCACTCCGAAGAACGGAGGGTGTAGCAAACGAAGAGTGGCAAGAGAGAAAGGAAGGAGAGAGAGGGGAAACGATGTGGATTGGTACTCGAGAACGCAACACGGTGCTGAACCCCAACGAATTGGAATTTCATCCCGCGGCTCGGATGTGCAATGGCACATCCGAGCCGCTGTACGACGGATAATTGAAGAGCTCGCCCTTCAAAAAAGAGGGATGGATGGATATCTCTCCTTCCTTTCGAAAGTCGCGCGCGTGTAAAAAGCCAGAGTCTGCTCATTTCGATGAGTCGCGTCAACAAAGCAGAATATATTAAAAGCACGCCACGTTTGCTAATTTACAAGATCGTGAAAGAATCAGGAAACAATTAGACTGCGTACACTGAGAGAATTTTCTCTTGGAATTTACCCTGAAAATCATGGTAATCGTGGGGCAATTGGTATTGGAAAGAATTTTATGAGAATTTCTCTAATTAATATTTATCACAAAATAAAAATAATAATATCTGTCGCAATAAAATATAAAACATGTTTGATTAATTTTACTAAACTCCGAAGATTAGGTAAATTCTAAGAGAAAATTCTCTCTGTGTATAAATAAATGTAAAGATTTGCATGAAGAATATAAAGCGGAAAAAAAATTTGAAGCTTATTATCTGCCAATTTTGCCATCACACGCAATTCGAAGAGTTAATAAGAATAATGAAATGTTCAATTTGTTTACGCGATAAAAAGAAAGCCCATGCAATTTTCATTTCTCGGTAGACGTCGTCGTAGTATCGCGTAACATTTGCAAACGCAACGACGGTATCTTGCTCCTTTCCTCTTGCGACGAGAATGTTTCCTGCGCCTTTCATTCACGATAAATATTTATGACGAGCCGGAGGGAAAATACGTTCACGATTCGGCTTTTTCAATCCCGGCGGTGGAGCGAATCGTCGTCGTCGAGGATTTATATCAAAGAGTGGGACGATATATCGTACTTAATCGCGATATGGGTCGTGAGATACAAAACTGCGCGAGTCGCTCTAATTTCACGGGATGAGACAGAGACAGAGACAGAGACAGAGACAGAGACAGAGACAGAGACAGAGACAGAGACAGAGACAGAGACAGAGACAGAGACAGAGACAGAGAGAGAGAGAGAGAGAGAGAGAGAGAGAGAGAGAGAGAGAGAGAGAGAGAGAGAGGGAGAGAGAGAGAGAGAGGGAGAGAGAGAGAGAGAGAGAGAGAGAGAGAGAGAGAGAGAGAGAGAGAGAGAGAGAGAGAGAGAGAGAGAGAGAGAGAGAGAGAGAGAGACGGGGCCCGACGAAAGGGACGTGTCGTCGAGAGAGAAGCAGAGTGTTTTCCGGGTTTTCTCCCTCGCTAGTTGGACTCCGCGTAACGTCACAATGATAAATCGAGCGCGAGAAGAGTACACTGGGTCCACGTTGCACCCTAGCGAGACCCAATCTTTTCCTATTAGCCCGGCGCCACGCGAGCCTTAAAAACGTTGCCGAAAAAGAGCGCGGAAAAACGCACCCTTTCGGGTAGAAGAGGGAAACGCGGCCGTGTGAATTATTGCGCGACGCTGCCACGAAATGAGTTTAATCGGACATATTGTCGCGAAAAATGTTTCGCGAGCTCTCCATTTCCGGGTGCAGCTGCAGTCGGTCTCGTGTCACACGAGACTTTATTAATATTAGTATGTCCGGTATGTATTTCAACGCGCGCGGCGAATGGATTTCATTAAGTTTGCAAATCATTCAGAAGTGGAATTAAACGTCATGTTATTTCACATCCGTATGTATTAATAGTTAAGTAATCGCGTGCGCGAAGAGATAACTCGCTCGCTCTCAGTTATACTTCTCTCTTTCTCTCTCTTGTAGTGCAGTCTAATTTCCTCTCTGCTCATTTATCAATTTAATTTATTACACGGTATGTTCACTCTATTTATGCAAATTAGAAAAAAAGAATATTTTATATATATTTTTTATTTAATGCTTCATAAAACTGATTATGGATATTATTATGCAACCGTTTTTTTCTCAATGATCTATTTATATAATATTAATCAAGAGAAGATCTTTTCTGTCGGAAATGTCCCATTTCTTCGAAAAATTAAGAGCACGACTGGGCGTGAATAAGAAAATAAACGGGGATCGCCGGATCTTCACATTATTATTTAGACCCAAGAATATCCACCTCACGTGGGATATCAACTTACCGAGTGACTAAAGTAAGCTAGGCATGATAATCGACTGCCACGGAAAGACTACTTATAAGCCACAGCAATAATAACAAGGTGTAGGTATATCCTTCGCGCGCGTCGTCATCCACCAATTTATTATCGTCGTAACCGTGAACGCGATCTCGACGATTTACGACTAGCGTCATTATCACGACTGTGTAGGAATATACGCACCGCAGATTGTATTCTCGTAATAAGCATCCCGCGTCCACTCGCGATTAAAGAGGCTGCAATATTTTGTAAGGAATTTTCTGAATATATCAAATATTCCGTCCCATCGTCTCACGATGCACTTTCCTTTCGGCTACTCACAGTGGATACATTCGGGTGCTATTAATCGTTAATAAAGGTATAACGAGAATCCTCTTTGTGAAACTTTGAAAGAGGTATCACGGAAGTTTACGGTCTATTATCGCCCGCGAACACTTGCAGCAGCGAACATACTAAGGCGATTAGAGTGAAATAAGATATTGAACCAAAAGTCGATTAAGGATTAGATCTCGAGCAAAATGGATGGAAATGTTGAAAAAGTATATAAGTTTGACGCTCGAACACGTGAAGATTCTCCGGAAGATTGATAAGACATTCGGAATCACACGAAGGAACAGTCTCTCCATACTCTCTTCACCTTTTTACATTTCATCGCGATTTTACGTCTATCAAGAAGGGATTCGAGCTTCTAGTGGAAAAGTGCCAAGGCAAGGATGTATGAATAACTTGAGTACGTTTTGAAAAAAGTATGAGAGAAAAAGATGAGTGTCATCTCACAGAAAGTACATTTATAAATCTCAATTTTTTCGTGTTATATTTTTTAAAATACGCATAAAAGTCTTTTTCTAATTTTATATATACTATATTTTCTATATGTATATGTTGAGAAGAAAAATAAAAGTTTCTTTTTAAACAATGAAGATCTAGAATACGCGTTATTTGATCGCAGTTTATTTCGAAAGATTTCGTATCGGCATCCATAGGACAAAAAACCTCGACCGAGCGTCTCCATCTTCTTGCTGCCACGTCTCAACTTTCGCGCAACGGAACAGACAAACAAGGATAAATACGAGAAATGGACAATGGGGGATAAAAAGCTCGACATAAACACGCGCAAACAACCAGAAGGAAGAGAGCGAGCTTTTGGGGGTCGCGAGGTAGAAGCAGAGGGGAAAAGAGGAACGCGGCCGGGAATGGATGTGTTACCGATTGTCTGGTCCACGAACGCGCTTCTTTGGTCTCGTTGTTTTAGCGCGGCTTCTGGAAATTTCCACCGCGAGACTATCCGGGATTCATCTAGGAGAAATGGACACATTCCAAACGACCAACGTCGTGTATAGGGAGGTAGTTTGATAATTGAAAGAATTCTCGGGGGAAAAGTGTAAGACATAGCACTATAGAAAACTACATATTAATAATAGATACGTAAATCGTGCTAAAAAGAGTTTGTAATATTTATTCGAAAATTTGTTTAATTGTATGTATAAAGAGAGAAATATTATAATTATTTTCTTATCGCAGAATAAGTCAATTTATAAACCAATCATAATATCTACTTAAAACCAGATCTTCGATACTAATTTCTGTGCGGTCAAAGTTCAACGTACGCGTGATCTGTCATTCAGTTTCTTGAGTCAATTAACTCCACAAGTTAATCAAACTTTCATTACAAACGGTGCTACATGATCGAAAAAGGAACAGATAAGCGGTATAATCTGCCGGATATCTTATCTATCTAGTTATCTAGTTACACAAATGTGGAAATCAGACAATATATACCTGCTACTTGCAACAGTAAATAAAAAACTTAACTAACTACGACGACTACTTATAACTTTTATCAAATATTATACACTTTCTGTATTTTATTTCCTTCCTTTCGTTCGAAAATTACATAATCGAACGCACCGAACTGTAACAGATAGTTAAAAAATGCAGTGATTAACGGGAGAAAATGATTCTCGTCGACTTATTTCGCAAGAAGAACACGCTGGAAATTATCAAGCATCTTGTACAGAGATGTACTCTCCTTTTCTTTCGTCCCCTTTCCTAAGCCGATCTATGTTGTTCGGCATATATGCGTCTATTCGGTGCGCCGGAAAGCTAGCAAAAAACCGAGCGAGCTCCCGGTTTTTCCGTTTAGATTCCCGACGCTCCATCATCCCTCCGAACTTATTGGAGGGATGCGAAAGGGGTTTGTGCGTGCGCGCGAGAGAGGAGACGGCAAGACGCCGTCTGTTTTCGACTCCCGCGTCGCGACGCAAGTAAGGACGAAGTCGACGTCAACGTTCGCGAATCCGTAGCGACGTCGTTTCCGTAGTATTCTCGTCGGCACAGCCTGCTTTTTCTAATATCGGGTAATATCCGGGGAATACGCGCGTTATATATGCGTACGCCGATAGAATCCGTAGATGGGTTTAACCGTGCAATATTGAATTTTCGAATATTGAATTTTAGGCGAGACGGCGTTTCCTGTGTGTGCTAACGGCATTCATCATTAGACGAAGAATAAATTTACACATTAAGTCGGTATATATCGCGGAACAAAGGTTTTTGCTTTACGAGTATTTTTCTTCAAAGGACTCCGCATCAAATACATAGGATTTTGGCTTTCGGTGAAATTGCATGCTTTTTTTCAATATGTTGTAGATTATGACTTGCCGAACAAAAGATGTAATGGGCTCAAAGCGAAATATTGGATAGTTACTGAGTTACAGCCAGTCAAACAACTCGTAAAGCCCGAATTTTTCGTGTTTGATATTGACTGTAAATCATAGTAACCGTCTATTATTTAGCTTTGAGCCTATTACATTTTTTTGTTCAGCAGATCATAAGCTACAATATGTGAGAAAACCAGCTGATTTTATCAAGATTTAATTTTATACAGGATTAGTGCGGAGTTTTTGATGTACAAAATCCTAGATGAAATTAAATCTTGGTAAAATCAGCTGGTTTTCTCACATATTGTAGCTTATGATCTGCTGAACAAAAAATGTAATAAGCTCGAAGCTAAATAATAGACGGTTACTGATTTACAGCCACTGAAACTCGAAAAATTCGGGTTTTACGAGTTGTTTGGCTGGTTGTAACTATCCAATATTTAGCTTCGAGCCTATTACATCTTTTGTTCAGCGAGTCATAATCTACAACATATGAAAAAATCAGCCAATTTCACCGAAAACCAAAATCTCTGTATTTGATACGGGATCCTTTTAGACCCGACAATCGTAATTTGTCGTTACAAAAAAAAAATACAGAACTCGATTTATCTGTTGATTTTTTATACGTTGAATAAATGTTGTAAATATAATTTTGAAATTGGCTCACAGGAGAATAGATGAACTAACTCGGATAAAACGATAAATCGCATACATCAGTGAACTTTTGCTGATTTGACAGATCGATTTTCTATATCACGATAAAGTTCGATATTGGCGTACTAGGTATGACGGGCGTGAGAAAACGCTTCGTTAGGCGATATCGCCATACGTTGGAGCGAATCATCGGAAATATACGGAGAGAGAGAGAGAGAGAGAGAGAGAGAGAGAGAGAGAGAGAGAGAGAGAGAACGAAGTTACGAGCCGCATAGAATAGGGTGTGTAACCGCGTTTTTCCCGAGTCACATCCTCCGAATCCATTTTGCGGAACGAAGACGAGATGCGAGACGAAAAAGGTCAAAAAAAGAGAAAGAGAGAAACGAAAACGATCGCGCGTATTTGTCCGTCGGTGTGATTCCGGTGGCCGGCCAGCCAAACTTCAACACGAGAGACGAGAGCTTTCTTTTCATTCTGTAATGAGGTTAGGAAGCGATAGAACGAAGAGAAGTAATTCTCTTCCCTCCGGCGACCGGAGATGCTACCCTCCCCCCCTCCCCCCTCTCTCTCTCTCCCTCCCTCTACCCTGTATACGCTCTGTATACTTTGCTTTTCGCCACGACGACGAATGTTCCACAGCGGCCGGAAAACCCGGAAAAACTGATTGCCCGGGCTTGCGGCAGTAATCGTCGCTGCTGCCGCTGTGTCGCGCTTGTTATTTATTTCCATTTTCGGTCCGTGAAAATCGGTCTTACGAAATTACGCCGCGTTGCATAATATTTTCCTTGACGCCTGTGCTTAAATCAAGCGTTCCGGAAAATTCTTTGCCAAGTATTCGCAATTTAATGCTCGGATTCTCCGGAAGCAATGCTACTTATTTTACATTGAAATAAATTGTTCAGAGAAAAGTAAACAGATATTAAGGTGTACGCGCGATATAATTTCGAAACAGAATATATAGTGTTAGATAAACACTTTAGAAGACGATAATAGGAGGAATAAAAAGTTGCAAAAATTTACATCAATATAAAGTTATGTTCTCTTCTGCACTTTTGGATTAATAAACAAATAAGAGATAAATAAGATAAGACCAAGTTATCTGCGCGGAACAAAGATCGTATTGTAATATTTCTCGGTCAAAATTGTCTGAAAGAAAGCAGTCGCGTCGGAAAATTCATCCGAAAAGATGCCAAAAACGTAATGTCTAGCCCAAGTTCCGAGCCAATACATGAATGTTTCCGGGACTACTGCAAACGTGATCGGTTGCGACAACGATTGGGAAATAATTGAGCAATTTAGGGTTACGTGACTGGGACGTATCTCGTCATCGGAAGAAATGAGGCACGATGATAGGGGAGAGAGGAGAGAAGAGGGTGGAAGAGGAAAGAGAATTCTGATAGAGTCCCATGGCGCCTCATGGGGATCCTCAGTTCGCCCCCTTCTTTCTGCTCTCGATGAAGCCTCGACAATCTCATTACGGCTTTGTCGTTCTACAAATGTGATCGATGTGTCGCGGCTCGTTCGTCCCAAGCTGATATAAATGATGTGCGGATTTACCAATTATGCGATAGTGGCGAATCAATCGTCCCGTTGCAACACAATGTGGACAGATAATGTACACGGAGAAAATTTTCTCTTAGAATTTACCCTGAAAATCATGGTAATTGTGGGACAATATGGTGTGGAAAGAATTTTAAAAATATGTTTGATTAATTTTACCATACTTTTAGTAAATTTTACTACTTTTAGTAAAATTAATCAAACATATTTTATATCTTATTGTGATAAATATTAATCAGAGAAGTTCTCGTAAAATTCTTTCCATACTATATTGTCCCACAATTACCATGATTTTCAGGGTAAATTTTAAGAGAAAATTCTCTCTGTGTGATAATAATGTGATTCGGAGCAACTCTTACATGTTGAATTGAAGAAAAAAAAGAATTAGAATAGCATTAATACGCCCTTCATTATTGTTTTTTTTTAAATCAGTTTACGCTTTATATTTTACAGACCAGGCTTTTCTAAATTCTCAGAATTAAAATGCTTTTCATATTTCCCGACAATCTGATTATACTCTCTTTGGGTTCGTACGAATATTCAAGCGATCTAAATTAATTCGTGCGAGATATGAAAGTTAATCCTTTTACTTTTACGTTTCTCCACTTTGAATCATTTGCGCATTTTATCGATGTGACGTCTCCCTCCCTCTCTTTCTTTCTCTCTCGATTTAATCAGACCGGCGCTTCACGCCTGAAACTTGCATGGAACGTGATAAAAAACGCGTATGTTCCCTTATAACACGCGTTCCAGATTGCGTCTCTCGCGTAATTACTTTGCACCCACGTACATACAAGTATTCACTTTCTTTTTGCAAAAGGGTCATTTCCTGCCACTATCGTGCCGCTCTTTAATCACTGCGTGCGTCCGCCGCAAATAAAAACCGCGTGCCGCGATTTGTTGCGCGGACCCAGACAAAACGGTCCGTCGCGCGAGTTTGCGAACGACGGCACAAAAAACGGGAAGCTTTACGAGGCGCCCCGAAAAAGGGCATTCATAAAGATGCACGCAAAAACGGGCGCGTCAAATTACAACGATAACTATAATAGCGTCTCGTACACCAAGATAACTAGTATCAAGCTTGATTCGTATAATTTCGCCATTAAACCGTAAAAATTTCAGGATTATACTTTTTGTTCTCATATATATTTTACATACGATGATCCTACAACAGAGCGGAAACCTTAAGAAATAATATCGAATGACGTTTTCTTAATATTAAATTTATTAATTTATTAATTTATTAATTTATTGCTTCATAAAGGTATAAAAAAAATGTTACAGGTTTTTTATAACTGAAATTGAAAATTTATTAATTAATTAAATGTATTTAATTAAAAAGAAATTATTTTTTATTACTATATTTATTTCTAAATAATCGTATATTTAAGAGTGACAAAATAAAGAATCTGGATTCATAACATTTGAGAAATTTAATTGAAAGCATACTAAAAAGACTTCAAAAAGTTATTGAGGCTAAAGAAAATCATATTAATTATTAATTAAAATAATATATTATTTCTTTAAATTAAAATATATTATAATTAAAATCATTATAATTATAATAAAATATAAATATATAATATTATAAATATTATAATTAAATTAAAATATATTATCTTAACTTGCCTTTTTATTTTGTCACTTTTAAATATACGATTGTTTAAAAATAAATATAATATTAAATAAAAAAATGATTCCCTTTTAATTAAAAACACTTAATTGAACAACTTTCAATTATAAAAAACATATTTTTTTTACCCTTATGAAGCAAACCAGTCTTATATAGATGAGATGGCTGTTTATTTTTGCCGGTCACTGTATACTTTAGATATAAGCACTTTACAAATACTCTACTTGAATATGAGATATACCGGGTGTCCCATTTTAAAGGACCCACTCAAATATCTCAGAAACACTGTGTTAAATCAAAAAATGTTTCCTACAAAAGTTGTAGGGTTTCGAGGGGGACATAACATAGTAATATTCATATGACCTTGGGCGGCGTCTCCAAGGTCAAGTGAAGGTGAGAATAAATTTTTTCAATGGAAACCCATATTTTTTATTATAACATCTTTTTCTACTAATTAATTTGAACAACTTTTATCTGAAGCATTTTTTTATTTTTTTCAAAATTCACCTTCTCACCTTCAAATTCTCACCTTCACTTGACCTTGGAGATGCCGCCCAAGGTCAAATGAATATTACTATGTTATGTCCTTCTCGAAACCCTACAACTTTTGTAGGAAACATTTTTCGATTTAACGCAGTGTTTCTGACAATGAGATATTTGAGTGGGTCCTTTAAAATGGGACACCTGGTATACGAAGAACCTTGTACAAAATTCAAACTTTTAAAATAATAATTTTGAACGCGTAAATTTTATTTTTTATTTTATATAACGTCGAATAAATAGCGCATGCCCTCCACCAAGATATGGCTTCAGATTTCGCGAGATTCGTAAGGGCTAATAATGAAAAATAAAAAGAAAATTCCGCTGAAACTCACCCCACGTAGTAAAGAGGTGAATGTACTGCGCTATCGATACAGACTACCCGCGCAAAAAGAGATTCCGGCTTGGCCGTTGCCATTAGCCGCATATGGATATCGGGGAACCAAAGCACGACTTGCCATATTGAAGCAGCGCGTGAGTGCACGCTCGGGCATGTGCGTATGCATAAATACGCGCATAAGCGGAGAGCGCACGAGACAGAGAACGACGCTCATCAGACTTTTTACGAGCGATTCTCCCCCTATTTATAGCCGAGAATATTCGGCAAGAAAAATACGTTGATTCCTTATGTCATTCGTCATTTGTGCGTGGAGTTTCCTCGATATAAAGATAAAGGTTTACGTATTGTGAAAATAAAATACGAAATATCTAACTCCGTTGTATATCTACATATTTGACTAAATAAAGCATTATAAAAAAAATTAACGACTACTTTATTTCACACATTTCGCTGAGATGATAAGCGACAAGGAGATAGCTTGATCGTAAATTATATTAAAAGACCTTAACAACTGATATAATTCAATTCGTTCTCGTAATGCGTTCCCGAATTAGACGAAAGAGATATCTCTCTTTTTGCTTTAGATAAAGTAGGGCAAAGATTACGACAGTTCTAGACCTTCACCATGCTTCTCTCTCGGCATACAAAGTTTTTGGAGAAAGCGGAAGATAGTTCCATGAATAAATATTTGTTTTACTCTTAGCGATTGATAAAAGTAATTCATCTTTCGAATCTATCATTGAATTAGAAACAGAGTTTTCCTCTCAAACAATATGAATTATCGCAATCCTAATCATAAAATTAGTTTTCCAAATTTTTCAATACATTTGCATCAATCGGTCATGTTTAAAGAAAGATGAAACAGTGATCCGTTTATTTATACACAGTGCATTGATCTCACGCGTTTGTTCTGTGCGCACATTTTTCGTAACAGTTAATAGTTATAAAGGGTTCATTGTTAATGACTAGCCAGTGCAGAATGTTACAATATGCTTCATGGCAAGAGTTTATCGCAAAGCTGCAACGTTAAGATTTATCATCTTTCGTCATATGAAATATTTAAAAATTTCTTTTTAATTAAAATTTGAACTCTTGCACAAACAGCATAAATAAAATTTTATAATCCATAGAGGCGCGCTATTTAAGTTTAACTTTTAATTAATTCAATAGCATCAATATGATGATTTCTGCGAGAGAGAGAAAAAGAAAAAGCCCAAAATAATTTATATTTATTAAAAAATTTTGTTATTAAAAATATTTTAATATAAATGTAATTTTTTTCAATTATTTAATTATTTTTTAAATTATTTTGTATAAATATATTTCAAGAGTAATCCTAATCTCAGGATTAAAATGTAAAGCTTTGCAAAGTCTATTTTAGAAGATATTTTTAAGGCATTTATTTGTCTGACTCACAACATTTCTATTAGCTCATTTTTCAGGCCAAGTAAACATTTGTTCAGCTTGTTAAAGTCAATGTCAGAGTATCGGGATATCAGAAAGATTCTGCGAATGAATTTCTCCGGAATATATATATCTTAAGATCTTTCAGGACCCTTAAAACGCAAAAAATATTTATCCAACAAGCATTTGGCAGATATAAATATCTTCAATAAAAGATTAAAGAGATTCTCTAAACGAGGAAGTGAAAACAAGCCTCATTTCGAGAACAAAAGTCCATGACTTTTCGTGACGTGAAGATGCGCATTAGTTTTTGCCGTCATTAATCCCGAAAATATCACGGCGACGCGACGGTTTCTTTCTTCCGCGGTCAGAGATTATAGATATATAGTTTCCTCATATGGCGGACGAAAAAACGCGGCAAATAAGTTCCTCCTCGAGGTATTCGACGAAAGAAGAAATATGACGTCAATATAGATTTATAAATAAAAAGATTAATAAGTAAAAAATAAAAAAATACAATAGAAAGATTCGTAGATCTCCAAGTTAGCAAATAAATAAGAGAAAATACTAGAAAAATATTATATATATATATATAAAGGAAGTATTTTAATAATTTATACATATATATATTAATTAATAATTTATAATATAATTATTAATTATTAATTAATATATATATGTATAAATTATTAAAATATATATATATATATATGTATTATATATAAATTATATTATAAATTATAATTATAAATTATTAATTAATATATATATGCATAAATTATTAAAATACCTCCTTTATATGAGATTTGATAAAATACAGAATTTGCTGTAATATTATTATGTGGTATTATTTCGCCTAAATGGTTTTGCATGAATAGGAGATTTCTCAAAAGCAGGAATTTCCTGCCAATCAAGGCAAAATCCTCTTTCACGTTTCGTCTCTCAAATCAGCATATAACGTGGTATACAGCGCCTCGAAAAGACTACGAGGCTTTGATTTACTCTCTCGTCCCTCATTCAAGACGACGTTACGGCAGCGCGTTTTCTCCTTAAATGGGCGCCCAACGTCTGAGCGACATTAAAGTTCTCGGTCAAAGCCAAAGTCATGGCGAGGGGGTCCCCATCCTTGACGTTTTCCAAGGAGATGCAGCATCGTGAGAAAGATCAGGGGAAAAAGGAGGTTCGAAATATACGCGATCCAGACTTTCTATCGCATCCTATACTCTCGCTTTGTAGATCATTGAAATAATGAGAATAAAATCAACGATGCACGTAATGCGATCATGTTGGGCGTTGAATAACCGAACAGATACGATCTCAGATGGATTCAATTAGAAAGGACAAGCATACGACACAGCATGCTCACAAAGTCTTACTTATCGTCGAAGGTCGTCGTATTACATCGCGTTCGCGCAGAACTACATATATGCAATCACTAACTATAAACATGTTCTATAAAATTAATGTTCAATATCGCAACAAAAAAAAAAATTCATGGTTTAAATGAATATTCAATACTAAATTTCGTGAAATTTCACGAAATTTAGTATTACATATGGATTATAATATTAATTGGAATATTATTCACATTATATAATGTGCAATCCGATCTTTGAACTTGTTTGTTACGTATCGATTGTACTGCGAATGCAAAACTGTTAATGTTATGAGAGAGTTCTCGATGCAAATATATCCAAAATTTAATATGGAAGAAAGAGATGAGAGCTTTTGTAATATTAATTTCAAACACGGCTTAACATATATAGCTGATAATTGAGATGGATAATGTACTTATATAAATTATGATAGTCGAATGTAAAATATTTATTTCTAATATGAGAATGCTAAGATCGATCGATATGTTCATTTTATAATATAAAATTCTCCATTCTCGATAATTCAAGTGTGATATTATCGGTTTAATTCTTATGTTACATTCTTGTTATATGTAATAACTGTCTGAATAACCCTATTATTAAGGCTCCTGGGTGCTCACCGCGGCCATGTTGGATTGTGACGTCAGAGGCGAGAAAATACACGCTGAAAATTCTTGCGTGCCATTTTTAAATAAAAAGATATTTCGATGAAACAACACTACAAATCTCTTTGGCACACTTATAAAATTGTCCGAAAACTATGCTTTTCCCTCGACAGTTAATAAACAACCGTAAAATGAGTGTAACATCGGATTTTGTCATGTGGAATGACTGCGCATGCGCAAAGACCAGACGGCTTGGACTTCATATTACGGTCATTTTACAGTTGTTGATTGATTTTAAGGGGAAAAAGATTGTGCCAAAGAATTTTGTAGTATTGTTTTATTGAAATATCTTTTTATTTAAAAATGGCACGCAAGAATTTTTAGCATGTGCTTTCTCGCCTCTGACGTCACGATTCCGACATGGTCGGCGAGGAGCCCCGGGAGCCTTAAGCATAATGTATATGAGAGCATGCACGTGCATAATTTGTGCAGAAGAAAATTTCCATTTCATATCATAAACTGTTTAAATATTGCACATTATTTCGATATATAGGGATAAAAAAAAGAACGTGCAACTCTAAATGCGCGAATCATTTTGCATTTATTGCATTTTTGCATCGCGGCGAACGCTACGAGCGTGAAACTCCCACGGAATTCAACATGCTTCAAAATTGCATTGCGGTGCATTCCACGTTTCGTCCGATATTTTCCTGTCGATCGAAGGCCGTCGAAGCGATGCACACGCATCGGTGCAGCGGTTTCTCTCGCGCGTTTCCCGCGAAACAATGAGCGCGGAGGGGAACGTTGTTTCGCAATAAAAAGAACCTAGTTACCGTTATACTTGTTAGAATTCCTACCTTTAACACGACGTAACTTCGCAAGCGTCGTAATATTACTGCTACATCCGCGTCACATCCGTAATGGGATATACGCAATGCGTGTGTCTGATGCGAATGAAAATTGCGAGAACGAGATTGCAAGGACTGAGGAGAAGAAGGACATGGTTCTCCGTAATGTCGTAACGTATAACAGTAAAAAATGTTATTTTACCGATTCAATCGATTCCGATGTGGAAATAGTCGTTTCATTCCGACAGCAAGAAATGCGATTGTGGCGAATCATCGCGACCAGGAGAATGTCCATATCGACAAATTTAATTCTCGATAAATTTAATTTTACGTTTTATGAAACAATTTTTATACGTTACATATACAACTGTTACGATGTAATCGGTTTTTTTTTTCTTCTCAACGTGTAATGAAAATCTCACGAGGAATTTTGGTAATGTCGATTGTTCGATCGTTGCGTATAAAATATCGAATTCTGAACGATAAAAGAACTTATAAATATTAGAAGTTTAAAAAATTAATACGATTTAATATACTGACAATAGAGAAACTCTTTCGTAAGAAAACGCAATACGCTACGTGACGCTGTTTGAATTAAGAAAAAGAGAAAAATCGAGAATGTTGACAAGTAAAGAGAGATTGTGGGTCAGCAACTCACCGCTACGTTCCACTTTCTCCTTTCTTCGGTTTTCGTAGACCGAAAAAGGTCCATGACCGCATAACTGGTTTTAGTCGCCATTATTATCTCAATGAAAATTGTAAATGCTTCCGTTTTGATACCAAGTAATTATACAAAATTATTCCGAATGTAAAATCATATCGAATATAAACTGAGAGACGATAATTTTTCTCTAGTTAAGGATATAAATATATCGACTTTCTCGTACTGAAATTAATTATTCGAGGGGTGTCTCACTGTCGCAATACATATGTACATTTTTTCTGGAATTACGCATTGATTTTACGAGCATAAAACAATAATAACCCAGACAAGATTAAAACGTCTTAAAAAATAAAACTGATGTTATGACGTTTTTTTAAATATATATTTTACTAAATATTATAATTTATTGTTAGCGGTATCTAATGTAGCGGGATGTCCAGGAAATCATCTTATATGTATTCTGTTATTATTATCGTGTCGGGTCGTTGTCGTGTTTTCGTATATACTTGTATCTGTCCGTTGCTTCGATATTTTATCCTGTATTTCTGACGAAACGTGCCCTGCCGTGATTGGCGTCATTTAAAAGAATAAGCGTTTGAACTGTTTGTATATAAACGGCGACCGCTCGGCCATACGCGTCTCTCTGAGAATTTATAAGAGTAAAGTAATAAAGTGTTTATATACGATTCTGAATTATAACGAGTTGAAGAATATTTAATATATATATATATCTCCTATCGACATCCTAAAACCGCTAACATTATGAAATCTTTAATATTTGATATTTAATTTGTTCAGATCTAATCTAATTTTATTTGTATTTTGTGTGTGTTTAAGTTTATATAAAAGAAATTTTTATTAGTTGATTTTAAAAATTTCTGAATTTTTTAATCACAAAGTTTAAAACAAGACTTTTTTTAAAACTTATAATTGGAAACACGTAACTTTCTGTTATATCTTTATTATAATATATTTCAACTTAGGTGTTCCAAATATTTGCAACATTAATTTTAAAAAAATATTCATTAAAAATTTTTTACATAATATATTGATACTATATGATTTATAATAATATCATAAATTTATTTTTCTTCACATTTCTTTTTATAATCATTCTAATTACATTTTTCTTACTAAATTAAACAGTAAAATACAATATTTAAATATTGTATTTTATTTAAAAACAAAAACATTACACGCATTCCGTCGCATTACTTAGAATTCTCGGTAATTCGCAATACACATGTACAAATTTTTGATGAGTGAGACACCCCACGATTTTATTCTAAAGATTTTGAATTCTCATAAATTTTTATTTAGAAAGTACTTTAAAAATATATCTTCGTTTTTTTTTAATGCAAAAGTACACGTGTGTGACGTGACGCGAGTGACAATATAATCTTCGGCCTGCAGCTACGCGGTCGGCCGTGTCAATTTGTAAGAACAAATGGTTAAACGCGAACAGCGATAGGAAAAAACATGCCGGTGAAATCCGTGTAATCGATTCTTTATGCAAATGAGAGCCGCTGCGCGCCATTACACGCGGAGAAGCCGGACTCACACGGATGTACGCACTAATCGATTCTAGCGATCGGAACGAGCCGGGAGAAGCGGAGCTTTGCGAGGGATTACTACGATTATCCGAATAATTACCTCCGGAGTTTCGGGGACGGGCCGGCAAATAAAGCCGGCCTCGATCGTCGATGAATTCGTATTCCATCTGTGCATTCAGTTACGCCAGCTGACATTGCTGCGTATAATCGACATCGCGTTCCCTTCTCTCGCACAAGTCGAAAGCTCTTACATGAATAATCGGTACAACTATAAATTCAGCGGAACAATAAAAGGCGCGATTTCAAGTTATTGCAAAAAAAAAAAAAATAAATATTGCTTTTTATACTCGTCTTCAATTTCGCGGGATTATTGCAAATCATTACTCTCTTCGTTATTATACAGGGTGTTTCTTAAACATATGTCAAAAATTTAAGGGATGATTTCTTGGGTCATTTTATGAATAAATTTATATCTTTGATGATTTTTTGAAAATTGTTTTGTTTTGAAGATACAAGGCGATAAAAATTTATAAGAAAACAATTAATATCTGTAAAAGTTATTAATGTAGTGTTCAAAAAACTTCTTTATTGTCGTTATCAGTGATACCAGAAAATATTGTATATTAATAAAAATAAAAATATATTAAAAATATTGTATTTCTTGTAAATTTTTATCGCCCTGTATCTTCGAAACAAAGCGATTTTCGAAAAATTATCAGAGGTATAAATTTTCATAAAATGACCTCAGGAATCATCTCTTGTATTTTTGACATATGTTTAAGAAACACCCTGTATATATGTCTCTCGTCTCCATCGCGAAGATCCGGTTAGTATTTTTAATCTCGTTTAATTCAAGTCGCGTCGCTACCGATTTATACCAGTGAACTTTAATAAAAGAAACAAATTAACCGATCGCTACGATCCGATAAACAATGAACTCGTTCGTTTTTTTTCCGTTTACGCAGCTATTAAATATAGTTTATTGTGAGGAATTCCAACAATGTTCCGCCCGCTCACGTTATCTTCTGAAAGATCGCGAATTGTTTTGTGGCAACCGGATGGAATTGAAATGCGGTGTGTAATGAAATTGAAATGAAAACAGAATTCAATTTAGTAATTTAGTAATTCCGATGAGTTCAGCAGCGCAATTTAGTAATTCTGATGAGATCAGATTTTTATATTAAAGACACTTTTTTGTGTCTGTACATGTACGTGGAAATTACTTATGATCGATTTATTTATAACAACGCGAGACACTTTTAAAAGTGCGATGAATAGCATAAAGTATATTTGAAAAATATCAAAGCAAAGCTCAAAGCACATTTTCTCGCAAACCGGATTAGAAACTTTAAGACTCCTGAATCCTCGCCGCGGCCATGTTGGATTGTGACGTCAGAGGCGAGAAAATGCACGCTGAAAATTCTTGCGTGCCATTTTTAAATAAAAAGATATTTCGATGAAACAACACTACAAATCTCTTTGCCACACTTATAAAATTATCCGAAAACTATGCTTTTCCCTTGACAGTTAATAAACAACCGTAAAATGAGTGTAACATCGGATTTTGTCATGTGGAATGACTGCGCATGCGCAAAGACGGCTTGGACTTCATATTACGGTCATTTTACAGTTGTTGATTGATTATAAAGGGAAAAAGATAGTTTTCGGACAATTTTACAAGTGTGCCAAAGAATTTTGTAGTATTGTTTTATTGAAATATCTTTTTATTTAAAAATGGCACGCAAGAATTTTTAGCATGTGCTTTCTCGCCTCTTACGTCACGATTCCGACATGGTCGGCGAGGAGCCCCGGGAGCCTTAAATTAGTTTTGCATAGATTTTATTCGGAAATAACGCACAGAAAGCCACGGAATATAAGATTACACGATAAATGCATTGAATATCGAGGAAAAAGGGGTGTGCAAAAATTTATTTCGCACTTAATTTCGCATGTTTTCGATACTCGTGCGGTATCAAAGAAAGAAAATACGGTAATTATATCGCTTTTAGCGATTTTGAAAGAGAGAAGCAGTGATGAAAAAATTAACAAGACAGTAATAAAGACTCACCGAGCGCCTTGCAGCTTACACCGTGAAGGGAATCCCCGGCAAGCTGAATGATGGCCATGAGAATATCGCCCATCATCAGGCAGGCGACATGATGAGTCTGGCAACGCCAGTGCAAGACGTGGTGAGAGGCGGGTAACAGCCAACCGGCCGCCAGGGTGGCGGCCAGGAAGACGGCGCTAATGATAAAGCCCACGGGATATAGGGTGAACCTGATGTCCGTCGTATGAATTGCAGGTCTGAAAAATTCAAGGATACTACCTTTTAGGCATATCTTATGGGTCTGATACCAGTTCTTATCTAAGTCTATTCGATATTCTATGCAAAAACAAAATAATTTAAGGATCTATGGGAGATACAATCGGAGACAAAAGTACCAACGCTATTTATCTTATAGAATCGCTATAGTTTAATTTCCTAACTTTACAGGGTGTCTACTCAAATTTTGTAAAAATTTCCCTGAGAATTCCCTGATCTTCCAGAAATTTTCGTTTAAAATTCCAGGTAAAATAAGAAAATTTGTAGATGCAGCTTTTTAAAATAAGTTTCTTTGCTGTATGCGCTTTCTTTAATATTTTCTATTCATACGATTCCAAAGTTATCAAGAGTGCAGTTTTTCTAGCATTTAATATTGATTTATTAATTAATTAATTTGGACATAAATTAATATAAATTAATTTGGACAACAAGTACGATATATTACTATATCTATACTATATCTAAACACTAAAAATATAAGCAAAAATATAAGATAAATATATAAAACAAAAAATAATTTATAGTATAAATGTTTTAAGCGGTTTTAAGGAATACTAATTTATTTAAATAAATTATTTATTAAATAAATTAGGGGTAATAATTTATTTAAATATTATCTATTTAAAAGAATTGAACAATTTTCTATGAAACTTACATGGGATCTTGATATATTGAAAAATAGATCTTCAATTTAAAAAATCACATTTTAAAAAAACTTAAATATTGCAAAGATATGTTAGATATATGTTTCTTAAGTGCTAAAATAAGAATAAAATGATCAAAAGAGGATTTTTTTAAAATTCCCTGAATCCCAATTAAATTCCATGAGATTTTCCTGATTTTTCAAGGTAAAACAAAATTCCCTGAGAATACCAGGTTTTAAAGATTTTTCTCGGGTACACCCTGAAATTTCAGCTGTCTTCAGCGTTGACACAACCGAATGCTCAGTAAATCGGAGAAAAAGCCAGAGTTTCAACAAATTATTATTTTTTTCTAAACAATTTAATGTAATTTTGCAACATTGTTCCTTAAAGTTCCAATTATACATGTAAAAAATTTGAAATACATGGTACCATTTTTTCGATATTTTTAACATAATATAATCGATCATAGTAACGAATTTTTATAAGATTATATGTATAAAACTAACGCGGAAATTTAAATTGCAACAATTTTTAAATGAGTTAGTGAATTAAATCCAAATTTTAACAAGTAGCTTTAGTATCAAAGTGGAAACGACCTACATAATTTTTATGAATTTTGTACCATTTTTAGATACCTCCCACACATCCTTAAAATCCTAACAAAGGCATTTTAATCATAATCTCCAAACGTTCTTAAAAACATTTTTCAAATTTTCAAAAATTATGTAAAAGACATTCCAATCTTCATTTAATCGTTATTTACATATTTTTAAAAAAATTTGTCAAATATATTTTATATTATTATGACATTATACACACATTATGTAATCGATAAGAAATATGATTTTCTCGTGATAATGTGTATAATCCTTCTTATTTAAATTAAATTTTAGATATTTATTCGCAAAGCCCAGGTAATATGATATTATTTTATCCTAGCATTGCATATACGTTACGCATATGGATTAATATACGTATTAAATAACGGAAAATCATTTAATTAGAATCACTATGGTATTATGCTTTATTATGTGTTCACGTATTAATGGAAAGCCCAAATGAACACAATTCAGATTTACGTAACCATTAGCGACAATCTCCAAACCCAAATAACATGTAATTTATTAATAAATCTCGCGATAATAATAATAATAATACGTAAAAGTAACTTATTGTTGCATAAACGTAGATATTTCCGCGCGAAAATATTTTTCTCGTGTGATCTATACTTTTCTAGTTTATAATGGCAAGTAATTTTTTTTCTTAAGGCTCCTGGCTCCTTGCCGACCATGTCGAAATCGTGACGTCAGAGGCGAGAAAACACACGCTAAAATTTCTTAGATGCCATTTCGAAATAAAAAAATATTTCGATGAAACAGCACTTCAGATGGCTTTAGCACACTCTTAAAAAACCACGAAAACTATCCTTTCCCCTTTATAATCAATCAACAGCTGTAAAATGTAATATTATGAAGCCCAGTCCGTCTGGTCTTTGCACATGCGCAGTCATTCCGCATGTCAAAGTCTGATATCTCGATCATTTTACAGATGTTGATTGATTATAAAGGGAAAAGGATAGTTTTCGGGGTTTTTTAAGTGTGCTAAAGCCATCTGTGAAGTGCTGTTTAATCGAAATATCTTTTCATTAAAAAATGGCATCTAAGAATTTTCAGCGTGTGCTTTCTCGCCTCTGACGTCACAATCCAATATGGCCGCGGTGAACACCCAGGAGCCTTAATACGTACAGCGGCGCACGTGGAAAAATGAAGGTTATCATACATTTAAAACTCGGCATACTGTGTCGATATTTTCCGCTATTCGCAGGCAAAAAGCCACGGAAGAAAAAGACAAATTATGGCGCTATTAGTTATTTCTCGCGCTGGGCGGATTAATTAAATTCGGGCAGTTTTATCGGCGTCACATCGGCAATTGTCCGATTGGCTCACTGCCAAACGGTGGGCAGCGAGCCAGATATTCGATCGTTCCTATATAATGGAAATAATAGCGCGTTATCGATGATCGTTACGTCCGTTTTTAATTAAGATTCCTGAAAGATTCAGGTAAAACAATTTTTCATCGCGACTAACGATCTCTCGATATAATTGCATTTAGGTCGGGCAAATTTCCGTTTTCGAAATCATTTGTGGTGGTTTCGATTCGCATTAATAATACGGTGCATTGTGTTAGTATATCGAGTGAAAAAATATCGCGAAAAAAGTATCTCATAAACTTTATTCAGTTGTGTTTATACACAGTTTACATATATATGTTTGATTAATTTTACTATGCAGTTTAGTAAAATTAATCAAACATGTTTTATATTTTATTGTAATAGATATTATTATTTTTATTGTAATAAATATTAATCAGAGAAATTTCCATAAAATTCTTTCCATATTGTCCCACGATTACCATGATTTTCAGGGTAAATTCTAAGAGAAAATTCTTTCTGTGTAGAAATTTTCGTAGAAAAAAGATCATGTATTGCAAAAATAACGTTCTTTTACAAGAAACTATAGAAAAATGTGTATTATTTGTGATTTATCGCAAAATCTGTTCATTCGCGTTCCACATGCAAATGACACGAGCTTTTTATCGTACATCGTTAAAGATTGATTGAATTCGATTTTAAGAAAAAGTCGCGATAACTCACTACTTCTACACACGCGAATGCAAAAACCGATAGCATCCGGTCGTATTTTGTTCCATTGATTGGCGTTCGTTGGAGTTGTTGGTTGGCGAGTAAATTTTTCACGCGGGAACGGAATGTCAACGATCGGCCAGCCCGTATTTGTGTCTGTACAAACGCAAATATGTAGAATGCGAACAAAATACAGGCGTACGTATACGCAACAAAATTGGTTCTGTACAGACGCGTTAATCGCATTTCCAATGTTACTTTGTACATACACCTACCGGCGATTAAACTTTTGCAAACTGCCATATATTCTCCCGGCAATTTCGCAAACGTCGCGTCGACGCGTGTCCGACTTCGAATCCGGGAAATAAACACGGGAGAGCGTTCGTTTGGATTTTACGGTAATGATACGTTCTGTCTAGAAATTAACTCTATATTATATAGATATATATAGATATACATTTATTATATACATAATATCACATGACGCTGTCGAGTATGTAGAGTAAATGCAAACTCTCTGATCTTTTACTATCAGCGATGCACGTCAATCTGTCACGGTTCGCCCTTAATCTTAGTGAAATGTCTCAGCAAATGAGATCTTCTAATCCCATCTTATGTCACACGTCATGCAGATACCGTAAACGTTTAAACTTGACATGAATAATGTCACGCAATATGGAATATTGCTAATTTTTTATAAATATGTATAATTTTTCTCTTTTTTAGAATAATTTTAGATGGCATCTTAAAGGTTCTATCAAAAAATGTTGACTCAAATTGATTAATTAAAATAAAAAAATACTAACTTTTTAACATAATGAAAATGTAAAAATATTAATATCTTTTAGCATATCTTTTCGAATCACTATTTATCCCTTTTTCACTATTAAGACTCCTGGCCCTTCTCGCCGACCATGTCGAAATCGTGACGTCAGAGGCGAGAAAGCACATGCTAAAAATTCTTGCGTGCCATTTTTAAATAAAAAGATATTTCAATAAAACAATACTACAAAATTCTTTGGCACACTTGTAAAATTGTCCGAAAACTATCTTTTTCCCTTTATAATCAATCAACAACTGTAAAATGACCGTAATATGAAGTCCAAGCCGTCTGGTCTTTGCGCATGCGCAGTCATTCCACATGACAAAATCCGATATTACACTCATTTTACGGTTGTTTATTAACCGTCAAGGGAAAAGCATAGTTTTCGGACAATTTTATAAGTGTGCCAACAAGATTTGTAGTGTTGTTTCATCGAAATATCTTTTTATTTAAAAATGGCACGCAAGAATTTTCAGCATGCATTTTCTCGCCTCTGACGTCACAATTCAACATGGCCGCGGCAAGGATCCAGGAGCCTTAACTCTTTTTTTTTTTTTCAAAATTCAGAGAGGAAATCTCCTCCGATTATATCGAAATTCTAAAAGCAGAATGTGTTAGCTTTATACAAGTATGACAAGGCCATTTTCCTTACATAACATCATCCGGGCAGAAGCATTTTCATCGCTCATCGTTCTGATGCGCGGAAACGCGGTATCGAGTTGTGAGAACGTTTTAATGGAATCTTGGATGACGTGAGATCGGGCACACGTGACCTAGAAATACTTCGAAAGAACTAAGAGGAGAAGTGAAAGTGTGCGAGGAACCGAACTTTTTCTCGACATATCGTCGAGAGTGACGTAGAAACGGCCCCGTTTTATCCCTAACGCAATCATCTATCGTCAAACGTGCAATTAAGTCGTGCGATAAATTCAGATCGGTGGAGGCGATAGTTAACAGAACAAAAAATCGAATCGTGCTCGGAGCTTAAAGCGGATCGGATGACTTGACCACCGGAATCGATCTCTCCATTCGACTTTATTCTTCTTATTAGATGAGATGAATGAACGATGCTCGAGCAAACAAGAGTAACAGAAGACTGACTTTGCATAATTGAAGGATCGATTATCGATTTTCTGAGATTTGCGCTTGATATCGAGTTATCAATTAGAATAGCACGCTTTTGGAATATATTAAATTTACAGCACACAACATGAAAAACAATATTAATAATTTAGGAACATGTTAAAAAAGAATTTTAATTATAGAAATTTTCTTGGCATACAAAATGCCTATTAAAAAACAAAAGAATATTATCTTTTATATTATTCGAGAGGTGTCTCACTCATTAAAAATTTATACATGTATTGCGAATTACCGAGAATTCTAAGTAATTCCATGTAATGCGCCATATAATTCTATAAGCAATGCGATGAAATGCGTGTAATTATGTTAATTCTTTTTTTTAAATAAAATACAATATTTAAATATTAGTACTGTTTAATTTAGTAAGAAAAATGTAATTAGAATGATTATAAAAAGAAATGTTAAGAAAAATAAATTTGAGATATTGTAAATCATATATCAATGTAATATGCAAAAAATTTAAAATTAATATTGTAAATATTTAGTTGGAACACCTAAATTAAAATATTATATTATAATAAAGATATAACAAAAAATTACGTGTTCTCAATTATAAGTTTAAAAAAATATTTTGTTTTAAATTTTGCGATTAAAAAATTCAGAAATTTTTAAAAATCATTTTTAATAAACATTTCTTTTTTATAAACTTGAACACGCAAAATACAAATAAAATTAGATTAGATCCGAACAAATTAAATATCAAATATTAATGATTTCATAAATTATAATATTTAATCAAATATATATTTAAAAAAACGTCATAACATCATTTTTACTTTTTAAGACGTTTTAATCTTGTCTGGGTTATTATTGTTTTATGCTTGTAAATCATTGCGAAGTAATGCGTAATTCCAGAAAAAATGTATTGCGACAGTGAGACACCCCTCGATATTATTACTACTCTTTTCTTCATTCAACCAATTATACACAAAATTATTACATATAAACAATATAAAATCAACATCATAATACAATGTGATAAAAAATAATAAAACTATTATTTAAAAAAAAAAATCTAACAAGCAAAAAATGAGCACGATAAGAATCTCTCAATTATTTGAAGATTTTACGCGTCTGTTTGAAAACTTTGACAAGTAAAAGTAAACTTACGCGCGTCGCGATACTATCTCAATAAGTGGAATATTTTTCGTTATCTTTATTTGTGTGGATCACGTTGCACGTCCGACGAAACAAAAGGCGCAGCAAGAACGAAAATATCGCAAAGATAATCTTAATCTTAATGTACCAACCTTTGTGGCGCATGTTCCGGACAGGCGAACACCTTGGCTATCTGGTTGAGTTCCTTGATTCTCTCGACACAAAACTGGCCGGTAGGTAGAGCGATGCCGTTTATCTCCAGGCCGCCATCGGGCTGCAACACGGCATCCTTCGTGTCCCCCAGGATCGTGAAATTGTCGGATTTCGGGCAGGTCGGGAATCCCGCCACGATCTCAACAACAGATGACGCGTTCGGCAAGAGAGGTGGTGCGTCTGCACTTTCTTTTAAATGAACACAAGTATTTCTGCAACACCAGGACATTCCCGTGCGTTATGAAGCTTGTTTGAAAAAATTAGAATTTAGAAATATATAATAGACAATAAAAAATAATTAATTTCTTTTTTGCTTTCTAAACAATACATATTGTTATATGTATAGATTTAAATGTATGATTCAATAATTTCAATCATTATTAAATAAAAATTATGATTAAAGATACTGTAGAAATGATTATTCCTTAGACTAAAAATTAAAAAATTGAAAAATAAAAATAAAAAAAATAAAATAAAAATAAAATAAAGTAAGAAAAGAAAATTAAAAAAAAATTTTTTACTTTAATATTATCAGTCGCACATTCTTAATATTTATAATTCGAGATATATCATTATATAAAAATTGTGTGATTTTTGAATGATTAATGTGTTATACATAATATATTATGGTTCACATATGTTACGTTAGAATTTATTAGAGAACTGGCTCGCGCGGACGTCAACATTCTCGAACGAAACCAGAAACTTGCATGTTTCATAAACATCAAGGTCACACTGCGTGCATTTCCCTCAAGAAAGGCATCCGATAAATAAACAAGTCACTACGAAACGATTAAGTCGAAAATTTATATAAACATTTTCTTAAAGAAACAAACTGTCAGTTAAAATCCTGTGTCCATTTACCTCATAATATTCGAAGAAAATAATTATTTTAGAGTACTAATCATTATTTTCAGCTACTAAAAATATATTACTTTCGATTATAAATAAGCACGATCGCGATACTATATATTTGTTCCAAGACTTGTTTGTGTTTAAAAAAAAAAAAAAAAAAACATCTCGCTAAGTTAATTTCGAAAGACCTTGGTGTAACCGAGCCTTGCGGGATTCGTGTCTCGCAGCAGCCTAACCTAACTTAACCGGTTCGTTTTGTTTGACATCGTATTAGAGTGTCAACAAAAGCGCGAAACTATGCGAGGCTCACCCGCGTTCGTGGAAAGTGGCGTTCTCGCCGCAGCATCGTCGTACTCGCGGCCTCATCGTCGCGGCTGCGTGATTCCCCGCCGATTTTCTCTGCACGCACACGAGCAACGCGTTCGAATCGGCGCAATAGTGGGTGACGGGAAAGTTGTCGCTGCTGGCGATCTCGAGCACGGCGTTCCCGCTGTCGAGCAGGATAAACGGGTTGGCCTTCCGGTAGGGCACGTGGATCAGCTCCGAACGATCGTCGCATTCCGGTCTTCGGCCGTCGAGGACGTGCCATTCGGGCAGCGCGTCGACGAAAGTCTGCCGCTTCGGCGAGTAAATCCACGGCTTCCACTGGCTCGACGTCGGCTCGCAACGCGGCAGTTTGTTGTCGTTCGAATCGCCGTCCGAGCGTCGCAGCTCCTCGCCGAATCGACAACACTTGAGAATCGTCACCTGCGACTTGGTCAGGTCGTTGGGCTCCGACACGACGATCGCCGCGATCGTCGCGAGGGACGCGACGCAACGAAAGAACGCTCTCATGATTTCGGGAATCCGCGATTTCACTCTCGTTCGTCGCACCTTTTTCGGAACGCACTTCACACCGGTCAGTCAGTCAGTCGGGCCACCTTAACCGTCAATAAAATTTCGAAGAATAAACTGCGAACACAATCTCGCGCTCGATACACGATGTACACATCTAATCGACCATCGTATTATCTCGCGACGCGAACTGAAGTGATCGAGGCAGTCGAAATTCGGAGAGAATTTAATCGTGTACAAAGAAAAGGATTGTGTCTGTACGGACGCTCGTCGAACATAACCTTCCCGTTTAGAGGCTCCGGCGTTACTGAGCGGCCGACCACGGACCACGCGGCACCGGCGGCGACAGCGTGACTCGGATGCGCGCGCAGCTACGATCCCCCCCACTCCTACGATGTTAAAACCACCACGCGCGCACTTGCTTCTTTATTCTGCGGCGAACTTCCGCGCAGCGTACTAGCGGGAGGGTGTATTTGCCACCACGTGCCTTCGCCCCACCGCGCACCGAAAATGAACGGTAACGTGCGTAATGTTATCCTGTTTATAACGATGAATTGTACTGTTGATTTATAATCAAATACTATGCGAATCGGAGGCTCGATGCAGTATTGACTTCTAATTCTGTCCCTTAAATTTTAGGAAAAAATAAATCCTATTTATACATATCTTTATCGATTTTGATTGAAAAAAGACTAAAAGAATTGATGAAAGAATCATTAAACTTTCTTATCGATAATAATATTTACCGCTATAAAAGACATTTTTAGTGTATTGAAGATTTTAAGTATACAGGGTGTTAAAAAATTAGACCGACAAATTTTTAAGAGAAATAGAAGACTTCAAAATAAACATTTTTTGTTAATACAATTTTTCTCTACAACGATTTTAGTTTTATACTACATGGTATGAAATAGGAGTTTGTGACTTAAACAATAAACAAACATATAAGTTAAAAAATAAAATTGTATTTTAATCTTGAACAAAACACGGAACAAATATAAAAGTAATTTACTTTTTTTATAGTAAATGTTCAAAAATTCTTCCATTAACTTTAATATAAAGGTGACATACTAAAAAGTGACAAACTCATATCTCATATCATATAGTATTAAAACTAAACGTTGTAGAGAAAATTAGTATTAACAAAAAATGTTTATTTTAAAGTCTTCTTTCTCCCTTTAAAGTTTGTCGGTCTAATTTTTTAACACCCTGTATATATGTAGATTTACTTGTCCCAGAAATATAATAACAAATACTAGCAATAACAAATTCAAAGACAAATACAAATGCAAAGAATTAGAACATTTAATAATTATAGATACAAAGTTAGGACGAAATTTAAACAATAGGAATATATATATTCAAAGCTCAAAGCAAAGCATATAGATAAATCGTGAATTAAAATATGAAGGACTACTTATAGATTGGAATATTTTTAAATATTTCTAAAGTGTTTTACAACATATATAATTTGCAATTTTTTTGTAATATTTTAATTTTTTTCAAATGCTCGCTCTTGCGTACAATTTTATCGAATGCGATCCCGAATAAACGCGCAAATTCTTTTCGATATATCCAGAAAATCAGAAGAAATTTTTACAATTTACGTGGAAGTTTCTCGCGACGAATGTCGGGAAAATATCGGCGGAAAATATACAAAGAGAGAGAGAGAGAGAGAGAGAGAGAGAGAGAGAGAAAGAGAGGGAAATGAATTGATGCAACCTGAAATATGCACTATGCTGCATGACTAAGCGCAGATCCTGCAAGATATTTTTGAGAAGCGTCTCTCTGGGTGGGAAATCTGTGGGAAAATATACAGCCATGTTCTCGCCTGCATGCGCCGGTATCTTGGCAGGGCAAACGTCATTCCGTGTAACAGACGAGCCGATATTGGAACGCTCTCTCGTTCAGACTGCGTATGAAGCTTCCTGGATTGGCTCACCTGACAGCATGACTTGTTTCTTTGGCGGAACGAGTGGAAAAATTTCTCTAATTCCTTTCTTCTCGATGATGATAATGACACTGAATTAACGTAACAGTAAATAAAATCAACTCTATAAAACACGCGAGATACGAAAGAGTGAGCTTATGTTAGTATAATATATTTTCGTGTGTGGGAAGTGCATTGTTTATATACCGCTCGTTAAGTGTAATTTATACTCGTGTTAGATGAGGAATAGATGTGGGCGCAAATGAGAACTATTGTATTATTCTTTGAAAACTTAATGTGTACAAAGAATATAATGCTTTTATATTTTACATGTATCTCAGAACTAAAGTGTATTAACAAAGTATCACAAAATCGAAACTTTACAGAAGGAATAATTTAAAAATTAAAAAGACCTTATTATAATATTATTTAGACAATTTTCCGCATAATGTGTTCTTAATCAATATTATATATAAGACTTAAAATATTGTGTATAGCATTTGAAAGAGCTTCAATTTAACATTAATCGGTCGAATAAAAGCATATCTGAGAAAAATGGACTTAAAACACTTTAGCTCTGACATACAGATATATAAAATAGAAATACGTAAAATTATAACATTGTAACAAAATTATAACGTTATTGCAAAATGTTTTTAAAACAATATAATTTTCGCTTCGCCAATATTTTCTAGCGAACGCCGTAGTTTTTCATTCAATTTTTCTCGCAAGAGCTTGTCTGACAAAACAATCGTTCAAGTCGACCGGAAATGCTTTAAAAAGTTCCGCGAGAACAACTTTGGCGGGACGCCGGCAATTAAACTTTTTCGCCATCTCGCGACAGCGAAAATTGGAAATTTGTGTCCTTGCTACGGCGGTCTACCAGCGTTTGCGAAATTTTATCAATTAAAATATCGTTAATGTCCATATCGCTTAGCTCAGACGCTCGTTAAAAAGCGGACTTGCGCAAAGATAACTGCTTAGATGAGCTTTTCTTGTTCTAATTTGATACTTTCGCAGGAACTTAAGAATACAGTCTAGCATCGATTTTTATAAGAGCGATAAAGACAGATTTTTTAAATTGCAGCATTATTAAATGGTACATTGTAATAAATTTCCATATTATTACTAGAAATGGAATATTTGATTTTGATAATAATAATAAGAATATAATAAAAAAATAAACACAATATAACAGAAACATTTTATATAACTTTTAAAACAATTAAAATGTAATGATTATAATTGTTTTAAATTTATTTGAGATATTTATTGAATTTATCAAAATTAAAAGGTTTATTATTTATTAATTTTATTCGATCAATGTATATAAATATTTTCTTTGTAAAAATTTTTTGAAAGAAAAACTTTTTGATGAAATTGAATTCAGATTACACAATATAATTATAAATGTGATACTTGAAACCATAATAAAGAATTAATATATATATAGAAAATTATTTATTAATTAAAGTTTGTAGACACAAAATTGATTGATATTATAATACGAAAAAGATTGGAAAAATATATTTTGCCTCTCGGTTTTTTGAATGTCATATTAAAATGGTTTTATCAGATAAAATGTAGAAAAATTTAATAGAAGGAGAGAGAAAGAGAGCAAATTTTCCGACATAAAATATTTTGTAGCTCTACTCCAGAACACAGAATTCTAATATAAAATTCTATTAAACTAATGTTATCACATGCTATTAAATCAAAAATTACAGATCATCAAATTTAAAAGTAGGGAATGCCAAATGTTTTTCATAAGGGAAAATATCGAGTCAATTTCCAAAATTTCATAGCAACGTACAGGGATGTGTGCAGAGGTTAATAGAATGGCACGAAATTTAAATGTTGGAAGGAAGGGGGACGTAGCACGGCATCGCGTAAATCACAGCGATTGTCGGTGTTTCTGGATGTTCCGCGTGTGAGTTATAGCGCGCCCGCGCGCGCTCGAATGCGTGAGCGTGCGTTCGTTAATAGGTTTGCACGTGCGTGTCCCTAAACGTAATACCGATTTTATCTATCCCCCTAGTCTACGCAGGCCGGTCCGACTGGCCGAGAAGGGTAGAGAATTGGCGGCGGCCAGACAGTTTGATGCAGGTTGCTCGGTCGCGATTCCGGAAGTCGAAACTGCGAAATCGTCCGGCCGATTGATAACCAATCATTAAAAGCAATCGGGTAAAACACGTCGCGCATACCTGTAAAATAAAGTGTTATCGATGATGTTGCGCCGCGCGCGTTTCCGCAACCGTGTTGCGGAAGATAATCGAATCCGGAGTAATTTCGCTTCGGTAATGAGGGGCTGCAATGTAACTGCGACGCGTGTTGTAAACAACGCGATACCATAATACCTTTGCGGAGGATATTTTATCCTGTTGGTATCTTTTTCGCGGGATAATGGAATATTAACGTTATTGCGACATTGTCCGCGATGCTCGGATTATAAAATGTAATGAAATGATGTATTCCAGTCAGAAATTCAATGTATATTAGTCGGTTACATGTGATATGTGCATGAGATAATATCCATTATTTAATATTTATATATATTTATATATGATGCGATATATATGTATATAATTCGATTTTTCTTGATATACGATTATGTATTAATTTACACATTTTTGCGAAATATTTTATAACTATGTTTGTGACATAAATATATTTTCCAAATGTACAGTTGCATGTCCCACGTAATTGGGCTGTAACTAAACCTAGTTAGAGATGGAAGAAAATAAAATGCATACTTATTTTTAATAGTACATTGATTACAGAATCTTTTGGTACCATGCAGACACCAGCGTACAAATTTTTTAATTTGATATACATAAAATAAGGATACGTCGCATAGGGTCAGCGGCAAAAAAGTATCAATTTCTAATATTTTAAAACGAGCCAAAAATTCATCGATTATACAATTTAATAGTACATTGATTACAGAATCTTTTGGTACCATGCAGACACTAGCGTACAAATTTTTTAATATGATATACATAAAATAAGGTTGCGTCGCATAGGGTCAGCGGCAAAAAAGTATTAATTTCTAATATTTTAAGAAGAGCCAAAAATTCATCGATTATATATTTTAAAAGTACATTGATTACAGAATCTGTTGGTATCATGCAGACACCAGCTTACAAATTTTTTAATTTGATATACATAAAGTAAGGATGCGTCGCACTGGATCCGTGTCAAAAAAGTATCGATTTCTAATATTTTAAGACGAGCCAAAAATTCATCGATTATACATTTTAATAGTCCATTGATTACAGAATCTTTTGGTACCAAGCAGACACCAGCGTACAAACTTATTCATTTGATATACATAAAATAAGGATGAGTCGCATAGGGTCAGCGGCAAAAAAGTATCAATATCTAATATTTTAAGATGAGCCAAAAATTCATCGATTATACATTCTAATAGTACATTGATTACAGAATCTTTTGGTACCATGCAGACACCAGCGTACAAATTGTTTAATTTGATATACATAAAATAAGGATGCGTCGCATAGGATCCGCGTCAAAAAAGTATCGATTTCTAATATTTTAATACGAGCCAAAATTCATCGATTATACATTTTAATAGTACATTGATTACAGAATCTTTTGTTACTAAACAGACCCCAGCGTACAAACTTTTATATTTGATATATATAAAATAAGGATGCGTCGCATAGGATCAGCGGCAAAAAAGTATCAATTTCTAATATTTTAAGACGAGCCAAAAATTCATCGATTATACATTTTAATAGTACATTGATTACAGAATTATTTGGTACCAAGCAGACACCAGCGTACAAATTTTTTAATTTGATAAACAAAATAAGGATGCGTCGCACAGGATCCGCGTCAAAAAAGTATCAATTTCTAATATTTAAAGACGAGCCAAAAATTCATCGATTATACATTTTAATAGTACATTGATTACAGAATCTTTTGGTACCATGCAGACACCAGCGTACAAATTTTTTAATATGATATACATAAAATAAGGTTGCGTCGCATAGGATCAGCGGCAAAAAAATATCAATTTCTAATATTTAAAGACGAGCCAAAAAATCATCGATTATACATTTTAATAGTACATTGATAACAGAATCTTTTGGTACCAAGCAGACACCAGCGTACAAACTTTTTCATTTGATATACATAAAATAAGGATGCGTCGCATAGGGTCAGCGGCAAAAAAGTATCAATTTCTAATATTTTAAGACGAGCCAAAAATTCATCGATTATACATTTTAATAGTACATTGATTACAGAATCTTTTGGTACCAAACAGACACCAGCGTACAAACTTTTTCATTTGATATACATAAAATAAGGATGCGTCGCACAGGGCCCGCGTCAAAAAAGTATCAATTTCTAATATTTAAAGACGAGCCAAAAATTCATCGATTATACATTTTAATAGTACATTGATAACAGAATCTTTTGGTACCAAACAGACACCAGCGTACAAACTTTTATATTTGATATATATAAAATAAGGATCCGTCGCATAGGGTCAGCGGCAAAAAAGTATCAATTTCTAATATTTTAAAACGAGCCAAAAATTCATCGATTATACATTTTAATAGTACATTGATTACAGAATCTTTTGGTACCATGCAGACACCAGCGTACAAATTTTTTAATATGATATACATAAAATAAGGTTGCGTCGCATAGGATCAGCGGCAAAAAAATATCAATTTCTAATATTTAAAGACGAGCCAAAAATTCATCGATTATACATTTTAATAGTACATTAATTACACAATCTTTTGTTACTAAACAGATACCAGCGTACAAACTTTTATATTTGATATATATAAAATAAGGATGCGTCGCATAGGATCAGCGGCAAAAAAGTATCAATTTCTAATATTTTAAGACGAGCCAAAAATTCATCGATTATACATTTTAATAGTACATTGATTACAGAATCTTTTGGTACCACACAGACACCAGCGTACATACTTTTATATTTGATATATATAAAATAAGGATGCGTCGCATAGGGTCAGCGGCAAAAAAGGATCAATTTCTAATATTTTAAGACGATCTAAAAATTCATCGATTATACATTTTAATAGTACATTGATTACATAATTATTTGGTACCAAGCAGACACCAACGTACAAATTTTTTAATTTGATAAACATAAAATAAGAATGCGTTGCACAGGGTCCGCGTCAAAAAAGTATTGAATCGTAATATTTAAAGACGAGCCAAAAATTCATCGATTATACATTTTGATAGTACATTGATTACAGAATCTTTTAGAACCATGCAGACACCAGCGTACAAATTTTTTAATATGATATACATAAAATAAGGATGCGTCGCATAGGGTCAGCGGCAAAAAAGTATGAATTTCTAATATTTTAAGACGAGCCAAAAATTCATCGATTATACATTTTAATAGTACATTGATTACAGAATTATTTGGTACCAAGCAGACACCAGCGTACAAATTTTTTAATATGATATACATAAAATAAGGATGCGTCGCATAGGGTCAGCGGCAAAAAAGTATGAATTTCTAATATTTTAAGACGAGCCAAAAATTCATCGATTATACATTTTAATAGTACATTGATAACAGAATCTTTTGGTACCAAGCAGACACCAGCGTACAAACTTTTTCATTTGATATACATAAAATAAGGATGAGTCGCATAGGGTCAGCGGCAAAAAAGTATCAATTTCTAATATTTTAAGAAGAGCCAAAAATTCATCGATTATACATTTTAAAAGTACATTGATTACAGAATCTTTTGGTATCATGCAGACACCTGCTTACAAATTTTTTAATTTGATATACATAAAGTAAGGATGCGTCGCACTGGGTCCGTGTCAAAAAAGTATCGATTTCTAATATTTTAAGACGAGCCAAAAATTCATCGATTATACATTTTAATAGTCCATTGAATACAGAATCTTTTGGTACCAAGCAGACACCAGCGTACAAACTTTTTCATTTGATATACATAAAATAAGGATGAGTCGCATAGAGTCAGCGGCAAAAAAGTATCAATTTCTAATATTTCAATACGAGCCAAAAATTCAACGATTATACATTTTAATAGTACATTGATTACAGAATCTTTTGGTACCACGCAGACACCAGCGTACAAATTTTTTAATATGATATACATAAAATAAGGTTGCGTCGCATAGGGTCAGCGGCAAAAAGTATCAATTTCTAATATTTTAAGACGAGCAAAAAATTCAACGATTATACATTTTAATAGTACATTGATTACAGAATTATTTGGTACCACGCAGACACCAGCGTACAAATTTTTTAATATGATATACATAAAATAAGGTTGCGTCGCACAGGGTCCGCGTCAAAAAAGTATCAATTTCTAATATTTAAAGACGAGCCAAAAATTCATTGATTATACATTTTAATAGTACATTGATAACAGAATCTTTTGGTACCAAGCAGACACCAGCGTACAAACTTTTTCATTTGATATACATAAAATAAGGATGCGTCGCATAGGGTCAGCGGCAAAAAAGTATCAATTTCTAATATTTTAAAACGAGCCAAAAATTCATCGATTATACATTTTAATAGTACATTGATTACAGAATTATTTGGTACCACGCAGACACCAGCGTACAAATTTTTTAATATGATATACATAAAATAAGGTTGCGTCGCATAGGGTCAGCGGCAAAAAGTATCAATTTCTAATATTATAAGACGAGCCAAAAATTCATCGATTATACATTTTAATAGTCCATTGAATACAGAATCTTTTGGTACCAAGCAGACACCAGCGTACAAACTTTTTCATTTGATATACATAAAATAAGGATGAGTCGCATAGAGTCAGCGGCAAAAAAGTATCAATTTCTAATATTTCAATACGAGCCAAAAATTCAACGATTATACATTTTAATAGTACATTGATTACAGAATCTTTTGGTACCACGCAGACACCAGCGTACAAATTTTTTAATATGATATACATAAAATAAGGTTGCGTCGCATAGGGTCAGCGGCAAAAAGTATCAATTTCTAATATTTTAAGACGAGCAAAAAATTCAACGATTATACATTTTAATAGTACATTGATTACAGAATTATTTGGTACCACGCAGACACCAGCGTACAAATTTTTTAATATGATATACATAAAATAAGGTTGCGTCGCACAGGGTCCGCGTCAAAAAAGTATCAATTTCTAATATTTAAAGACGAGCCAAAAATTCATTGATTATACATTTTAATAGTACATTGATAACAGAATCTTTTGGTACCAAGCAGACACCAGCGTACAAACTTTTTCATTTGATATACATAAAATAAGGATGCGTCGCATAGGGTCAGCGGCAAAAAAGTATCAATTTCTAATATTTTAAAACGAGCCAAAAATTCATCGATTATACATTTTAATAGTACATTGATTACAGAATTATTTGGTACCACGCAGACACCAGCGTACAAATTTTTTAATATGATATACATAAAATAAGGTTGCGTCGCATAGGGTCAGCGGCAAAAAGTATCAATTTCTAATATTATAAGACGAGCAAAAAATTCAACGATTATACATTTTAATAGTACATTGATTACAGAATTATTTGGTATCAAGCAGACACCAGCGTACAAATTTTTTAATATGATATACATAAAATAAGGTTGCGTCGCATAGGATCAGCGGCAAAAAAGTATCAATTTCTAATATTTTAAGACGAGCCAAAAATTCATCGATTATACATTTTAATAGTACATTGATTACAGAATTATTTGGTACCAAGCAGACACCAGCGTACAAATTTTTTAATTTGATAAACAAAATAAGGATGCGTCGCACAGGGTCCGCGTCAAAAAAGTATCAATTTCTAATATTTAAAGACGAGCCAAAAATTCATCGATTGTACATTTTAATAGTACATTGATAACAGAATCTTTTGGTACCAAGCAGACACCAGCGTACAAACTTTTTCATTTGATATACATAAAATAAGGATGCGTCGCATAGGGTCAGCGGCAAAAAAGTATGAATTTCTAATATTTTAAAACGAGCCAAAAATTCATCGATTATACATTTTAATAGTACATTGATTACAGAATCTTTTGGTACCATGCAGACACCAGCGTACAAATTTTTTAATATGATATACATAAAATAAGGTTGCGTCGCATAGGATCAGCGGCAAAAAAATATCAATTTCTAATATTTAAAGACGAGCCAAAAATTCATCGATTATACATTTTAATAGTACATTAATTACACAATCTTTTGTTACTAAACAGATACCAGCGTACAAACTTTTATATTTGATATATATAAAATAAGGATGCGTCGCATAGGGTCAGCGGCAAAAAAGGATCAATTTCTAATATTTTAAGACGATCTAAAAATTCATCGATTATACATTTTAATAGTACATTGATTACATAATTATTTGGTACCAAGCAGACACCAACGTACAAATTTTTTAATTTGATAAACATAAAATAAGAATGCGTTGCACAGGGTCCGCGTCAAAAAAGTATTGATTCGTAATATTTAAAGACGAGCCAAAAATTCATCGATTATACATTTTGATAGTACATTGATTACAGAATCTTTTAGTACATTGATTACAGAATCTTTTAGAACCATGCAGACACCAGCGTACAAATTTTTTAATATGATATACATAAAATAAGGATGCGTCGCATAGGGTCAGCGGCAAAAAAGTATGAATTTCTAATATTTTAAGACGAGCCAAAAATTCATCGATTATACATTTTAATAGTACATTGATTACAGAATTATTTGGTACCAAGCAGACACCAGCGTACAAATTTTTTAATATGATATACATAAAATAAGGATGCGTCGCATAGGGTCCGCGTCAAAAAAGTATCAATTTCTAATATTTAAAGACGAGCCAAAAATTCATCGATTATACATTTTAATAGTACATTGATAACAGAATCTTTTGGTACCAAGCAGACACCAGCGTACAAACTTTTTCATTTGATATACATAAAATAAGGATGCGTCGCATAGGGTCAGCGGCAAAAAAGTATCAATTTCTAATATTTTAAAACGAGCCAAAAATTCATCGATTATACATTTTAATAGTACATTGATTACAGAATCTTTTGGTACCAAACAGACACCAGCGTACAAACTTTTATATTTGATATATATAAAATAAGGATCCGTCGCATAGGGTCAGCTGCAAAAAAGTATCAATTTCTAATATTTTAAAACGAGCCAAAAATTCATCGATTATACATTTTAATAGTACACTGATTACAGAATCTTTTGGTACCATGCAGACACCAGCGTACAAATTTTTTAATATGATATACATAAAATAAGGTTGCGTCGCATAGGATCAGCGGCAAAAAAATATCAATTTCTAATATTTAAAGACGAGCCAAAAATTCATCGATTATACATTTTAATAGTACATTAATTACACAATCTTTTGTTACTAAACAGACACCAGCGTACAAACTTTTATATTTGATATATATAAAATAAGGATGCGTCGCATAGGGTCAGCGGCAAAAAAGTATCAATTTCTAATATTTTAAGACGAGCCAAAAATTCATCGATTATACGTTTTAATAGTACATTGATTACAGAATCTTTTGGTACCAAACAGACACCAGCGTACAAACTTTTATATTTGATATATATAAAATAAGGATGCGTCGCATAGGATCAGCGGCAAAAAAGTATGAATTTCTAATATTTTAAGACGAGCCAAAAATTCATCGATTATACATTTTAATAGTACATTGATTACAGAATCTTTTGGTACCCCACAGACACCAGCGTACATGCTTTTATATTTGATATATATAAAATAAGGATGCGTCGCATAGGATCAGCGGCAAAAAAGTATGAATTTCTAATATTTTAAGACGAGCCAAAAATTCATCGATTATACATTTTAATAGTACATTGATTACAGAATTATTTGGTACCAAGCAGACACCAGCGTACAAATTTTTTAATATGATATACATAAAATAAGGATGCGTCGCATAGGGTCCGCGTCAAAAAAGTATCAATTTCTAATATTTAAAGACGAGCCAAAAATTCATCGATTATACATTTTAATAGTACATTGATAACAGAATCTTTTGGTACCAAGCAGACACCAGCGTACAAACTTTTTCATTTGATATACATAAAATAAGGATGCGTCGCATAGGGTCAGCGGCAAAAAAGTATCAATTTCTAATATTTTAAAACGAGCCAAAAATTCATCGATTATACATTTTAATAGTACATTGATTACAGAATCTTTTGGTACCAAACAGACACCAGCGTACAAACTTTTATATTTGATATATATAAAATAAGGATCCGTCGCATAGGGTCAGCTGCAAAAAAGTATCAATTTCTAATATTTTAAAACGAGCCAAAAATTCATCGATTATACATTTTAATAGTACACTGATTACAGAATCTTTTGGTACCATGCAGACACCAGCGTACAAATTTTTTAATATGATATACATAAAATAAGGTTGCGTCGCATAGGATCAGCGGCAAAAAAATATCAATTTCTAATATTTAAAGACGAGCCAAAAATTCATCGATTATACATTTTAATAGTACATTAATTACACAATCTTTTGTTACTAAACAGACACCAGCGTACAAACTTTTATATTTGATATATATAAAATAAGGATGCGTCGCATAGGGTCAGCGGCAAAAAAGTATCAATTTCTAATATTTTAAGACGAGCCAAAAATTCATCGATTATACGTTTTAATAGTACATTGATTACAGAATCTTTTGGTACCAAACAGACACCAGCGTACAAACTTTTATATTTGATATATATAAAATAAGGATCCGTCGCATAGGGTCAGCGGCAAAAAGTATCAATTTCTAATATTTTAAAACGAGCCAAAAATTCATCGATTATACATTTTAATAGTACATTGATTACAGAATCTTTTGGTACCATGCAGACACCAGCGTACAAATTTTTTAATATGATATACATAAAATAAGGTTGCGTCGCATAGGATCAGCGGCAAAAAAATATCAATTTCTAATATTTAAAGACGAGCCAAAAATTCATCGATTATACATTTTAATAGTACTTTAATTACACAATATTTTGTTACTAAACAGACACCAGCGTACAAACTTTTATATTTGATATATATAAAATAAGGATGCGTCGCATAGGGTCAGCGGCAAAAAAGGATCAATTTCTAATATTTTAAGACGATCTAAAAATTCATCGATTATACATTTTAATAGTACATTGATTACATAATTATTTGGTAACAAGCAGACACCAACGTACAAATTTTTTAATTTGATAAACATAAAATAAGAATGCGTTGCACAGGGTCCGCGTCAAAAAAGTATTGATTCGAGCCAAAAATTCATCGATTATACATTTTGATAGTACATTGATTACAGAATCTTTTAGAACCATGCAGACACCAGCGTACAAATTTTTTAATATGATATACATAAAATAAGGATGCGTCGCATAGGGTCAGCGGCAAAAAAGTATGAATTTCTAATATTTTAAGACGAGCCAAAAATTCATCGATTATACATTTTAATAGTACATTGATTACAGAATTATTTGGTACCAAGCAGACACCAGCGTACAAATTTTTTAATATGATATACATAAAATAAGGATGCGTCGCATAGGGTCAGCGGCAAAAAAGTATGAATTTCTAATATTTTAAGACGAGCCAAAAATTCATCGATTATACATTTTAATAGTACATTGATAACAGAATCTTTTGGTACCAAGCAGACACCAGCGTACAAACTTTTTCATTTGATATACATAAAATAAGGATGAGTCGCATAGGGTCAGCGGCAAAAAAGTATCAATTTCTAATATTTTAAGAAGAGCCAAAAGTTCATCGATTATACATTTTAAAAGTACATTGATTACAGAATCTTTTGGTATCATGCAGACACCAGCTTACAAATTTTTTAATTTGATATACATAAAGTAAGGATGCGTCGCACTGGGTCCGTGTCAAAAAAGTATCGATTTCTAATATTTTAAGACGAGCCAAAAATTCATCGATTATAAATTTTAATAGTCCATTGAATACAGAATCTTTTGGTACCAAGCAGACACCAGCGTACAAACTTTTTCATTTGATATACATAAAATAAGGATGAGTCGCATAGGATCAGCGGCAAAAAAGTATCAATTTCTAATATTTTAAGACGAGCCAAAAATTCATCGATTATACATTTTAATAGTACATTGATTACAGAATTATTTGGTACCAAGCAGACACCAGCGTACAAATTTTTTAATTTGATAAACAAAATAAGGATGCGTCGCACAGGGTCCGCGTCAAAAAAGTATCAATTTCTAATATTTAAAGACGAGCCAAAAATTCATCGATTGTACATTTTAATAGTACATTGATAACAGAATCTTTTGGTACCAAGCAGACACCAGCGTACAAACTTTTTCATTTGATATACATAAAATAAGGATGCGTCGCATAGGGTCAGCGGCAAAAAAGTATGAATTTCTAATATTTTAAAACGAGCCAAAAATTCATCGATTATACATTTTAATAGTACATTGATTACAGAATCTTTTGGTACCATGCAGACACCAGCGTACAAATTTTTTAATATGATATACATAAAATAAGGTTGCGTCGCATAGGATCAGCGGCAAAAAAATATCAATTTCTAATATTTAAAGACGAGCCAAAAATTCATCGATTATACATTTTAATAGTACATTAATTACACAATCTTTTGTTACTAAACAGACACCAGCGTACAAACTTTTATATTTGATATATATAAAATAAGGATTCGTCGCATAGGATCAGCGGCAAAAAAGTATCAATTTCTAATATTTTAAGACGAGCCAAAAATTCATCGATTATACATTTTAATAGTACATTGATTACAGAATCTTTTGGTACCACACAGACACCAGCGTACATACTTTTATATTTGATATATATAAAATAAGGATGCGTCGCATAGGGTCAGCGGCAAAAAAGGATCAATTTCTAATATTTTAAGACGATCTAAAAATTCATCGATTATACATTTTAATAGTACATTGATTACATAATTATTTGGTACCAAGCAGACACCAACGTACAAATTTTTTAATTTGATAAACATAACATAAGAATGCGTTGCACAGGGTCCGCGTCAAAAAAGTATTGATTCGTAATATTTAAAGACGAGCCAAAAATTCATCGATTATACATTTTGATAGTACATTGATTACAGAATCTTTTAGTACATTGATTACAGAATCTTTTAGAACCATGCAGACACCAGCGTACAAATTTTTTAATATGATATACATAAAATAAGGATGCGTCGCATAGGGTCAGCGGCAAAAAAGTATGAATTTCTAATATTTTAAGACGAGCCAAAAATTCATCGATTATACATTTTAATAGTACATTGATTACAGAATTATTTGGTACCAAGCAGACACCAGCGTACAAATTTTTTAATATGATATACATAAAATAAGGATGCGTCGCATAGGGTCCGCGTCAAAAAAGTATCAATTTCTAATATTTAAAGACGAGCCAAAAGTTCATCGATTATACATTTTAAAAGTACATTGATTACAGAATCTTTTGGTATCATGCAGACACCAGCTTACAAATTTTTTAATTTGATATACATAAAGTAAGGATGCGTCGCACTGGGTCCGCGTCAAAAAAGTATCAATTTCTAATATTTAAAGACGAGCCAAAAATTCATCGATTATACATTTTAATAGTACATTGATTACAGAATCTTTTGGTACCATGCAGACACCAGCGTACAAATTTTTTAATATGATATACATAAAATAAGGTTGCGTCGCATAGGATCAGCGGCAAAAAAATATCAATATCTAATATTTAAAGACGAGCCAAAAATTCATCGATTATACATTTTAATAGTACATTAATTACACAATCTTTTGTTACTAAACAGACACCAGCGTACAAACTTTTATATTTGATATATATAAAATAAGGATGCGTCGCATAGGGTCAGCGGCAAAAAAGGATCAATTTCTAATATTTTAAGACGATCTAAAAATTCATCGATTATACATTTTAATAGTACATTGATTACATAATTATTTGGTACCAAGCAGACACCAACGTACAAATTTTTTAATTTGATAAACATAAAATAAGAATGCGTTGCACAGGGTCCGCGTCAAAAAAGTATTGAATCGTAATATTTAAAGACGAGCCAAAAATTCATCGATTATACATTTTGATAGTACATTGATTACAGAATCTTTTAGAACCATGCAGACACCAGCGTACAAATTTTTTAATATGATATACATAAAATAAGGATGCGTCGCATAGGGTCAGCGGCAAAAAAGTATGAATTTCTAATATTTTAAGACGAGCCAAAAATTCATCGATTATACATTTTAATAGTACATTGATAACAGAATCTTTTGGTACCAAGCAGACACCAGCGTACAAACTTTTTCATTTGATATACATAAAATAAGGATGAGTCGCATAGGGTCAGCGGCAAAAAAGTATCAATTTCTAATATTTTAAGAAGAGCCAAAAGTTCATCGATTATACATTTTAAAAGTACATTGATTACAGAATCTTTTGGTATCATGCAGACACCAGCTTACAAATTTTTTAATTTGATATACATAAAGTAAGGATGCGTCGCACTGGGTCCGTGTCAAAAAAGTATCGATTTCTAATATTTTAAGACGAGCCAAAAATTCATCGATTATAAATTTTAATAGTCCATTGAATACAGAATCTTTTGGTACCAAGCAGACACCAGCGTACAAACTTTTTCATTTGATATACATAAAATAAGGATGAGTCGCATAGGATCAGCGGCAAAAAAGTATCAATTTCTAATATTTTAAGACGAGCCAAAAATTCATCGATTATACATTTTAATAGTACATTGATTACAGAATCTTTTGGTACCATGCAGACACCAGCGTACAAATTTTTTAATATGATATACATAAAATAAGGTTGCGTCGCATAGGATCAGCGGCAAAAAAATATCAATTTCTAATATTTAAAGACGAGCCAAAAATTCATCGATTATACATTTTAATAGTACATTAATTACACAATCTTTTGTTACTAAACAGACACCAGCGTACAAACTTTTATATTTGATATATATAAAATAAGGATTCGTCGCATAGGATCAGCGGCAAAAAAGTATCAATTTCTAATATTTTAAGACGAGCCAAAAATTCATCGATTATACATTTTAATAGTACATTGATTACAGAATCTTTTGGTACCACACAGACACCAGCGTACATACTTTTATATTTGATATATATAAAATAAGGATGCGTCGCATAGGGTCAGCGGCAAAAAAGGATCAATTTCTAATATTTTAAGACGATCTAAAAATTCATCGATTATACATTTTAATAGTACATTGATTACATAATTATTTGGTACCAAGCAGACACCAACGTACAAATTTTTTAATTTGATAAACATAACATAAGAATGCGTTGCACAGGGTCCGCGTCAAAAAAGTATTGATTCGTAATATTTAAAGACAAGCCAAAAATTCATCGATTATACATTTTGATAGTACATTGATTACAGAATCTTTTAGTACATTGATTACAGAATCTTTTAGAACCATGCAGACACCAGCGTACAAATTTTTTAATATGATATACATAAAATAAGGATGCGTCGCATAGGGTCAGCGGCAAAAAAGTATGAATTTCTAATATTTTAAGACGAGCCAAAAATTCATCGATTATACATTTTAATAGTACATTGATTACAGAATTATTTGGTACCAAGCAGACACCAGCGTACAAATTTTTTAATATGATATACATAAAATAAGGATGCGTCGCATAGGGTCCGCGTCAAAAAAGTATCAATTTCTAATATTTAAAGACGAGCCAAAAGTTCATCGATTATACATTTTAAAAGTACATTGATTACAGAATCTTTTGGTATCATGCAGACACCAGCTTACAAATTTTTTAATTTGATATACATAAAGTAAGGATGCGTCGCACTGGGTCCGCGTCAAAAAAGTATCAATTTCTAATATTTAAAGACGAGCCAAAAATTCATCGATTATACATTTTAATAGTACATTGATTACAGAATCTTTTGGTACCATGCAGACACCAGCGTACAAATTTTTTAATATGATATACATAAAATAAGGTTGCGTCGCATAGGATCAGCGGCAAAAAAATATCAATATCTAATATTTAAAGACGAGCCAAAAATTCATCGATTATACATTTTAATAGTACATTAATTACACAATCTTTTGTTACTAAACAGACACCAGCGTACAAACTTTTATATTTGATATATATAAAATAAGGATGCGTCGCATAGGGTCAGCGGCAAAAAAGGATCAATTTCTAATATTTTAAGACGATCTAAAAATTCATCGATTATACATTTTAATAGTACATTGATTACATAATTATTTGGTACCAAGCAGACACCAACGTACAAATTATTTAATTTGATAAACATAAAATAAGAATGCGTTGCACAGGGTCCGCGTCAAAAAAGTATTGAATCGTAATATTTAAAGACGAGCCAAAAATTCATCGATTATACATTTTGATAGTACATTGATTACAGAATCTTTTAGAACCATGCAGACACCAGCGTACAAATTTTTTAATATGATATACATAAAATAAGGATGCGTCGCATAGGGTCAGCGGCAAAAAAGTATGAATTTCTAATATTTTAAGACGAGCCAAAAATTCATCGATTATACATTTTAATAGTACATTGATTACAGAATTATTTGGTACCAAGCAGACACCAGCGTACAAATTTTTTAATATGATATACATAAAATAAGGATGCGTCGCATAGGGTCAGCGGCAAAAAAGTATGAATTTCTAATATTTTAAGACGAGCCAAAAATTCATCGATTATACATTTTAATAGTACATTGATAACAGAATCTTTTGGTACCAAGCAGACACCAGCGTACAAACTTTTTCATTTGATATACATAAAATAAGGATGAGTCGCATAGGGTCAGCGGCAAAAAAGTATCAATTTCTAATATTTTAAGAAGAGCCAAAAATTCATCGATTATACATTTTAAAAGTACATTGATTACAGAATCTTTTGGTATCATGCAGACACCTGCTTACAAATTTTTTAATTTGATATACATAAAGTAAGGATGCGTCGCACTGGGTCCGTGTCAAAAAAGTATCGATTTCTAATATTTTAAGACGAGCCAAAAATTCATCGATTATACATTTTAATAGTCCATTGAATACAGAATCTTTTGGTACCAAGCAGACACCAGCGTACAAACTTTTTCATTTGATATACATAAAATAAGGATGAGTCGCATAGAGTCAGCGGCAAAAAAGTATCAATTTCTAATATTTCAATACGAGCCAAAAATTCAACGATTATACATTTTAATAGTACATTGATTACAGAATCTTTTGGTACCACGCAGACACCAGCGTACAAATTTTTTAATATGATATACATAAAATAAGGTTGCGTCGCATAGGGTCAGCGGCAAAAAGTATCAATTTCTAATATTTTAAGACGAGCAAAAAATTCAACGATTATACATTTTAATAGTACATTGATTACAGAATTATTTGGTACCACGCAGACACCAGCGTACAAATTTTTTAATATGATATACATAAAATAAGGTTGCGTCGCACAGGGTCCGCGTCAAAAAAGTATCAATTTCTAATATTTAAAGACGAGCCAAAAATTCATTGATTATACATTTTAATAGTACATTGATAACAGAATCTTTTGGTACCAAGCAGACACCAGCGTACAAACTTTTTCATTTGATATACATAAAATAAGGATGCGTCGCATAGGGTCAGCGGCAAAAAAGTATCAATTTCTAATATTTTAAAACGAGCCAAAAATTCATCGATTATACATTTTAATAGTACATTGATTACAGAATTATTTGGTACCACGCAGACACCAGCGTACAAATTTTTTAATATGATATACATAAAATAAGGTTGCGTCGCATAGGGTCAGCGGCAAAAAGTATCAATTTCTAATATTATAAGACGAGCCAAAAATTCATCGATTATACATTTTAATAGTCCATTGAATACAGAATCTTTTGGTACCAAGCAGACACCAGCGTACAAACTTTTTCATTTGATATACATAAAATAAGGATGAGTCGCATAGAGTCAGCGGCAAAAAAGTATCAATTTCTAATATTTCAATACGAGCCAAAAATTCAACGATTATACATTTTAATAGTACATTGATTACAGAATCTTTTGGTACCACGCAGACACCAGCGTACAAATTTTTTAATATGATATACATAAAATAAGGTTGCGTCGCATAGGGTCAGCGGCAAAAAGTATCAATTTCTAATATTTTAAGACGAGCAAAAAATTCAACGATTATACATTTTAATAGTACATTGATTACAGAATTATTTGGTACCACGCAGACACCAGCGTACAAATTTTTTAATATGATATACATAAAATAAGGTTGCGTCGCACAGGGTCCGCGTCAAAAAAGTATCAATTTCTAATATTTAAAGACGAGCCAAAAATTCATTGATTATACATTTTAATAGTACATTGATAACAGAATCTTTTGGTACCAAGCAGACACCAGCGTACAAACTTTTTCATTTGATATACATAAAATAAGGATGCGTCGCATAGGGTCAGCGGCAAAAAAGTATCAATTTCTAATATTTTAAAACGAGCCAAAAATTCATCGATTATACATTTTAATAGTACATTGATTACAGAATTATTTGGTACCACGCAGACACCAGCGTACAAATTTTTTAATATGATATACATAAAATAAGGTTGCGTCGCATAGGGTCAGCGGCAAAAAGTATCAATTTCTAATATTATAAGACGAGCAAAAAATTCAACGATTATACATTTTAATAGTACATTGATTACAGAATTATTTGGTATCAAGCAGACACCAGCGTACAAATTTTTTAATATGATATACATAAAATAAGGTTGCGTCGCATAGGATCAGCGGCAAAAAAGTATCAATTTCTAATATTTTAAGACGAGCCAAAAATTCATCGATTATACATTTTAATAGTACATTGATTACAGAATTATTTGGTACCAAGCAGACACCAGCGTACAAATTTTTTAATTTGATAAACAAAATAAGGATGCGTCGCACAGGGTCCGCGTCAAAAAAGTATCAATTTCTAATATTTAAAGACGAGCCAAAAATTCATCGATTGTACATTTTAATAGTACATTGATAACAGAATCTTTTGGTACCAAGCAGACACCAGCGTACAAACTTTTTCATTTGATATACATAAAATAAGGATGCGTCGCATAGGGTCAGCGGCAAAAAAGTATGAATTTCTAATATTTTAAAACGAGCCAAAAATTCATCGATTATACATTTTAATAGTACATTGATTACAGAATCTTTTGGTACCATGCAGACACCAGCGTACAAATTTTTTAATATGATATACATAAAATAAGGTTGCGTCGCATAGGATCAGCGGCAAAAAAATATCAATTTCTAATATTTAAAGACGAGCCAAAAATTCATCGATTATACATTTTAATAGTACATTAATTACACAATCTTTTGTTACTAAACAGATACCAGCGTACAAACTTTTATATTTGATATATATAAAATAAGGATGCGTCGCATAGGGTCAGCGGCAAAAAAGGATCAATTTCTAATATTTTAAGACGATCTAAAAATTCATCGATTATACATTTTAATAGTACATTGATTACATAATTATTTGGTACCAAGCAGACACCAACGTACAAATTTTTTAATTTGATAAACATAAAATAAGAATGCGTTGCACAGGGTCCGCGTCAAAAAAGTATTGATTCGTAATATTTAAAGACGAGCCAAAAATTCATCGATTATACATTTTGATAGTACATTGATTACAGAATCTTTTAGTACATTGATTACAGAATCTTTTAGAACCATGCAGACACCAGCGTACAAATTTTTTAATATGATATACATAAAATAAGGATGCGTCGCATAGGGTCAGCGGCAAAAAAGTATGAATTTCTAATATTTTAAGACGAGCCAAAAATTCATCGATTATACATTTTAATAGTACATTGATTACAGAATTATTTGGTACCAAGCAGACACCAGCGTACAAATTTTTTAATATGATATACATAAAATAAGGATGCGTCGCATAGGGTCCGCGTCAAAAAAGTATCAATTTCTAATATTTAAAGACGAGCCAAAAATTCATCGATTATACATTTTAATAGTACATTGATAACAGAATCTTTTGGTACCAAGCAGACACCAGCGTACAAACTTTTTCATTTGATATACATAAAATAAGGATGCGTCGCATAGGGTCAGCGGCAAAAAAGTATCAATTTCTAATATTTAAAGACGAGCCAAAAATTCATCGATTATACATTTTAATAGTACATTGATTACAGAATCTTTTGGTACCATGCAGACACCAGCATACAAATTTTTTAATATGATATACATAAAATAAGGTTGCGTCGCATAGGGTCAGCGGCAAAAAAGTATCAATTTCTAATATTTTAAGACGAGCCAAAAATTCATCGATTATACATTTTAATAGTACATTGATTACAGAATCTTGTGTTACTAAACAGACACCAGCGTACAAACTTTTTCATTTGATATACATAAAATAAGGATGCGTCGCATAGGGTCAGCGGCAAAAAAGTATCAATTTCTAATATTTTAAGACGAGCCAAAAATTCATCGATTATACATTTTAATAGTACATTGATTACAGAATCTTTTGGTACCAAACAGACACCAGCGTACAAACTTTTATATTTGATATATATAAAATAAGGATCCGTCGCATAGGGTCAGCGGCAAAAAAGTATCAATTTCTAATATTTTAAAACGAGCCAAAAATTCATCGATTATACATTTTAATAGTACATTGATTACAAAATCTTTTGGTACCATGCAGACACCAGCGTACAAATTTTTTAATATGATATACATAAAATAAGGTTGCGTCGCATAGGATCAGCGGCAAAAAAATATCAATTTCTAATATTTAAAGACGAGCCAAAAATTCATCGATTATACATTTTAATAGTACATTAATTACACAATCTTTTGTTACTAAACAGACACCAGCGTACAAACTTTTATATTTGATATATATAAAATAAGGATGCGTCGAATAGGATCAGCGGCAAAAAAGTATCAATTTCTAATATTTTAAGACGAGCCAAAAATTCATCGATTATACATTTTAAAAGTACATTGATTACAGAATCTTTTGGTACCATGCAGACACCAGCATACAAATTTTTTAATATGATATACATAAAATAATGTTGCGTCGCATAGGGTCAGCGGCAAAAGAGTATCAATTTCTAATATTTTAAGACGAGCTAAAAATTCATCGATTATACATTTTAATAGTACATTGATTACAGAATCTTGTGTTTCTAAACAGACACCAGCGTACAAATTTTTTAATTTGATATACATAAAATAAGGATGCGTTGCATAAGGTCAGCGGCAAAAAAGTATCGATTTCTAATATTTAAAGACGAGCCAAAAATTCATCGATTATACATTTTAATAGTACATTGATTACAGAATCTTTTGGTACCACGCAAACACCAGCGTACAAACCTTTTCATTTGATATACATAAAATAAGGATGCGTCGCATAGGGTCAGCGGCAAAAAAGTATCGATTTCTAATATTTTAAGACGAGCCAAAAATTCATCGATTATACATTTTAATAGTCCATTGATTACAGAATGTTTTGGTACCAAGCAGACACCAGCGTACAAATTTTTTAATTTGATATACATAAAATAAGGATGCGTCGCATAGGGTCAGCGGCAAAAAAGTATGGATTTCTAATATTTTAAGACGAGCCAAAAATTCATCGTATATATATTTCAATAGTGTATTGTTTGCAGATTATCTTGGTACCATAAGCATACCAGCGTACTACTTTTTTGGTCTAATATACGTAATATAAATCTGTGCCGTATGGGATTTGCGGCTTAAAAATTTTAAATTTCAATATTTCAAAACGTGCAAAAAATTAATCTTATATATATTTTAACAGTACATTGTCTGCACATTATTACGAATTATGCGTGACTATATGCATATATCGCGGTAATATATGTCGAAACTCATTTCTACTGCGCATTCGGAATTCGAATTATATCAAGAGTATCGAAAAGTGTCGGACGAAATATATTTGTGACTCTAATTAGGGGGAAATAATAAGGAAATAATTATTGTTTTTAAAAATTATCTCTACGAAACCTTAATTGTAAATTTGTATTCATGTCTCACTTCTATTCTTAACTTAATAAATATATTACTTCTTAATTAAATAAACATATTAAAAAATATTAATATAGCGGGGTAATTAAATTTTAAAATAATAATATGTTATAAAAATTAAAATAGCAATATATTGTAAATAATATGTTGTAATATCTTATCCTCGATTAATATTTTTGTTACAGAAATCAGCTGATTAAAACGTTAATTTGCTAATTAATTTTTAAAATAAGAATATGTTATAACATTTAAAATAATATGTTTTAAATAATGTAATATATAATTCCTTAAACTCGATTAATATTTATAACAGCTATCAGCTGACTTCTGTCAAAAAATATTAATCGCAGATAAGGCATTATAACATATTATTTATAACATTATTATTTTAATTTTTATAACATATTTTTATTTTAAAATTTAATTGGCAATGTAATGCTTTAATCATCTGATTTCTGTCAACAAATATTAATGAAGTTAAACAAACTTCTGTAACATCATCTGATTTCTGTAACAAAATATTAATGAAGTTAAACAAACTTTATATAAATACATCATACTTTCTTTAATAAAATCGAGGAATGGCATAACGCGCGCTTGTGTTATTCTAGTCTTTTTCTAAAAAAGACATATTAAGTCGATTCTCGCAAGTATTGTTGCCTCTTTTCCGCGAAAATATTAATCAAAATTTAAAGTATTATAACATATTATTTAAAACATGTCATTATTTTATTTAATTTTATTTTGGACTAACTGTCAAACTGCTAACTGCTAACCCTCACGATGACAGCCTCTTCATGCTACAAATATAACACACAACGCGAATGTCAAAAATATTAATCAAGTTTAAAGTATTATAACATATTATTTAAAACATATTATTATTTTATTTAATTTTATTTTGGACTAACTGTCAAACTGCTAACTGCTAACCCTCGTGATGACAGCCTTTCGATGCTACGAATATAACACACAACGCGAATCGACAGAGAGCCAATCAGCATCGCGGAAAAGCGACAACAATGTCAATAACATGCCTTTTTTATATTGGGAAATATTATAATATAAAATTAAGATCAATTTTGTCTTATATATATATATTTTTTTTTTGTTTCGGCGTAGTTATGTAAAACATTAAATTCTGCATTTTTAAAAAATATTCCATGAAAATTATAAAGTTTAATAAATATGCATTACATCTTTTATTAAAAATACTAAATATTGCATTATCGTGTAATTTCGTGTAATTTGATATTTCATTTGGGTCATATTCAAAAGTCATCCGAATTGAACATACCATAAATAAAAAAACACATGCTAAGTATAAATTAGAGTTTAAAAATTACTTGAACTATAATATATTTCAAAGTGATCAAACTTTTATAAGCGATAGAATTTTTTGAAGTTTTGGAAAGTAATTGTGTTTTCGCATAAAATGAATCTTGCATGAATACTTGCATATAAAACTATTTATTGATAATTATATTTGCGTTACAAAAAGCCATGTCATATTCTCAAAACAAATATATATTATATGTATATTTTTTTAATATGTAAGATGATGCAACATAGCTGAAGTTTAGTTTTGAAAACGATTAGAGATATAAAAATATGAAAATTGTAAAATAAAAAAATGAAAATACTAATCTCTGAGAAGCTTGCTTTTTCACATTGAAAGAAATTTGAAATAATTTTATTATATTTATTTTACCAACATAGACGTATAATATATATATATATATATATATATATATATATACAAATATAAATATATATACCTATATATAGCATTACTTTTTGTACATATGATCAGAATTATGTTGAATCCTAAATAAAGTGCAACTGTATTTTACAATTGCACGAATATACATAAACGCAGAATTGTGATAACAAAATACAGAGAAAATTATTCAATTTTGCTTTATAATATTCTATTTCTAATTGTTTATAACAATCTATACCATGTTGTTGTAAATATTATCTACATCTTACAATTAGTTGAAATCTGTATATGTGATAAAAATATTCTATGCTAATTTCTTATGCTTTATATATAACAAATTCGTCTTTCATTAAAAATAAATATTTAAAAGTTAGTTACTATTTTATTTTATAATGTGATAATACAATTCGGAAATAACATAATAAAAATTACCACATTTTAACATACTTGTGCTGTATATATATTTCTTATTTAAAATTACTTAAATATTTCTATTAATATTTTATATATTTATATTGTTATTGTGTGTGCATGCTAATGTGGAGTCATCTCATTCGTTCGCTTTATTAATCTTTCTTCCATATCTTTATACACATATATAAGTTTGGGCCCAATCATGAAGTAACTTACGGTGTATTTTTCCATTAGGAATGCGTGGAAATTCGCTAAGGAATATCACACTCGCGCGAAGTTGAAACGAATGGCTTAAACTGTTTACAATCAACTGTTTCAGCTCCTCTTCCATTACCTGAGATAATATCATAAATTTTTTGTAAAAAATTCTGCTTGATATTTTATGATAAATAATACTTTTGTACCTCTTTTCCCGGAATTTTCATAATAAATGCTATAACATGATCAAAATTGGACGGCACAGGGATTATAACGGCCTCAGACACTGCTAAACAACCTTGTAGAAAAGATTCAATATCTGCTGGTGAAATTGTGTGTTCTTTGCCAAACATTTGATTAATTCGGTCAGTAACGTAAATTTCGCCAGTTGATTCGTAGAAACCCATATCTCCGGTTCTAAACCAGTCTGAATTAGATTGTCCTATACGAATTCAATAGCATAAGTATGATTTTTTCATTAATAATTCAAGATTTTTTAAATATTTTATGTTATAGGATAATAATTGTGAATCATCAACTAAAAAAAATTTGAACTAATCACCATCACATGTTATAGGTTTGTTATTCTGACGTATCATCATGAACGGAGATTTGCAACAGATTTCACCTATTATACTTGGCCCCAATAATTTCCTTTTATCTAAAGAAACAATTTTCAATTGAACATCTTTACTCACGTTACATCCAATATTTGCACTTTGTCGCTGATAAGCGATAATGCCTGTTTCAGTCAGACCTAAAATACACAAAATTCGGTTTTAAACATTACATCGTTATTATCCATCTGATTGCAATTGGAACAAATGTATATACTGTATGCTTGAAGAATTTTAGTTTTTGGTAATAATTTTTGAAGATCACAAATAAGCTTTGAATCAATCGTCGAACCACTAAATACGAATGTTCTCAAAGAGGAAACATCATATCTCGTAAGATTGTTAGATTTGCTCAATTGAATGCACATACTAGTTTCAAGGAATATCCAAGTTACCTGAAATATGCAAATATTTCATTTTTTTTAAGCTTTACGTTTGTATTTCATATATACTCTAAAAATTTAAATATTTTACCCTGTGTTGTTCTATTAGTTTCCATAACTTTTCTGTATCAAAATTCGACTTAATCCTGATTACTTTTACGTGCATAAGAATAGCCTGAATAGTCATGAATACGCCGTTGATAAAACCTAAGGAATCGAACCATAAAGCGACATCATTTGGACGCATATCGGGTGCGAGCTGATCCGGTGAAGCCATGAAAGCTGAACGAGGAATTTCTATATTTTTGGGAGGAGCAGTTGTACCCGGTGTAAATAATTTCATCGCAGTCTCCTTCATATCTACCATAGAGCAGCGAAAATTTTCAATTTTCGACGGATCATAACTTTTGTTTAGAATTGATTTAAGATTTAGACTACTATCTTGATCAGCATCGAAAAATATCATTTGTGGTAACTTTATCTGATTCTTTGTTTCATGTACAGAACGAATAATTGTTGTTGAATACTTTTCATCTATAAAAAGCATTTTTGGCTTGCTTTGCTCCAAAAAATAAATTGAATTTCCTGTAAATAAAAATAAGAATTTCCTCTGTATTAAAAAATTTAATTTTTTATAAGTATTAAATAATAATTAAATCCATCTATATATAAAAATATAATGTGAAAATAAATTATATAAAAGTTAAATGGAAAACATTAACATACCTTTGATGAAATGCTCATCCAACGGATTTATAACAGCTCCGATATACAGGGACGCTAGAAATGGAATGCAAGCATCTAATTGATTGTGTGAGCATATCATTACTACATTATTACGTCGAATCTTTAAGCTTTTCATCGCTAATGCACATTTCACGCTCCTCTCTTTCATCTGTTGGAATGTATTTTGTTCTCCCGTTTCCGCATCCACCTACAGAACACATCAACTGCATAACTATCAAATGATATAACATCTTTTATATCTATTAAGTTTGCATGGTTTTGCATTGTTAATGTATATAGCTATTTTTCATCTACATCTATGTCAGTGTAAAGAAGTTTTTATTATTAAAGAACGTTATACCTGGCCAATAAAATTCGGATTAGATTCAAATGTTTCCAAAATTATATTTCCAATATCCTTATGATGCTCTGTACATTTTTTATTGTGTGGATTCCAAGTTTTCTCTCCTTTTAAAATTATGTATTCCATCCTGCACAGAACAGCTACTTGATTCTTCAGAAGTTATATATTACAATATATTATTAATTACAACTTCAATTATATCTTAAATTATATAAAGTATTTCTTATTATTGTTACCTGACGCGGCGTTTCGTCGACAATACTGTATTTTTTTTACGCTTTCATATATTATTCCACTAAAAGTATTAGAAATAAGACTGTTATAAATATAAGAGATAGCACTATTTATATTACAACAGGCGTTGCGTGACTAAATTTTAAATTCAATCGATATAATAATTGTTTATTTTTACGAAGCAACCTTGGAGCAATAGAAGAAAATATTTTGCTAAAAGACGACTTTATCAAAAGTTATCACAATGTGACATATAATAATTATAGCTATAAAACCGTCATGTATTTACCTAAATTTTCGTTAAAAGTTTATAAGTATGGTAAAAGAAAGAGATTAATCATGTAGCATGGTGAGCAATAAGAATTTTCAATTTCATCGTAATATTATAAAAGCTATTTTCTCTTTCTTAAAACAATGAGGTATAACAAAAGGAATTTGCTTCGAATACTTTGCGGATCATTTAAATAATCCCTTGGGACTTGGAACTCTAAATATTTATGAAGATGTCTAAATAAAGATAGTCTTTTTATCACTTATAATTTTCTAATCACGTTTTTTTTAAAGTTATATGTTATTAAAGAAAAACGCGAAGAAATTAACATTTAACAGTATACGTATTTTTCAAAATACTGACAATTTAAAAAAATTGTTAATACAAATTAATTAAAAATTTTTTAAACTATAACATATTTTAGAATATTCAAACTTTTACAAAGACTAAAGTTTCGACAGATTCGAAAAGTGAGTTTTTATATAAAATGCATTTCTTTTATGACTATTTGCATGCAAAATGTTTTATTGTATGATAATTAAATTTTTGTTATTAAAGTCTTAATAGTATAAATATATTTTCTAAATATATAAAATGATGCAATTAAATAAGAATTTAGCTAATATAATGTTTTGTCTCGAATTATCGAGAGGAGAAATTTCAAAAATGTAATATATTTGATATATAATACATATTAAATTGTGTCATATATATTGAAACCTATAGAATATATAGAACACCGATAAGAAGATTATTTGTATGATGAACGATAGAGATTTTCGATTTCGTCATAATGTTAAAAATCAGTTGATAAGGATATATATATATATATATATATATATATATATATATAATTGCAGGAGAAAAATTGCGCTAACATAAATCTTGAAACTAATTTCGATACTAATATTCGTAATACAGCATTTTTGCAGATGTGTAATGCGAACCAAGAATTCCAAAATCCTTCTCGTTTCACTCCCTAAGGTTTTCGTACGCGAACGAAAATTAACATGCTTCCGTTCGATGAAAGAACAGCTCGTTGTCACCGCTTTAAGATAATCACGATGTGATCTCGAAAGTCCCCGCACCAGCCCGTCGACTTATCGATCGGAGTTTATCTGCATTATGCATTCCGTCGCGTGCACTTAAACGCATAACGGGGGTGCTGTTCAGTCGTTACGACACAACTAGCGCGTTTTTCTAATCGCAATTTGCTGTATCGTATTAATCGTTAGAGATCGCGGTGATAAAAGTGCGTGGTAATACACCGCGCTGCCGAGCAATTAAAGATAATATCTCGATGCCACCCTTTTTCGATTCAAATACTTGCGTAAATCGTGAAAAGAGGAGTGGACTGCGCAGCTACGTGGAGAGATTGGATAAATCGACATTTTCCCTGCTCTTGGTTAATAGGCGCTCCGAAAATTTCGCAATTAATGCAATTAGCGCGCGACTCGACGGCGCCTTTCGGCTCTTTGTGGATGATTAAAATAAGCTTTGTTAAAGAGCTTCCAGAAGTCGGTCTCGCACTCAGATTATGGCTGAATATTATAACAGCGTGAATAATTGATTATTATCGAGCGATATATCTGCTGTTTTATAAACTGATCTTGATGAACGTGATAAGGTTCCTGGGTGCTCACCGCGGCCATATTGGAATCGTGACGTCAGAGGCGAGAAATAACACGTTGAGATTTCTTAGATGCCATTTCTAAATAAAAACATATTTGCATAAAATAACACTTAAGATCTCTTTAATACACTTCTAAAAAACGCCGAACACTATTCTTTTCCCTTGACAGTCAATCAACAACCGTAAAATGATCGAGTTATCAGACTTTGACATGCGGAATGACTGCGCATGTGCAAAGACCAGACGGACTGGGCCTCATAATATTACATTTTACAGCTGTTGATTGATTATAAAGGGAAAAGGATAGTTTTCGGAGCCATAAGATGAGAAAGTATGACAAATAGATTAAAAATGTGCAAAAGAAGGTATATAAATTATTCTTTCCAATTTTACTTTCAATTACATGAAAAGAAATGATCCCCTTCTTTCACAGAAACAAAATTATTTCAGGAAATCTTAAATTGGTTCATTGTGAGTAATGACGAATATTTCGCGCAAAGTTGAAAAAATAATTTCTGACGCGCGCTGATTCGCTCTAACTGCAAATATTCCGTTTATAGCGAGGATGTCAGAGATTTTTCGTAGCGGCTGAGTCTGTTTTGGCGTGAAAACTCAATCGTAATGGCCTATAAACGGCAGCCATAAAGATCATAACAGTACATTAAGCCCCGCTATCGTTGGCACGTTGACGCCGCCACTCTGAGATTCGGTCGAAACTTTTACGGTCTAATCCCTCGCCTATACCTGCAGCTTCTCTCCGCGCATCCTACGCGAGTTGCTCGGAATGCCTGAAGAAAATTTAAAGCCGCATTACCGAACTCTGCCGTGTACACATCGCATGTTCGGAGCGTGCTATGCTAATAATTTATAGCGCTATCGATGTCATTGCAACCTGAGGCGCATATTTGAATTTACAAACCGTCTTCGAACCGAGATTCGGTATATAAACGTGTTTCATGTATTATCGTTTTATATATTCTTATCTGTTTTTTTACACCTCCGAGTATCGTGCAATAAATAACCATAGTGCAGTAAATAATCATCTGTTTTTTCAACCAGGATTATTGGAGTTTAAGAAAAATATCTTGAAACCGACAAATAATTATAAATTTATGAATCGCGTATTTATGCGAGCGTCTCTTAAGAATCCTAAATATATTTAAATCGAATGATAAAACATCACGTCGAAATTATTTTCATTAGTGAAATATTGTATACAGTATAACGAACAAGTATATAGATTAAAATTATATAAATGATCATCTAGATGAAATTTTGGCATCATCTTATATAGATATGTATTATCTATATATCCATCTAAGATGAAAAGTGTTATCTTTACTAAATTATCTAGACGAATGTTCAGATAATTTGGTTTAGAGTCGTAGCACATAAAAATATTTAAATAGTAGAACTTAAGCAGTAAACAATCAAAATTTATAAATACAATTTATAAATATATGAATGAATTTTTATATCCCTTTTATAATTTACATTTTTTTGTAACTGTGTTTACATAAGCAGTTTTAAAAATAATATTATCTGGAAGTTCTCTAGATGAATCGCCATATAATTATCTTTTATCTAGATATATTTAAAACAAAATCATGCTCATCTTATCTAAGATGAACTTACATATTTTCATCTCATCTTTATCTAGCTAATTTTAAAATCATCTAAGAACAACACTGATCATAACTTTTGTTTCTTCACTTTCTGATGTTATCTGAAAGGACCGACCCCTTTCGTAATGCCCTAAGACCCTCGCTGCCGCGGAACAGGTGACGAAATGTTCATCATGTGCAAGTGACAGCCGACGTGATCGGGGAAGAAGGAGAGAGGTCTTTCTTCTTTCGAGGATGGGTCTCCTCGCGAGAAAGAGAGAGAGAGAGAGAGAGAGAGAGAGAGAGAGAGAGAGAGAGAGAGAGAGAGAGAGAGAGAGAGAGAGAGAGAGAGAGAGAGAGAGAGAGAGAGAGAGAGAGAGAGGTCTCTCTGTAAACTCAATTTTCCAACGCGTGCGAGATAAGGGTCGGTCTCTTCCGCAAGCTCCACCGCCGGCCGTCGCCGGCTGCCACCCTCGTCACTTTGATATCGATGAGGGTAATTTACGCGAACATTGTTGGCGAAGAAGATTGATGCGTCGAGTGCGTGCGAGGGCACCGAGAGAGGTGCACCCAGTCGCACCCATCGAGCCTCTCCCACCGTTTCCTCTACTATTCTTTCTCTCTGTCTATAGTTCTGCCTGCAGCATGATGAATTGCATTTCGACACCCTACACGGCCCTGCGAACGATTGTCCTGCGAGACTGCTCCGTCATTCGACGTATTATTGCCGCGCGTGAAACTGCCGACACTTCCGCGTTATCGCGATCAAATGACGCCGATGAGCAATATACTTTTCTCTTTTTCTCTCTCTCTCTCTCGTTTTTTCTTACGGCGAGAAAATTGATGACGTTGGCATCAGCACTTTTTAATGAAGCAAATTGGTATATGTTATCATGTAATCGTAATAGAACATTATTTCATTGCGATTTTATTCTGATGTTAAAAATGTATTCACGTTTAATTATTGTTAAGTCAAATAGTGCGAGATATAAACTCATTTTCTTTATTTTAAAAAATAATTGAACTTGAAAAAAATATTTAGAGTGCAATTCAATTATTTTAGTATTTTATTTACGAATAGTATTAATGTTATATTATAATATCTTTTCATGGTTTTTCATAAAAGGGGAAAATTAAGATTAAAAATTATTTCTGTGAAATTACTTATGAAAGCTGATTTATATTAGCATTTTATTTTTGTCGACTTATATTATTATTCTGCTCAATGGCTCATTCACACACACTTTATATTTATTTAACTTGTGTTATTACGCGATATGACGGCTGCATTTTGTAAGCGAAGGCGAGATAGAATGCAGAATAAAACCTCCAGAATGCACGAACGAAATACAGGAAACAGAAACGTGAAAGATAAACTTTACGGAATTTCAAGAGATTCGAGTGTAGACACACATACGATGATATTTAATCATATTTTTGCCTAGATTCTTTTTTTATATTGTCCTCGCATCGAAGCTGCTAAATATTCAAAACGAAGATAGAAGAGTCTAAAAGAAGATTATCTCTCTGTACATCGGAGAATAATAAATGAATGGAACGAGATGTGCTCCAATCTCTTGCGATCGCGATGGCATTGAAACAGCTATGAAGACACGTGTACGCGCGTGCACAGTACGGTTTCAGTCCTTAGATGATGAACAGATACGAGATTATTATTAGAACGAAGCAAAAGCTCGAGCTCTGTGCGTTTTCGCGTGACTGCTTGTCATTCAAGCTTTTCGCATCTAATTACTGCACGCCGATGAAAACACACTTTCAATTTTATCGTATCTACGGTATACCCCTATACGCTTCAATTACCCTTTTTACACTGTGAATTAAAACGATGAAGAAATATTTTTCATCGTGGAAAATAACAAAATATAAGATAAATATATAGAACAAAAAATAATTTAGTATAATAATCTTAAGGAATACTAATTTATTTAAATAAATTATTTATTAAATTATTATTTATTTATTAAATAAATTATTTATTAAATTATTATTTATTTATTAAATAAATAAATAAGGAGTACTAATTTATTTAAATATTACCTATTAAAAAATTAACAATTTTCTATGAAACTTACATAAGATCTTGATATCTTGAAAAATAGATGTTCAATTAAAAAAATTACATTTAAAAAAAAACTTAAATATTGCAAAGATATGTTAGACATATGTTTCTTAAGAACTAAATAAGAGTAAAATTATCAAAAGGGCAATTTAAAAAAAAAAAATTCTCTGAATCCTAATTAAATTCCATGAGAATTCCCTAATTTTTCAGGGTAAAATTAAATTCTCTGAGAATATCAGGTTTTTCTCGGGAGTATACACCCTGTACGAGGGCAGTTCGATAAGTCAGTGACTTTTACAAGATATGGCACTCAAATCGCAATCTAATTTTATTTCTGATATTTACCATCTTATTTAAGTATATGCGACGGAGCAGAGTCCCCATAATACTTTTTTTAGCTTTTCTTCAGTTTCCTTAATGGTTTTTCCACGCAAAAAGTAATGTTTTATTAGCACACGAAATTCACTTTTTTCCATTTTAGCAAAAAACACAAACTTATCCGCTTTAGAACGCTGTCAAAAAATTTATATTTGACAGATCTACTTGAAACTTGGTGTGTATACTTAAATAAGATGGTAAATATCAGAAATAAAATTAGATTGCGATTTGAGTGCCATATCTTGTAAAAGTCACTGACTTATCGAACTGCCCTCGTATAACAATATAAAACGACAAAAATTGCGAAATGTACAGAATCATATCGATTTTCTGTCATAATTTCTAAAGTGTCAAATATATTTGAATGTCGTGTTAACATAAAATATTAGAGAAACATCCTATTATTTTTTCCTAAGAAATATGTGCTTTTCGTTGTTTCACATTCCTCAAACTAAAACCATAGAGTTCATGATATCGGAGATTCCAGCGTACTTAACTATTCGATTGTCTTCTGCACAACGGCTTGCAAAGTTGCCGTCTGTATGCCGATAGCCGCAAGGCCCTGGAATACGCAATCGCGACGCACAAACATTCACGTAGGATACGGTTCTAAGCTTATTCGCGACGTGCTAAAAAATTCATGGGAGTATCAAACTTTAAGTATCCGGCAAAGATCTCCGGGCTGCGCGAGATTGGTGCTGAAACATACGGCGGGAAACACGTTGTACCGCAGACGTGCATAAAAGAGGAAGCGATATATACATATATATGCGTCGCAGAGAGTAAAAGTCATAAAATCCGTAAATGCATATTGATTTATGCGTCAGAAAAGTATTTGATCCTCGTTCTCGATGACACTCGACGAAATCGCATCTATCTCCCACAAGCGCGTATTTCGATAATTTTCGATGATGTTATAAAATCTGTTAAATCTGTTATATATATTTATAAATTTATTTATATATAAAAACATTTTTCTCACATTTTCAGCGTATATATTGATTCAAGTTTAAAGATATTTTATAATAAAACGTTATAAGAACTTTAATTTATGAAATAGTGTAAATAGTGTTCCGATATTTACTCCATGTTTATTAAGAGAAAGTAATTAATTAAATGGAAAACGCGCAATAACCGATCATAATAAACAATAAATTTTTAACCGATCGATATTCCTTATGAGAAGTAAATATCAAAGAGATCAAACATTTATTCCAGGTTTGTTAAATCTGAAACAACCCTCCGTGTTCGCTTCTCACATTTTTAACTGCTTTTATACCCTCGGTTGAGTCGCGCAATATAACGTTATTCAGTCGAGTGGGGTCATTCGAGTCTTGTAGGCCCCTTTTTTGTCCCTCGTCTTCGGGGTTACCCTTATTCCCGCGCAAACACCCTCTCAGACCCCGTCGAGAATCCCGCTACCGATCTGCTCAGAAAGCGTGTCGGCCCAACCCGACACGGAAGAGCGGAGATCAGCAGCTGCGTATCCTGCTCGCGGTGCACCATGCTGGTCTTGATGGATGTTCTTACGCGCCCCCGTGCAAGTTAAACGCGTGTGCGGGATGCACGGAACCCCCTTACGCCATCCTATTGCGCAAATCTCGAGAGTCCCCTTTATTCTTTTCTGAAATAAGTTTCGATGCGAACAATTTCGTTTTCACCCATTTCTGATGAACACTTCAAAGTGTGATAGTTACTTCGTGTACCCTTATATCTTCCCTATTCCTTCTTTCTCTTCATTTGTCAATGTCATTAGCAGTGATGGGTAAGACATTTAAAATGTATCTCGATACAGATACAGATACATGAAAAAATGTATCTAGATACAGATACAAATACATAAATTAAAATGTACACTGAGAAAAAAGTGTCTGATATTTGCAACTATAATTGCATAGTAAAATAATTATAGTTGGGATTTTCATTTTTATAGTTATGATTTCTATAATATTAGTAAAAGTAACCTTATATGCATGGTTTTGACAAATAATGTAAAAATTTTACTATAAATTATGATAATTTGAAATATTAATATAGTAAAATATTAAGTAACAAATGGTAAATTAAATAAACCATTATTTATAATAATCAGAATTACAACTATAGTACATGTGTCTATAATGTTGATATCAGTTCTACTATTTATTGGTAATAATAATAACTAAAAAATAAGTAAGAAAAGATAACTAAAAACATTAGTTTTTATGACTACATTAATAGCTTGTTTAACTATATTTCTAACTACAAATTTACTAGAAATATCATGAAAAAAAAACAAACAGATTAGTTACAAAAGTAATCATTTATGCATAGAACACACAATACATAGAACTATAACGAAAGTATATTTTAGTAACATTTATAAATAACAATTTACCATTTTTCCCAAAAAATTAAAAAGAATAAAAATTGTTTATAAAATCACCAAAAAAGTTACTATGACATATAGTTTATTGATCCTTCAATTATGGCCATTATTATCATATTTATAGTATGACTTACTATATATAAATCACAAATTATAGTGTATAAAACTATGTATATGTTTGCATAAACGTATGCTAAAGCTATGACAACAATAATTAAAAATTGAGTCAGCTATAATTTGCAATGTAACTATAAAAATGTTGTTATTCCCTAAACTCACTAAAAATTATAGTTAAGTTGTGGTAATTGCAACTATTTTTTTCTCTCAGTGTATACAGATACTCAGATACTTTAAAAATATCTCACAGATACTTTTAAATTATATTTTATCATAATGGTAATATGCACAAAAAATATATTGAATAAATCTTTTATTTATTAATATTTTTTGTTTACATTACGGCTTTATTCGTTAATCTTAACACATCAAAAATACTTCAAAAAGATATCGTTACTCAAACTATTTCGTCGTAATACTAAAATTTGACCATCAATGCTAAATAATTGCTTAATCAGTGTTGATAAATATATAATTGTGTTGAACTTTAGAAACAAATGTTTCATATGAGGAAAACGTGCTATATATTGATATAATATCTTTTTGCTTGTCTGACAAATAAGAGAGAAATTTCATGCCGAGCACTGTCAGCTGTTTCTACGTGGTCTTGATTTTTTTAAAATTTAAAGAATTGATCAATTCAAAGAAATATGTGAAAATGTATCTGAGAAAAGCAATTCAGATACTATATTTTGTACCTAGATACAGATACAGATACTTTAATTTGAATATATCTCAGATACAGGCTCAGATACACAAAATGTATCCAGATCCTGCGTATCTAGATACATGTATCTATTACTATTATATAGATTTAACTCAACACTAATCATTAGTTTCAGAGTTCTTTCAGATACTTCACGAATTTCAGTTTTTCACATTCTTCGATTTCTTCGATAGGTAAAAATTTAATAGAATTTATATAACTTGCTAATTTAAAATAGAAATGATCCTAACTGTCAAAATGATAAATATTTATCAAGATAAATTTTTCGAGAAGAATAAAATGATGTGATGACCGTTGTTTACAACGAAAGAATCATGCGGTATCACGTAAAAGAAGCAAGAACAAACTTTAAGTTTTTTTTAAGAAAACTAGTACATTGATTTAACATGCTTTTCTTTAAAAAAATTAATAAATTTATTTCTTTAGTTTTTTATTTCGATGATATAGTCGAGAGAGATCAATCGAACCAATCTTCCTCGTAATAAGACTTCGGCTAATGACGACTGGGACGTCTGGGGAAATCAAATAAAACGTGAAACGTGGTGCTTCTTTATCAGAGTGCTTTGAAAATTGATCGTAGATATTCAGTGGTCGTCATACGTAAAAATACCCGGTGCGCGTCATAAATTTCATCCACGATAGTTGATGATCTCGACTAGACGCAATTGTAAACACGTAACGATCGATAGTTTCTCTGGTTGCTGCGCAATTGCATGATCTTGCATATTCGTCGATTAATCGCTAATTTAAGTTAAATATATATAAAAAAAAAAAAAACCATTTTCATTTTATTATTGACAATTTTTGAGGTAATCTCGACATTTTAACAAATTAAGTTTTGGAGAATGCTTAACCTTAAATGTGCAATGATTTTTAATTAATAATTAAATAATTAGTTTAATAATTAAATAATAATTTAGACAAATATATAAATTTACGAATTTCTTATGATTTTCTTTCATCTTACAATGATAATTTCTCAAACTTTAGGTCTTATAGGGAGGCGTTTAATTATTTTTATGTAAATGCTGGCAGCGTTCGGGGATTACTGATGCAATTTGGTGGGACGGAGCAACAATCCATGGGGTTTCGGGGATACTCCTCGCATAATGTTCCAAATATGCGCGCCTTCTATCGTCATGGGGCCTATGCGAGAATCTCGTGGGGTGGTTTTCCCCTCGGCTAGATTCTGGTTGATCGACGACGCTGCGGAAGCAGATGCGCTTCTACGAGAATGGTGAGAAATTTCTAACGTATTTTCACATCAGTACCGTTTGATTTTTCCGCAAGACTGCATAAAAACAAATAAGAATATTGTTCATTTAAGTTCTTTCTCTTTCTCTTGTTAGGTCTACAATAAAATAAAGTTAAAATATACAATAATATTGTATTATACACAATTTTTGTTTTTTATCCTTTATATATATATATTACTATATATAATATATATATTACTATATTACTATATATAAATCTAATATTATTGTACTACGAGTACATACAAAAAACAACGCCCTAAACTTTCTCGCAATTGATGCGATTGCAGGAAATATAATTCTTATGGGGTATATTATTTCCGAAGGGACGATAATCCGCGGGGTGCGTGACTTTTATTACAACTTTTACTAGTCAGGAGTTTTATGTCCTGCTGTTCTTCGATGAGTAATCCGCGCAATGGCACAATTTTATTTTGGATTCTGGAAGTGACGTGTACGCGAAACATCGAGAATAACATTGCTTTATTCTACTCTTTTATAGCAAAACTGAATTAATAGAACAGTACTTTCAGAGAGTGGGGTTTTTAATTATTTCTGTCAGGAAGCGTGTTTATTATGTGACAATGCAATGACAAATATATCTATGATCGTTATAAGAAGTCTTAAAATAATTTTTCTCTTGTCTCTTAGAATTGATTTTAACTTATTATTATCGCAATCGTATTTTTTTCAAATTGGATCGAATGATCTAGCGTCTGAAAATCAGTATTTTTTTCTATAATAACAGATACGTGAAGAAAAATAAATTGACTCATTTTTGATCTTTTTTAACGCCAGGCCTCGTGGGTCGATACTTGACGATACGATAAGCAACAATCCTCTTCTGCTTATTTCATTTTTGTTTCTCTCGTATCTATACAGGGTGTTTCTTAAACATATGTCAAAAATATAAGAGATGATTTCTGAGGTCATTTTATGAAAATTTATACCTCTGATAATTTTTCAAAAATCGCTTTGTTTCGAAGATACAGGGCGATAAAAATTTACAAGAAATACAATATTTTTAATATATTTTTATTTTTATTAATACAATATTTTCTGGCATCACTGATAACGACAATAAAGAAGTTCTTTGTACACTACATTAATAACTTTTACAGATATGAATTATTTTCTTATAAATTTTTATCGCCTTGTGTCTTCAAAAGAAAACAATTTTCAAAAAATCATCAAAGATATAAATTTATTCATAAAATGACCCAAGAAATCATCCCTTAAAGTTTTGACATATGTTTAAGAAACACCCTATATATGTATATAGACGAAACATTTCGTGGATTCGCTTTTCTATCGATAGTGGACGCGGAAGATAAATAATATACGGTTATTACACACGAAGTTGGCCAATCGCCTTTACTTGAAATATCTTGCGGTCGTTTTATTTACTCCACGTGCATCGCACGCCGCATTCGATATCATCGCTTCTTGCTACGTATGATGAAACTGAGATTAAATCGGATTGCTAGTATTCACGATGCATCAAACACGAGAATGTACCGTTAGCTTGTTTTCTTCTAGTTATCGAAAGAGTGACGTATTAAAGAATAGAGTCGCCGACAAGCGAGAACGGACGATCTGTCTTACTTATCGTGATAGGTTTGATCTATGAACATAAAGAAAGATTATCAGAACAAGTCTCGACAAGTATTTCTGTCAGTTGTATATGTACGATAAGTAATAGATTATATTAGATTATTTTTCCTTTATCACACACACACACATATACAAAAGTGTTTATTCCTCTTCCGGCTTCCGATACGAATCAATCGAGATTATGATGAAGCGTTTATGAAAATGACGACTTGTGTGCGAGCTGGTCATGAAGAATGTGAATGGAAAACAGATCTTTTATTATACGATTTAAACGAGCGTCTCTTCGCTCCTCCCTAATTCGATCAGTTTGAATTAATATGAGACACGAACAGCCGCCCTGTCCATTGAGACTGTAGCATAATCGGTTCACAGATGCACGAACACGATGATGCCTGTCCCTCCGTAGCGCAAGGCCATTTCGAATATCACGAGTCGCAGATTGAAATCGGTCTCGCGTGCGATACCTGCTAATTAAAAGCGGACGGTTGTATAAAGTGACGTATCTTTAGAACAATGTGCGCGATTGTTACGGTAGTCGATGGGAAACATTTCTGGTAAATAATTAGAATCAACGCGCAGACATTTATAATGATAGGTTGTTTTCGTGCGTTTTTTAAGATTTTTTTATTTTATAAACGAAGGACAATTTTCCATTAAAATTTTCCTACATAACATATTTTTCATTTTCTAAAGAACTTTAGTTAGAAACAATTATTATTTTTCTCTGTATATTACTTTGAATTTTAATCGATTAATTTATAAACGAAGGACAATTTTCCATTAAAATTTTCCTACATAACATATTTTTCATAACATATTTTTCTAAAGAACTTTAGTTAGAAACAATTATTATTTTTCTCTGTATATTACTTTGAATTTTAATCGATGATTGTACAAAGAATAATTTAATATTCCCTGAGAAAGGAAAAGAAATTGTATCCATTTCTTTCGAAAAATGTTTGACGAAGAATTATTTAGTGCTGAGAAGAATCAAGCAGAGAAGACGAAATATATATGGTACGTGATACTGTTACGATGCTACGAAGAAAGGATTATAAGCCGCAGCTGCAGACCAATGTTTATGCGACTGCTGAGTGCAGCGATCCGAGAAGCAGAGTTCATCTTGAATGTTCTTAAAATGTAAACCGAGTTGCTAGTCGAGTTACACATACAGAGTATGCAGAACTGTGCTTCGCTGTCTCCCTATTGTTAGTCTATTCGTAGAAATAAATATTCCCGTATAAATATTTTGGACATGCGTTATTTATATTAACATTGCAGCATTAGCTGCAGAATCGACAAGAAAAAATTAACGCGTTTACTAATAAGATTAAGGCTCCTGGGTGCTCACCGCGGCCATATTGGAATCGTGACGTCAGAGGCGAGAAATAACACGTTGAGATTTCTTAGATGCCATTTCTAAATAAAAACATATTTGCATAAAATAACACTTAAGATCTCTTTAATATACTTCTAAAAAACGCCGAAAACTATTCTTTTCCCTCGACAGTCAATCAACAATCGTAAAATGATCGAGATATCAGACTTTGACATGCGGAATGACTGCGCATGTGCAAAGACCAGACGGACTGGGCCTCATAATATTACATTTTACAGCTGTTGATTGATTATAAAGGGAAAAGGATAGTTTTCGGCGTTTTTTAGAAGTGTATTAAAGAGATCTTAAGTGTTATTTTATGCAAATATGTTTTTATTTAGAAATGGCATCTAAAAATTTTTAGCGTGTGTTTTCTCGCCTCTGACGTCACGATTCCGACATGGTCGACAAGATACCAGGAGCCTTAAAGCTGCTATAACATTATTTAATTTTTTTAAAGATCAAACGTCATTAAACTTTCTTTTAAAGATTAACAATAATTCGATTGTATTTTATATTTTTTATATTTACATGTCTGCTCGCGCTCCATTCAACGAAGTTTAGTTTAAATCAAAATCCTTTCTTTTTTGCTCCTGCCTCATAGAGATTGAAGCCCGCCGGAGGTCTTTCTTTCGACGAGATGACAAAATCGAGACGCGTGAAAGGACTTCCGGTCGCATTCAGGTGAGGGTTAAAGGAGGATAGAGGGAGGGACGCAAGAAAAAGAGAATTAAAGCGTGAATGGTGTCGCTCACGGGATCCCTTAAGGTCGCGCGTATACACAGACACACACACATATACGCATTGCGTAGAGGTCCGAACGTGCGTGTATTGTGCGCCCCGATTATGAATGCGGATTAACTTCATTCGCGGCCGTCCCATTCATCGTCTCGCGAGAGAGCGACGAAACAATGACGGGGAACTGCCGCTTCGTGCGTCTTCGTTTCATCCCTCGTCGACGTCTTTCGGAGCTCGTCTGATTTATATCGAAAATTCGGCTCGCGCTTCCGAATAGGGCAGGCAAGTATATGCTGCCCCGTAAATCCACGTCCCACGAGTGCCGGTATAAACCGGTATTCATGCGCCGCGAATTAGAGTACATCGCGTGACGTAAAATGACGGAGCTCGCATTTGCGAGAGATGACGGGAGAAGGCATCTTTAATGACCGCTTTCTGTATGTTCGCGTTTCAGGCGATGCGATATTTTCGCTATGCAAACTGTAACGATTCTTTCTTTCTTTTATATTTTTGTTAGGAACGTTGACATTCGGGGATAGCGGCATTTCCAGCGATGTTGGATTTTTTTTGAAAATAACTGCATATAATGGAGCATTTAATAAAGAAAATGATCAACAAACATCTATTTGTATTTTCAGAATGAAGAAAACGCAAATGGATGCTTGTTGATGATTTTTATCGCGAACATATGTATGCATTTGATGTGAAGAGAGGAGACGACAGCTCGCGTCGTCGACTCTTTTCACTTTATGCGAGAAAAGAAAAGGAAGACACAAGTATGCAGAACTTGGCGCAGAGAGAAATATTTCGTACTTCGTGTACAAACCGCGAATGTGCAAGGTCGGCTGTGAAGAAGACGATTATTTCAATGTTTTTGCATCAGCTTGCAATTTGATTAAGTAAAATCGCTCGGATAATTCTTTTAAAATATCTGCGCATCAATATTTTTTCACAAATTCCTGTATATTACTAAAAAATTTTGCGCGAAAAATTTAATAATTATGAATAATAAATTCGATAATTTTTTAAATAAATATTAAAACTAAATAAATGTGAAAAGCTAATATAGTTTTTAATTTTGGTTTTACACATTGTAGAATTTACAGATATATTTATAGTGATGTGTGTGTGTGTGTGTGTGTGTGTGTGTTTGACATGTTGAATTTTATCAATGACTTTTGGCTTCTTTCTTGCGTGACTTTTACGAATGAATATTTGAATACAGTTGCAGAGTTCATGCTAGCCTTGTGAAAAAAAAAGAATTTCACTCTTAAAGCTTTTCCCTCTTGGTGACTCTCTGGAAAAGCGATCAACGAACGATGACGTCGATATGGCTTTGATCCCGTGGTCTTTGATCTATATTGTGTATTGGTTTCGTATCGCCATCGTCCGTGTCGAGTTATAAGAAAAATGAAGAAACAGAGGATAATTATCGTCGTTATAATGGGCAGGATAATGACACACGTCGCCTCTGTGCATTCCCTTCAAGGATATCAAGTTTTCATTGCGATGCGTGATTTCTCTGATGGTTTATGTAAGTCCGATCTCACTATAGAGTACATACGCGAACAAAACCCTTTTTTTACGTAAAAATAATAGTTTGCAGAATATATAGCCAAAATTGCAATGTCTGGAATTTTTTGATGATTTACGTGTGCATAAACGGTAACTAAATTCGACTGAGTGAGTAATATTTAATAGTATTTAATATATTTAATAAAATTAAATTCCTACTGTATATACGTAGATGCAAAAAAGAAATGCATGTATTGTTGAGAAATCTCTGTTATATATGTATAATGACTGATTATCAAATGTTAATAAACTCCGTGTAGCTGAACTATAATAAGAAAGTATGAAAAATATAATATTTTATCGTCTTGGAGAAAAAACTCTATATTCTAAATAAATAAATAAAATAAAATGGTACATACGTTTTTTGCACAAATTATCGCTAATAGATAGATTTACTATTTTAATATTTTATGGACATTATGCGTAAAATAATTTACTATCGTTGAGATTAAACTTTATAGTATAATAAAAAATAGCGCAATTTTTATTAAGAGTGACACGGTAACAGCAATAAAATATTCGACTTTTGATTGTTTTTAAAATCGCTCTTTAACGATCTGCGGATGAATATTATGATTTTAATTTTTTTTTTTTTTTTTTTAAACTAATAAGGGATGAGCAAATTCGTAATTCACGGCATTGATAGAGGATTTCACCGTGTCAATTTGACTCCGACTGTTAGTATAAGACCTGGCTTTTACAAAGTCAGGAAAGTCCAACGTTCGTATCGACTGATGTGCAACTTGGAGCTGTAAGATTGCTTTGATAGGTACCGCTATCGTGCAGTCAGTTTGCAACATGCCATGTTACTGATTGTTAATAAATACGGTATTTACAGTGTATATACGAATAGTTAATATCATGTTTTATATATATAATTAATCATTATTTATTTAAAAAATATATCTTCTAAAAATTTATATAAAATAAAAAATTATACATTTACATAATCTTAGAATTTCAAATTCGTATCGTATTGTCGATTGAATAAGAGCCAATAAATTATATATTATATATAAATTTTATATTTTATTATTTCTTTTATAGTATATAGAAATTCGTCAAAGAAGAATTATTATGACAAAATTAATATTAATTTTAAATAAAAAGCAATTAAATTGTCAGCTATAAATAAGTGAATAATTGTAATAGATTGTAATAGATTTTTATTCTTAACTTTATATTAATTTTAAAACGTTTATGTAAATACTATAAAATATCGTGTGTAGAATTTTACTAATTACAAACGATTTTATCTGTCTATTTCGAATTATCAAGTATCGTTCAATTTCTAAAATATATCTGGCACTTGATCTTTGGAAAAATATCTTGTTTACAGGATAATTTTGCCATGGTTGTAATACGATGTCAGTTTTACGATGCGTTAGCTGACAAAAAGCATGCGCCTCGCAATTTCGCCAAGTATTTTGTCCACCGTGAAATGAACGAGTTATTTTTTCAATTATTGTATCTTTTTATGAACAATTTTTTCAAAACAAATTTCGAATTGTTATCCTAATTATTCTTTAAGCTTTATCACGTCAACATATTTTATTATTTAAGGAAATTCACTTTATGAATAAATAAATTTTGCAATTGCTCCTTTTTAAAGGTTTATTGAAATTATGACAGAAAATTATTACATCATCGTATACGTAATTTGATTTAAAATACTTAACGCACATCTGTACACACATATATACACACACATTTAATATATATATATGTATATACATTATAATACACACATAATGAAAGAAAGATGTTTCAAGATAATCACGTCGGTTTAATTATTCTAAATATCTATCTTGCATTTAATTAGATTGCAAAGCAAATTCATCATTCTCTACTTTATTTTATTTTGTGTTCTCTGTGTAAAACAATTCTGAAGTAAACTGTATTACAGTATATTACAGGAAGCATTACTCATCCGTAATTTACGTCTCGCTGCTTGCAATCGCGCAAGTTTTGGATTGATGTTCTCGATGATTACAAGTGAACCGAGTCGGAATGCTTGTTTTCGGCGAATAAACGCTTCGTTAATTTTCTAATGCTTATCAGACTGGGGAAGATTATCTCACTCCCCCATGGTCGATTCATGATCCGGCAGTTATGCCAAGAAATAACTCCAGTGCAACACGTACTTCCGTGGACAAAGACAATCCTAGCACGAACCAATTTCTGCCAGTTTCCTTCTTTTAATTGCATCTTTCGTAAAAATGGACGATTCGTGTAAAACCAGATTGGACCGCCGGTATTACGTTTTTAATTCGCTACCATCGTCGCAGGCGTTTGTTTCAAGGGAATGGTACAAGCCTCGTAATGAAAAGTTTTCGATATGCGATTGCTTACCTACAAATCTCAGGACAATACAACGCTAGAATAATTCTTCGTGTATTACAGGACAGAAATTCTATTATGTTGTTTGTAACATTTTTGAACACTTGGTATAAAATGTTTTAAAGTCACTTTCAATTACATATCTTGATAAATTAGAATTTGGTTATCTATTCTTCAATTGTTTCTAAAGAAAATTTAGTGGAGCGCAGATATATTATATAGGATTAAAAGGAACTTTTCATTTTCAACATTAAATATCTTGCCAAGCTAAGCTTGAAATTAAAATTTTATCAAAGGAAAATTTTTTTGATATTAAAAAAAACATGTAATTGTAACTCGAAGCTTAATGACCAAAACTCTCTTTTATTTTTAATAATTTTTCTAACATAAATCTAATAATTACTTTTAAAGAAAAAAAACTACACTCGTCAAAAAAATTATCGCAACACGTAATTAATATCAAAATTTAGCATAAATTCAAATAAGCGTATCTCCGCGAAAAATTGTCGTATTTCAAAAATTTTTTTTTGGTTTTAAAGGGTAAAGTCTCTACTTTAAGGAACTTTCGTTCGATTTTGATTTTATTCTCTCCCCCTTTCTCCATCCCTTTAAAAGAAGGGACGTGTTTTTTTTCAAAAAATTGCATAGTTTGACGAACTCTACGGAGTGTACTAAATTTTTTTCGCAAATATCATCATAACTATCGTAAAATATGGACATTTCTCTACAAATTTAAAAAAAAATTGAATACTGTACGATTTTTTTTCGCGAAGTTACAGCATATCAAAGTTACCTATGCATTTTTGCCTATATATTTAATTACCGCCAACATTAGCATTACCCGATGGGCACTGCGGGGAGGTTGCTGGTCGGATTTTGCCCATCGTGTGTGTGTGTGTGTGTGTGTGTTGGGGCAGGGATATATGTGTTCGTATTTAAAATTGTATATTTCTGCCTCGTCTTCGGATGACCTCTTGCAGGCGCTCACGCATATTAATGCAGGCTCTAATTGTGGCTTGCAGAATTTCGAACCATATTCGATGTAGGGCTGCTTCCAATTGCTGGAAATTGGTTGGTAGTCTTTCAAAATCATGCAGCCATCTTCCCATAAAAGGTCATCCGAAGACGAGGCAGAAATACACAATTTTAAATACGAACATATATCCCTGCCCCAACACACACATACACACACGATGGGCAAAATCCGACCAGCAACTTCCCCGTAGTGCCCATCGGATAATGCTAATGTTGGCGGTAATTGAATACATAGGCAAAAATGCATAGGTAACTTTGATATGCTGTAACTTCGTGAAAAAAAATCGTACGGTATTCAATTTTTTTTATTAATTTGTAGAGAAAAGTCCATATTTTACGATAGTTATGATGATATTTGCGAAAAAAATTTAGTACACTCCGTAGAATTCGTCAAACTATGCAATTTTTTGAAAAAAAAAACACATCCCTTCTTTTAAAGGGATGGAGAAAGGGGGAGAGAATAAAATCAAAATCGAACGAAAGTTCCTTAAAGTAGAGACTTTACCCTTTAAAATAAAAAAAAAATTTTTGAAATACGATAGTTTTTCGCGGAGATACGCTTATTTGAATTTATGCTAAATTTTGATATTAATTACGTGTTGCGATAATTTTTTTGACGAGTATATATTAAAGAACAAAATGGCAAGCAAATCTGTAGCATATGTGGAAATTATAATTGCGACATTCGAGGGTTTGTAACACGTCGCTAACGTCAACTTTAGATTTACGGGGCATGTGAAAATTATATCTCGAGATTTCACGAATGAAGTTCAACTCGGTGGCAAACAGTGGCAATTACTGGAATTACTTGAGCTCGAAATCCTGCAAAATTGCTTGATCGTGACATTAATAGCGGTCATTTTAGCATTTAACTAGTCGCTCGTGTCTCCCTTCGTGAAGAATTATCAACAAGAATGCGTAGTAATTTGTTTTCGCCGCGAAACTTTAACTAATCAATCATGTAGATGTGTGTGCTGCAGAAACACGTAATGCAATCTTATTATATAGACAGAACCGTGAATCTTACATGTGTAAATCATACCGGAAGAATGATTGACGATCTACTGTGCAGATTTGCCTTCTATATAATTTCAAAAGAAAATATTTCATTTATCTTGATTCTAATCAAAATTGATTCTTCAATTAGCATAGTGCAAACTGTCGCGAATCTACAGTAATCCCAATTCCAATAATCCTGATTGTTTCGTATGTATACGTTATACATTAAGAATACATATTAATATTTATTAAGTAAACATATTAAGGCTCCTGGATCCTCGCCGCGGCCATGTTGGATTGTGACGTCAGAGGCGAGAAAATGCACGCTGAAAATTCTTGCGTGCCATTTTTAAATAAAAAGATATTTCGATGAAACAACACTACAAATCTCTTTGGCACACTTATAAAATTGTCCGAAAACTATGCTTTTCCCTTGACAGTTAATAAACAACCGTAAAATGAGTGTAATATCGGACTTTGTCATGTGGAATGACTGCGCATACGCAAAGACTAGACGGCTTGGACTTCATATTACGGGGTCATTTTACAGTTGTTGATTGATTATAAAGGGAAAAAGATAGTTTTCGGACAATTTTACAAGTGTGCCAAAGAATTTTGTAGTATTGTTTTATTGAAATATCTTTTTATTTAAAAATGGCACGCAAGAATTTTTAGCATGTGCTTTCTCGCCTCTGACGTCACGATTCCGACATGGTCGGCGAGGAGCCAGGAGCCTTAAGTATGCATATACACATTTTTAAGTACCTATACATATACATTAAGAGTTATAAATTATCGCATTTTCTCTATCGCAATATTTGCATATTGCAAAGCAGCAGCAAAGTGGCAGCATAAAATTACATTAATTTTTAGATTTTACCATAAAATTATATAACATACATATCGCGATAAATTTTAATTTCTCAAATATAATGAATTCATAATATATAATTAACGAAAAAAGTTTTGACTTTATATTTGCACTCTTATTTGTTCTTACATTTCGTTCTTTTATAATTCTTGTTTTTTTAATTAATAAAGTCGGTACCTTCTACTCTTTGCATTGAAAATGATCCATTTTCACAGTCGCACGGATTACTTCGTGAAGAAGAATTATTAGGGTCACGTATATTGTGATGTGCGTTTCGATCGTGCATAAACGTAACTTAACGTGCCTAGAGAGAACTATTTTCTCTCGGCAAATGACCCCGTCCGATTGAAAACCGTGAACGTGACCGGAATTCATTATGCCTCAATTATCTCTATTGCGATTGGTATTATGCCAGTGCAATTCGTGCTCTATATACGCGGTTAAAGATGGGCGTAGAATTCGTAAAAGACGTTTATCTGTTGTATTGTTCATGAATAAAAAAAGGAAAGGAGAAAACGAGAAGAAAAAGAAAAAAGCTACGCGAAAATGTAACTACATAATTAAAAGAATGGCGTGAAGCCCTAAGCCTCCCCTAAGCCTTCCCTTTTCCCTTTTAGCTGTTTTCGTTTTCTTCTCGTTTTCTCCTTTCCTACCCTTAGGGAGGCTTAGGGGAGACTTAAATCAGGAAGGCACAAATCAGAAAGATCACGTAGAGATCCTTGGGAGAAACTTAAGTAGCACAAATTGGTAACTCAAGAATAAAATTATCAACGAGGTTAGCTAGATATTTCGTGAAATACTAAAGAATTTTTGACGAAATTAAAAGATTCTTGTATGATGTTTTTGATTTTTAAATTTTATGTTAGATAAGCATCTCGACAGAATTAGTACCATTTAGTTATTTTATTCACGATTAAGCTTAAATAAGAGATCTTGATTGACTTTATCACAAGTCATGAAATTTGTCTATGAAAGCTATAAGCTTGTTAGATAAAAAGAAATATTATATTAAAAATACAGGTTATTGTGGCAAATTTTGGAAGCAACTTTTATTTGGAATAAAGTTAAAAGCAAAGTTCTGAGACTCTGAGAACTCTTTTGATTGTTGTGTAATATTGATCTACTATACAGGCGCAAGTTCTGTTTCTTGTTAGGGTATAGGAGAAAGTTGGGTAAAACCAGGTAGGCGGGTCAAACCGGGTACCTCTATTTCTTTGTGATAAGTATTGTTATCTATGGCCAATTCGTGTTATTAGTTCTAAATTGATGCCATTATTATTCTGAGACGAACCGTGTCCACGTATACACGATACTTCTTTTTTGAGAGAAGTTTGAAGTTTTCGAACCAAAAAAGATTGATATCGAGACAACAATCAAGTCGTCGTGGACTTTTTCTATACAAAGTATCTACTGTGATAAGTACAGCATTGAATTCTGTTCTGATTGCATTAGTTTTTATCGTTCCTTTTACGTTGGAATGTACAGCCATCGTGTTTATTATTTTCCTCGTATTGGGGCAAAACCGGGTATCTACGTGTGGGGCAAAATCGGATACAAAAAATATGGGATTAAAAAATTAGAATAGTTTATTTTTAGAAGAAAAATTTTTGTATTGTATTATGATTTAAATAAATCAAGATTTCGTATTTACACGGTTTTACATGCTTTCAATATTTTGACTAGCGTTATTTTCTCATAGTTTAAGGTTTACTGAACACTACTAACGATCAGTAGATTTTTTTTGTCTTCTGATTTTTTGTAGGAAGACAAATCCAAAAAAGTACCCGGTTTTGCTCCACTTTTTCCCCTATTTCTTCAAATCTTATATCTTTAAATTAGAGCGTTCGTAGCCGATGCTTTTATCGCCAATTTATCGCGAAGCGAGCGATATGATTTCTAGGTGGGCAGCGTCCGCGGAAAGGATAATCTAATTTTGGCAAAAACCACGTGCTCTTTTCAATTCGTTCGCGCCGAGCGCACCATCTTTGATGGCGGTATGTGGGTGTATTGGCTCATCGTGTTTTTTGTTTATTATGTCAGCGTGCTTGCCTGGCTTATATTGTGCCAGTGGTGTAAATGAGCGGGCTGCGCTGCTCTTGAAACCATAACCGCGGCGATACACAAATCCGTTCGCCGCATAAACGAGCTAGCGAGCTCGCTCAGCTTTCCATTTCTACGCCTTTCCGCAAAGTCGATATTCGCGCGGGGATCGCGCGACAACCGAACCGGAATTGTCTCGTGGATCTATATTTCCCTGTGGATGTGAAGAATAATTTCGCGTTAACGCGTGTGTTGGTGCGCGTCGATATCGTGTATATACGAGTATATACGAGTGCGAGGAATAATTAGCTCCTCCGGTAACGAGCTTAAAAACGCGAGCTTGAAATTTCGCGGCGGCAATGACGCGCGTTGGTTTTATCATCGTGTTTTATTCGGGTTAATTGTGAATTACGAAATTCACGCAAAACGTTACGCGAACGTTGGCTTGGAGAAATATTTTTCAAACGGATAAAAAGCGACCACCCTTCGGTGGTTCTTTTTTTTCGTTTAATTAATCGCGATTTTAAATTCACCGCGCTGCACGAACCCTTGATCGCTTTAATTCCCCTCTAACAACATTCATAAATCTGAGAATAAAATTCTGCTATCCGCCAGCTCGCACAATTAGCGAGAAATTAAAAGCGCTGGGAAATAATTTCGGCTGTAACAATTGTTCAACGACATAATCGCATTATAAGATAAAAATAACGCAATTAAATTATTAATCGCAATTGCGATTTAAGCGGCATTTTGTAAATGTACGACAGATTTAACGCGATTTGAATTTTTAGCCATGATTTTCACATATAAATAAAATGATTTAACGAAAAAATAATTCAATTGAAAATTTAATTAAAAAATGTATGTGCAATAATACAATAAATACAATTAATATTGTTTTTTATAACATTTATCAAATTATCATTTTTTATTGGATAATTATCGGATCAATTCACAATAATATCATCGTTATATACAAAATGCAAATTCGATGATTGCATTTCTTAATTATATCAATATATTTTGTGTACTGTTTGTCTCAAATGTGATATTCAACTATAAATGTTATTTATCTTACGAGTATAATGCTTATATTTAAACGGCATCTATATCATTTACAGTGGAATTTCCAGCGTTTAGCTTGTTTGGAGATGCTCGAGGAAAAGGAGAAACTTTCTCTATACCTATATATTTCCCATCTTTAAAAACTCAAAGTTAAAAGTGCTATTAGATTTTCACAATTAAATATTCAATACAGGAGTAACGAAGGACAAATTTCTGAAAAAACTATTTTATTTTTAATACATAATACTCAGAGACGTTTAATCGAGAAAAAGAATTTCTCAGAAGAAGAAGCAAAGATCAACCTTATAACTAGACGGCAGAGATTTTGCTACGTATTAATAATAATCAAACTGACCTTTGTGCTCAATCGATAGCAAAAGAAACTTTATGTCACCATCAGTGCCATGACGCTTAGATCGGATGTTTCGTCGAGGGACAATCTTAATAATCTCGCACGATCGGTTGGTCTTCCGCGAGAATATCGTTTACGATAGCGATTCTACTGCGATATAACTGCGAGATATCGTGATATCATCTTGTGTGATTACGTGCAGCAGATTTTGCATCGAAAGATCGATCGAAGCGAATAAACGTTTAGATTCCGTGCCATACATATATAGACGTTATGACTATTCTAACTGCGATGATATCGTTTCTGCTCGCCTTGAGAAAGTAAAACGGTCGCGTTATTGTTATCTCTATCCCGTTCGACGTATATCTGCATTCGATGAAAGCATAATTTTAATATGACAGTTAGAGAAGTTTAAATACACAGCGTAGATTTACGTAAAATGTTGGAATCGTCACGGTTGCGCGATTTGTTAAAGAGAGCGCGAGCCATTAAAGGGCGTTAAAGGCCGCGTAATAACGTAATAGCGACGTGGAGAGAAATTCAAGGAGAACGCGAAATGGATCTGTCAATTTCGACGCAATTGCGCGCCAGTATTTAATGTTCGTGTCTATAGCCTGTTTCGAATTGTCCATCGCGCATTGTCGTTAGCAGATACGTCAAACGTATAAAACGTTAAATACGACGTTAAATAAATGAATTTTGGGTTAAACGTGTCCCGTCTAATTTGTTTTGTTGCGCATCTGTGCTTGAAACCGAAATGCAGGTTTTACTATATTTAGATACAGGGTTGCCGTTAATTGTTTAACAGTAGTCAAGAATAATCAAGCGTTTATACGCGTGAGAGATTTGATGAATTAAATAGAATTTATTTAATTTTATACACATACGAAAGCGTCTAAATATAACTCGTGCGTTTAAATTAAATGTTGCTTTTTTGAAACTGGAATTTTTTCGCGCCTACACATTCATTCCAGCGATGTTTCCAACATATTTTTTCATTGTCAAAAGTATTCTTAGAATTTTTCAATAGAAATACTTATATCGTAAAGTCGATATAAAGTGACATTTTTTTAACTCTTGCTGCATTTTTCATACATTTTTCGTCCTAAGTTGAACGAATGGGATAGAGTAATATAAGAAATAGAGAGTAATATCTGAAGCAATATTCAATTTTTTACGAAATACTTCTCATGCAATTCATTCCGTACGTGTTGCATTCGATTTATAAGTCGGTGATGTTTTTATATCGATAGTCTAATTCTGTAATGAGATACATCAATGAACGAAACCGACGATTTATCAAGCTAAATGTTGGCGAACGCGAGATAAACGCGCGATAATTTTATATCCACGAAAAAAGAAAAACGTTGATAAAATATAGGTATGGGATATTTCTGTTGGCAGGAGGAACGACGTCGTACCGGAAGATACGTCGCGGGCGGAACGGTTCTCGCAGTTACATTGCTCGGGCTGCATCATTTGCTTCTACGGGGTGCGTCCACGATAGCAGGAGTGTGCGTACCCGGCATCATAATGGCCTTGTACATAATCTGGGTGCTGTACTCCGCCAGCAGGGACAGGCGGAAGGTAGCTGCATTCGATGTTGCGTTATTTCTGTGTTGCTTCTCCTCCCTCCCTCCCACCCCCTCCCTCCCTTTCTCTCTCCCTACCCCCTCCCTCCCTTTCTCCCCCCTACCCTCTCCCTCCTTTTCTCCCTCCCTACCCCCTCCCTCCTTTCCACCTTTCCTCCCTCCCTCCCTCCCTCCCTCCCTCCCTCCCTCCCTCCCTCCCTCCCTCCCTCCCTCCCCTTTCTCTCTTTCTCCTTCTTTCTCCCTCTCGCTTCTAGAGAATTTTCTCTTGGAATTTACCTTGAAAATCATGGTAATCGTGGGACAATATGGTATGGAAAGAATTTCTCTGAATATTTATCACAATAAAAATAACAATATCTATCACAATAAAATATAAAACATGTTTGATTAATTTTACTAAACTGCATAAAAATTAATCAAACATATTTTATTGTAATAGATATTATTATTTTTATTGTGATAAATATTAATCAGAGAAATTCTCATAAAATTCTTTCCATACCATATTGTCCCACGATTACCATGATTTTCAGGATAAATTCCAAGAGAAAATTGTCTCTGTGTATAATTCATAGCGGGGTCAGCAAAGGCAATAAGGGAACGAAACGCATTTTCGACAAATGCCAGCAAAGGTACATAAATAATTGCGTGTTATTCCGGAAATGCAATCCGGCATTGAAAATCGGTAACATAGACAATAACATAATCTCTATTGCGGCGTTTGACATTTTACGAATTGGTATCGGCTTATTACCTTTCACCTTTACGCACTTGGTCCATTTCAGCTAATGAAATCCCCGGGGGAAATTAGAAGACGCTCTGAATTCGCGGGAGGAGGAGCGATTTTTATGCGAAACTCGTGAAAGGGTTCCTCTCTCTCTAGGATCGAGCTTGAAAAATGATGAGATTCTCGATTGATCGTCTCGACGATTTCGTGGAACTACGGTTATACCTATCTAGGATGAGTTTAAAGTAGACGTCATACACTGTATAAGAATCTCGTAAAGTTTGCTCACTTCGCTCAATATTAAAGGACTTTAAAAACGACTCTCCGCGTACAATAAAACATTCAAAACTACATGAAACTGTTATATATAGTCGCGATAAAAAAAATATAGAGCCGATGCGCCGTCGCTTTACCATCGTTTAATCTTTCATTGAAATTGCTTTATATATTGCAGCGTTTTTTTCTGCATATATCCCGTCGCGTCACTTTCAAACGTTTCTCGTTTAAACGTTATTTCACTATTCTCTCTTTTCTCCACGTTCTTTTATGAAATGTAATTAATTTAATAAATTAACATGGCACGCTTTATATGCAGCATACGTACTATTTGCCACTTTTCATTTGCAAAATAAACCTGCTGCGCACATAACGGCAGATATTTTTGTGCATTCGGCATCTGTTGAAAATCTATTTTTACAGAAACGTATATACAAATTGCTTGTACTGTGTAAGTGTTTACACGACAAAGCATTTTTTCCAGCGGTTAAAATACACCGATATTTGTCACGGAAACAATATACGGTACTAGAAAAGATATTTAAATCTTAATCAATGAACATAACACGTGATTTACTCGACAAATAATGTCACGATTTTAATTCCTATTTGCTTTAATTAAAACGACGAATTATTTAGAACGATATAGCTTTAAATATATGTATAAAAATATATTATAAAAATATGAATGGAATATAATAACCGATAAATATAGAGAGATTTCTGCTTTACTGTAGAATTTTTCAAAAAAATAACCGGAAATTTAAAAACAAACAGCAGTCAATGCGACGCGTTCCTTTGTAGAATTGTAAATAAGCATATACGTAAAACAAAAATATTTCGGATATAAATTCCGATAGATCGAAACAGTTTCAGATGCGCACGTTATTTCTCGAGCATCGAAATTATAATTGATATTCGTATTGACGTACAAAATGTGACAGGGTCAATCTGTCGGTGAAGTAAAGCATGTAAATAGGATTGTTGATCCTGTTGCAGCATCAATCAAATATAAAATCATCTGGTAATACGCAAATCTGATAGAAATAGAACGTTCGTTTATCGATGCGGTTTATTTGCGATCTATCGAATAACTTTTCTCGCGCTCTTTCAATCAGGCTGATAATATCATACTGGATACAGCGATGGATGCTGCATAATGACGTGGCCAATTAAATTGAACGCGGAACCAGCTCCGGCATCGAGCTGTTTTGAGATCGAATTACAGCGAACTGTATTCGATCGCTGTATTCGATCGCTTGCTGTCGATGCAGTCTGCAATACGATTGCTCTTGCAATCGGATGCACTGCAACTGAGACAGCAAACTGATGAGAGTATCGGGTACAATGACAATTTCGTTCCCCTATATGCATAGAAAGATCATAAAATTGTTCATCGGCGGGATTAACTTTAAATTATTCGCGGAAATTAAAATTAAATATAAAAAATCTATAATTAGAATATTTTTGTCACAATTAAGTTATATTTTCATAGACGGAACTCATTTACAAAATTTCTAATGCATTTCTTGATCCAAATCTAAATTAATGTTAGTCTCCTTTGAAGTAGATGATATCTAACTGGCGCACAAGTATCTTATTCGGACCTTGTGTACTGCGTAAAGTGCACATAAACGCAATACCGCATATAAATGCAACGTATACAATTAACGCGTGTTTGGGTTTACCCAATACATTATGCAGGTTTTGCTACTCATGCGTGGTAAATGTTGTATTGTCTCTATTTCGATACATGTACATACATACATAATTATTATGCTGCATGATGCTCGCATGACATGCATATACATATGGTGAATGCATGCGTTTACGCTTGCTATTATTTCTCATGTAACGTTCAGTCGTGAATTTTCGGTGTCAGTTGCAGGCGCAGTAACTTTCGTTACTCAATTTCGTTCCCGTAAATTAGGTTAAAATAAAGAGTCGTTTTAAATAGTCGGATTTTACAAAAAAAAAATTGAAACTCTGTACAACATATAACAAGATATATAAATTGAATCTCAGTAATCAATTACTGCAAAATATAAACTATATTACTAAGAACTTACTAATTAAGTTTATTTTTTATTTTGATTATATTTAAATATTATAAACACACTTAAAAATAGTAATTAATTATTGATTGTATTGAATGCAATAATATAATTTGCGCGTTGAATATTATAAGCATAGTAACTGTTTATATAATACGATTGTTAAGTAGATTTAAAACTAGAACAGAATCAAAGGGATAGGTAATTACATTTTGCGTTCCGTTATGTTTACATAATTTTCTTTATCATTAATTTGTTGATTGTTTTGTGACGTTAACAGATCGCGGACTATTTTTATTAGAAGATAAAATCTAATATTAAATAATGCTATTTTAGAGAATTAAATCTTTAGATTAATAAATAAATTTTTTGATTAGGTAGAAATATATTTAAACGATCGAACATAATCATAAAGGAAAGATGAAAACTTTTACTTTATCAACATATTTTAAACCCCGGAAGAGAAGAAATTTCAATTTATATTTTATAGAAAATACTGAATTCTGCTTTATACAAGTTCCATAATATTTTGTGTATTTTGAACGCGTAGAGTTAAACTGCTGCATATTTAAGATCACTGCATACGCGCGTGTATACCAATATGATTAACGGAGAATATAAACACTTGATGATTAAACAGCAACCAACAAAGTTTACCCGCTCCGCTCTGTTGATGGAAGCTAAATGGCATAAATATTTTCTGCGCGAAATTTCCAAAGGACCATTGCGCGGACGTACGCGTAAAGATCGTACCTTTGAGAGCGATATTTTCAATTTTCACAATTTTAGCATGCGCGCAATCGGACTGTGTGTGACAGCGCGAGCAATTAAATTGGCTCGGAACCAAAGCTGCGTCATACGAATTTATCCAATTATGCCGGATGTCCGTCTCGAGGTCTCGACACTCGCACGAATTACGGATTGCGCACTTTGTGTGTATACGTCAACGCGAGTATTTTGCGGTCTATATATATGTAATCGATTGTTGATTCCAGGCGCTGAGATTTGTTACCGCGACCCAGCTGACTGAAATCGTCAATATTCCTTCCAGATCCGGATCAAATGTTATTTGCAAGAATCCCACCAGCGACGACGATTTAAAGAAAAATTCGTCAAATCTATACAAATCGCAGAGCATTCGCGAAAATCCCGCTTTTTCTAATAAAGATGAAGCGTAAGAAAATCAGTTTAAAATTTGAAAAATGTTTGGAAAAATTATACTTTGAATATATTTTTACTGAATGCTCAAAGAGATGTCTCATACATAAATTTAGTTTTAAAGAACGCATTTGCAAAAAAATTTCATAATATACATATATGTATACATATGTGACCTACTTTGTTACTTTTGTAGTCTCGAAATTTCTTTAAAATATATATTCCTGTAAATAATAAAATTCTCTCTGTTATTTGCAATTTTACTTGTTCTGGAAATTGTAAGAGATCTTGTTGGTTAATACTTTTACAAGTTTAATGTACAGGATAGCAACAAAGAAGACTTTTAAAACGGAATTTACAATGCACAGTTTTAAGCTTGTTGTATCAATATAAATAAATTTAAAAATACTGAAATCTTCAGTTTTACAATCTCGTATAAATTATACATGTATTTTTATTCCTATAAAAAACAACGTCTATAAAATAAGAAATGTTCAATTTTTTTTCTCTATTAAATTATTATTATACTCTTCTTTAAAAAGAATATTAAACAAAGTTAATAATACATACTCAGTACATATACTTTTCTTAATTTATAATAAAATAAAAGTATATTAAATTTTGTAGTAAAAATTATGAGCTATAATAATTTTCTGTTATATAATATTATATACTCTTATATAATAGTAATAAAACTGAAGTCTCTCATGATAAATAATAAAAAAAATTACATTAATTCTTTTAAATATGTAGCGTATATTTAATATATTTTCAATATGTATTATTTTTAAGAATTTTCTCGGATATTTTGTATGAGTTACAATTTACTTTATATATGCAAATCTGATACATGTTTTTATTTAATTTCTTCTTTTTAAATTAAAATATCAAGATTTGTCCTCTTTCATTTAATTTCTCTTTTATCTTTTTAATTCTCTCTGTGCGTGCGTCACTCCAGTTTTTATTTTTCCTAAAGTTCTATAGTTATATTAGTCATTACGTTATTTTATTTTAGAAGCATTAAACATTCATACATTTAAGGGTCGAGCTGTCAAACAGTTCGTTTTTAATGTGCCACACATTAACTCGAGAAAAAACATGTTTGTCGCGGTAAATACCTCACAATATTAAAAATGGCATCAAACGAGTCATGTTTTAAAGGCGTATAATAAAACCTCGTTTGTTTAATATTGAACATTTTATTAAATTTCTACAAAGGAAGAGAGCGCAAAGCTAAATCCTTTATCACGATCCGTTGTTGTAATTTATCTTCATAATATATAGTGCTTAAGAAGTCCCTTTCATTTCTTTTCTCAATTATTCTCTGCGCAACCTGCCGTAAATTAAATTTTTGGACCCGTCGAGAAATAGATTTTTCTTATGGAAATCGAAAGGGAAATTGTTTGACATTTGAAATATATACAGGGTGTCCCATTTTAATCTCCCCAGGCAAACATCTCGAAAAATATGGAAGATACGGAAAAATGTTTCAGACAAAAGTTGTAGGACTTGAAGGGGGACAGATGATGAAAATATGGACTTGACCTTGAGTGACTTATTGAAGGTCAGGTCAAGGTCATCGATGTTTTCTTAAATGGAACCCCCTACTTTCTATTGCATATTCTTGTAGCCCTTGTCGAGACGTTTTCAAAACACTACCTATTGATGTCTCTTACGCAAGCCGTTCCCAAGATACGAAGCTTCAAAGTTGACATATCATCGGCATTCGTATATTATCCAATGTACACCGCGGGGAGGTTGTTCAATCAAATTTGTACATCAAGTGGCCCTAAAAAGGGCAGACTTTGTGTGTGTATGTGTGTGTGTGTGTGTGTGCTTCTTTAGTAAAACTTTTCTCTAATTATTTTTCTTCTGGTTATTTTAATGTAAGGGAAAGGATAAGAAAATGGTAGAGAAAGAGAGATAAAAGTTTTACTAAAAAAGCACACACACACACACGCACGCACGCACACACGCACGCACGCACGCACGCACACACACACACACACACATACATACATACATACAAAGTCTACCCTTTTTATAGCCATTTGATATACAAATTCGACTGAACAACTTCCTCGCGGTGTACATCGGGTAATGCAAATGCCGATGATATGTCAACTTTGAAGCTTCATATCTTGGGAACGGCTTGCGTAAGAGACATCAATAGATAGTGTTTTGAAAACGTCTCGACAAGGGCTACAAGAATATGCAATAAAAAATAGGGGGTTCCATTTAAGAAAACATCGATGACATTGACCTGACCTTCAATAGGTCACTCAAGGTCAAGTCCATTTGTCTGAAACATTTTTCCGTATCTTCCATATTTTTCGAGATGTTTGCCTGGGGAGATTAAAATGGGACGTACATGCTTATGATCGAACCCAACAAGCAATATTTCGCGAGTCGATCGAGCGGAACTTGGGACGAATCACAGCAAGTCGTAACTCATCCGGATTCCATCTCGGCGCGGTAATAAGATTCGTCTCGTTTGCGGTATGCGATTGCATCTATCTTTTAAGAGTTTTATCGTACGGAAAGAGTTCGCTATTCCTCTTCGTCGACGCAACGTAATTTTACAATATTTTCTATATATAATTCGCACTTCTTACTCACTTCAAAATATTAGGTTGGCCAAAAAGTAATTGCGTTTTTTTCAATAATGGACATACTATGTCTGGAAATGTAACTAACTTTATTCTAAACCGCAAATTCATTATGTAACTTGACAACTGACAGTTCAAGCTTGTTTTAGAAAAAGAAAGTGCACGATTTCGTTAACAATTGTTTGTTTGCCGTCAATTTCGAAATGGAAAATCAAGAAGAACATTTTCGTCATATTTTGTATTACTTTTGAAAAGGAAAAAGTATTTTTTCTTGCGCCTGATCATACAATGCAAGATGAAATATAAAATCTTGCTCCTACTATTGTGCTAAAATAGTTGTATAAAATATACTTAGTCACGTAATTTATTTGCAGTAATATCATAAAGAACATGAATGCCCCTGTTTCCTGTTAGATAAAAAGCAGCATCTACTAAATACTTTATATAATGCATTATAATTGCGGGCACACTGAGAAAAATTTTATTAAAAAAGGCATGTAATATATAATATATTTTGATGATCTTTTTGTAAACTAATAGAAATATTATAAAAATTATTAATTTACACGCGAAGAACGAATTCTCTCCGAATCCGTATAAGATTGATACATGATATCAGAATATACCTAATATAGTAAAAGAACTTCGATCTTATCAAAGTTTAGTTTGCAAACATTGACCTCGTCCTAGATGCAGATTAATAGTTTTCGAAAAGTTTCGGACGCAAAGGATCATGACAGCTCACGGATATTTAAGCAATAAATTGGATTCGATTTTACCGTGGGATACTGTGTGATATTCAAAACATGGTAATCTAAAGCCAAACTTCTGACCGATTTATAGAAATTAAAAAAAAAAAGCATAAATACTACCTTTTTTGCATTATATACCAAATGCAGAAGAAAATATACTGCAATAATTTGATGTCGAAGTAAACTCGATCAAGTATGTAATAAATAAACGAGAAAAAGGGAGAGAGAAAGAGACAGATAGATAGATAGATATATTAGGTTGGCCAAAAAGTTATTGCGTTTTTTTCCAATAATGGACATACATGTCTTGAAATGTAACTTTATTCTAAACCGCAAATTCATTATGTAACTTGACAACTGACGGTTCAAGCTTGTTTTAGAAAAAGAAAGTGCACGATTTCGTTAACAATTGTTTGTTTGCCGTCAATTTCAAAATGGAAAATCAAGAAGAACATTTTCGTCACATTTTGTTGTATTACTTTCGAAAAGGAAAAAGCACTGCAAGCTCATAAAAAGTTATATGATGTATGGTGAAGGTGCCTTAAAACTACGGCAGTGTCAGAATTGGTTTGCTCTGGAGATTTTCATGTTAAAAATGCACCACGCTCAGGAAAGCCAATCGAAGTTGATGATGACAAAATTAAGGCACTGATCGAATCCAATGATGAAGTTGCCTGAAAGATGGCAAAAGATAATCGAAAAGTGGACAATATATTATTTAATAAAGTTTTTCTTTCCCATAAAAAATTCGCCTCTCATTTACATAAAAAAAAACGCAATGACTTTTTGGCCAACCTAATATTACGACGAATTAGATTGAAGAGTGCGAATAAGAGAGAGAGATCGTTTATTGCCTTCTTTATAAAGAATCAATTCTATAATTGTAATCATAATTTAAAAATAATCCAAATTATGTTTTTTTTTTGCGCATGCACAACAAGATAGATTCATTTAATACATTATACAATATTTTTATCTGTATATATTGAATCATTTGTTGATTTGATGACATAAAAAAGTTTGGACATTCTCTCGAAGTGATCGATCAAGGAGAAGTGTGATCGACTCAATGCCATACTTATTTCGCTGTACCTTTTGTACTCTCGACATAGATAGTTTCGTATTGTTGTGGTAATCAAGTTGTCGGGTATAACCAAAGGTCTTCAAGTAAGCCACGATGAGAAGCTTCGTTGTCACGAAGAAAGTTTCGAGTACATTTATGGAAAATATGCCGAGTTGTGGTATTACGTATAGTTTGCTAACTAATAAAGAGCTCCATGTACAGGCTAATAGAAAAAGAGAGAAAGTTATGATAATTAGCCCTTAAATAGCCCTTAAATAGCTCTTACGGAAAAAATTTAAAAAACATATCTTTATTACATGCGTTTATTTCCAAAAAAAGAAAAAAATATATGAACAGACTTACTTTATATCCGTCGTAACAATATTATGAGAGATTATTATTATTATCTCCTATGTAATTTAATAACGTGATAAATCATTTATAACGATTTTATGCATACCGTTCATGTGTCACAGAGTCGCGCCAAATTTACACACTAATATCTAATAATCGCGTTGATTGAATCGGAGTGATTATTCGCACTCAGGATGGTGCGTGAAAGCCGGATCATCGAATTCAGTGATCTCTATACGTAACCGCAACATCCATAAGTAATCGCATATGCGATTACTGTTTAATTAATACGTGATTTATTTGCGTTACATAAGCTCGTACAACTCTAGCGAATGGTTTAGGTAAACCCATTACAGTAAAAGCTCCATTATTAGTAGCTCCAGTATATTAACAGCTTGGTACGCAGTCATATATTCGCGGACCTAGACTTAAAATTAGTTGTTTGCAAAAGAGGTTAACAAGAATAATGAAATAATTAGTAAAATAATTATTTTTTAAAATCAATATAGGTAATATAGTGTATGATTTATTGATTATTATGTGAGTATGATATCTCTCTCTGTTTCTCTCTCTTTCTCTCATGTTTGTGAAACAATCTTCGAAAAATACTTATAAAAAATTCGTTGTTCTTAATAGACACATACATATACAGGGTGTTTCTTAAACATGTGTCAAAAGTACAAGGGATGATTTCTGAGGTCATTTTATGAAAATTTATACCTCTGATAATTTTTCGAAAATCGCTTTGTTTTGAAGATACAAGGCGATAAAAATTACAAGAAATATAATATTTTTATTATATTTTTTACTTTTATTAATACTATATTTTCTGGCATCACTGATAACGACAATAAAGAAGTTCTTTGAACACTACATTAATAACTTTTACAGATATTAATTATTTTCTTATAGATTTTTATTGCCTTGTATCTTCAAAACAAAATAATTTTCAAAAAATCATCAAAGATATAAATTTATTCATAAAATGACTCAAGAAATCATCCCTTAAATTTTGGACATATGTTTAAGAAACACCCTGTATATATATATATATATTTTTTTTTTTTCTTTTGGATCACATGTATTATTGGCACAAACTGTTGTTAGACATAGCGGGCAGCTATATACATTGGAAAAAGCTTTGGGCAGTTTTCTGCTCTTTTACAATCAAATAAAATCACATCTTGTCATTTGTTATTTTACGAATATATATGCGAGCATCAAGATCAAGCATCGTTAGATTTAAAAAATTTCACTTGCGCATGTTTCGTTGTAATGACGTGTATTGCAGTAATGTAATTGTATATAATTGTGTGTGTGTCACATGTATAATATTAAACATTGTATCTTAATTGCACGCGATATATGTCAAGTTTAATCACAGTCTCTTGTATTGAATTGCTTTAATGCATAATAGTGGGATTGTATTACCACTTTATCGCGTGTCAGTTCCTAGGACAATGTAATACAAATAATAGATTGCACAAATATAACAATTAATTGATTCTAATTACATCAACGCACTAAATGCATGGATGCGTTTTAGCTTATATTTTGGATTATTATTAGATAAATAACTTTTTTTATTTATATTTGTAATTTATATAAAATTTCGACGGAATATTAAAGTTTAGATTATGTGCTCGAAATAGTGCATATTAGAAATAATCGTGATATATAAATATTAGCGATAAAAATTTAATTAAATAAGAATATTATAGTTTCCCGCATGCAGTCATTATATTTCATAGTGCTCTCGCTTGCTCAAGATTAAAATGGCATAATAGGAATTGCAATATTTTTGAAAATAGCTTATACAGTTATTGTTTATTCTCTTTGAAGCTATTTTGAATAAACAAATAAAATTTTCGAAATATGTAATAATAATTATGTAACGCTTAAGGTGATGACATTTAAAGAAAAAGGTGTTGATGCTTAAAGCTTAATACAGTGTAAATCTGTCTGTCTTTTGTGAGATGAATGGGCTTGGCTGACTTTAAACAGGTTGTAAAACTTTGTTCACCCTGATAAATCGTTACGCGAAACTCATACATCAGCTTTATGTGCAACATGCTTTTACGCGCTAAATTATACCTTTTTAATCATAATTTACAACATTGTGTTAATTAACAATTAAATTTCTTTTTACAAAAAAACTATAGGTACATAAAATGGCATAAATTCGTATTGTTGTGCAGATGATGTATCGCTTATATATCGTATTTATATAATCAATCACATAGGAGATAATAAAAGTTTAATATGTTTTTGCGCAAATGTCATTCATCTTGTAAATAAAAAATATAGGTTGCGCAATAATAACTGATGAAGGCATGTCGATTCGTTCGTATTAAAACTTTTTTAATTCGATAATTCTTTCGAGATTCAACATCGTCCAATCAATTTTTTTAGTACTCTTTATATTCTTTTCGATTGCACGTGCGAGTATGAAAGCTGAGAATTTCATTATGTAAGTCGACGTAGCTTGCAATAAAAGCATCCGAGTAAAAGCACCGATCTTACAAAGTAACAGTTAAATTACAAAGTAGGATGATTTCAAGTACTCGAGGAACACGTCGAGAAGAGTACTTGGATGATATATCTGGTCGAGAATGTTTAGAAAACTTTCTTAGACGGTGGGCGAAGAGTTATTGGTGATTTTATAACGATCTCGAACAGTCTGAAAAAGAAATAACGTCTGTATATATATATAAGCTTCTCCTACGCTCTTACAACGCTCTAGGAACTGTAATTTGAACGTGAGACAACTTTCAACGAATTAAATCGCTTGCAGCTGACGTTAGAAGTTAGAAGATGCACTCCTGAAGTTAATTATCACACTATATAACATTCCTGTCATTCGTTGCGAAATTACGAGAGAGAGAGAGAGAGAGAGAGAGAGAGAGAGAGGGGAGGAGAGGGGAAATAAACATAAAATATTTAAAGATACATAATTAAAATCTTTCTTTCGTACTTTGTTCACTCGACAGTTTGATTGTTTTTGAAATCGAGCTTTCTTTAACAGAACAGTGTAGTAGCATCGATATAGTGCACAGTTGAAATATTTGTGTTAAATTTAACAAATATCACATGTCCCAAACGGTCCACAGAAATTTTTGTGTTAATATAACATAATACGGATATGTTAAATGATGACACGAATATTGTGTTAATATTTTAACATAAAATAAATGCAAACTTCAAGTACTACTTAAAATAAATTTTGTGTTAAATTAACATAGTTTTAATGTAAAAATTAACTAAAAAAATTGTTAATTTTACATTTTATCATCCCCACTTATATTATAAAGTAAAATTAACATCTTTTTTCTGTAAATTTTAACAGATAAATCTTGTCACTAATAATACTGAACATATTTATTATGTAAAATTAAAAGTAAATACACATTGTGTTATTTTTACACTTTTTTTCAGTTATTTTAATAATTTAACATTTGAGTTCAACTAACACAACAGCAATATGTTAATTTAGCACATAAATGTGTTAAATATTTAACACAAAAATTTTAACGGGGACCGTTTTTAACAAGAAAACACAAATTTTCCAACTGTGTGTCGTGTTATAAATGACCGAATAAGATAACTGCAGAAATGCAAATAATGCAAGTAAAAAAAATTATTCTTTTTATTTAATCCCAAATCTCCCAGATCTTTACTATTGTAAGATTTTACGTAGTAATTTTACTAGTAATCGATAAATCCCAGTTTCGATCCCGACTCTCATTCTATACGTTTTGTATAGAAGCTGGAGATGAAAAATCCCGTTTTCCAAAGCACATGTTCAGTATGGGTTAGCGGTACTATCTTGTAAAGATCCCCTGTCATGGAAAGAAATGCTCGGATGGCGAATTGTAAAGGAAGCTAAGGTCCTTGGACGGTATAAAGCTAAAAGAAGGAGAAGAGAATTTTAAAGGACGTTATGTGAAAGTTTAATTCGAAGCATGTCAAAATATTGAATCTTTAAAATTCAATATATATATAAAGTATATATAACATTTTATTATATCTTTTATTATATTAAAATTTGTTTTTTTTTCTCAAATTTATCAAGTAACAAGCGATGAGTGGAAGTAAACAGGAGGAAACGCGATAAGAGATGTATATAAAAGTAAAACGTACATGTATGTACATCATGGCACGTATGCAACCTTTTGATTCATCTAAAGACTTGAAGTAGGTCAACATCTTAGGAGAGAGAAGGGAAGAGGAAGCAACCACTATTGCGTTTTGATTCTGTGCGCGAACCGCAACAAGACGTCGCGATGGAAACAAACGTCTCACGAGTATATGGCTGCACGTTCGCGCAAACACATATAACGATGTATTCTGCATATAATAGGTATTCCCGGCACGATCGCGCAAGATGGGTCAGGGTACGCCTCGATGTTCTGTTTGCTCGATTGGACTAGGGTATCGGCATAAAGATGAAGCGCGAAGATGGATCTCCCGCTTGACAACACCCGCAATCAGGAGCGGCGTATGTTTTACGGCGCAATACCGTCTTTTCAATATCGCATAAATGAAAGTGTTCGATGTATTCGCGTCGTTTTACGACCGCCATATATTTCTCATGTATAAGTTATCGCGGATTCTTTTATTTCATGCGAAAGATTATTGCGTTACCGTTTTACGACAACTCAAAGCGGGACTTTTACTACCCGACGCGCGCGCCATTTCCCCTTTATGAAATTTTTCACGACGTGTATAACGTGGAAGAGAGGCGTACGTGAACTTTGGCTTTGTTTTGCGGAATGCCACGAAACAGTTAATTGTGCTACTGTAGAACTGACGTTCACATCGGCTTGTAATTTTGCATTTCAATTAAGGCTCCTGGCTCCTTGCCGACCATGTCGAAATCGTGACGTCAGAGGCGAGAAAACACACGCTAAAATTTCTTAGATGCCATTTCGAAATAAAAAAATATTTCGATGAAACTGCACTCCAGATGGCTTTAACACACTCTTAAAAAACCCCGAACTATCCTTTCCCCTTTATAATCAATCAACAGCTGTAAAATGTAATATTATGAAGCCCAGTCCGTTTGGTCTTTGCACATGCGCAGTCATTCCGCATGTCAAAGTCTGATATTCCGATCATTTTACAGATGTTGATTGATTATAAAGGGAAAAGGATAATTTTCGGGGTTTTTTAAGAGTGTGCTAAAGCCATCTGAAGTGCTGTTTAATCGAAATATCTTTTCATTAAAAAATGGCATCTAAGAATTTTCAGCGTGTGCTTTCTCGCCTCTGACGTCACAATCCAATATGGCCGCGGTGAGCACCCAGGAGCCTTAAAAGCTCTTTAGAGTGTTGAGATTGTCAGAGATGCGTCAGAATACGAAAATTATATATATTTAACTTATAATATTATACAAATGCATCTCTGATATTCTTTGTTGCAGTATAAATTCTCTAATATTAGATAAATGTGAAAATGGAATATAAAAATATGTCGAAATATGTTATTTCTACGATAATTTGACGAGTTTAATTTGTTGGGATAAATTGTAGCAAAATATGTTCTCGACAAACTTGAAATTAATATACAGGGTGTTTCTTAAACATATGTCAAAAATTTAAGGGATGATTTCTTGGGTCATTTTATGAATAAATTTATATCTTTGATGATTTTTTGAAAATTGTTTTGTTTTGAAGATACAAGGCGATAAAAATTTATAAGAAAATAATTCATATCTGTAAAAGTTATTAATGTAGTGTTCAAAGAACTTCTTTATTGTCATTATCAGTGATGCCAGAAAATATAGTATTAATAAAAATAAAAATATATTAAAAATATTGTATTTCTTGTAAATTTTTATCGCCCTGTATCTTCGAAACAAAGCGATTTTCGAAAAATTATCAGAGGTATAAATTTTCATAAAATGACTTCAGAAATCATCCCTTGTATTTTTGACATATGTTTAAGAAACACCCTGTATATAGAGAATTTTAGGCTTATAAACGCCAGTTTCTTCATTGACACATTTGCTTATAAATGGCTTTGATAGGACAGCAATAGTTCATCAAACCACTCTAAGTTAATCGGTTGTATGTACGATCGCCGGGGAATTCTAAACAAGCGTCACGAATTCGTGATTGTTCCCATAAATTTCGGGCGCATATATTTTCGTCGACATTATCTCTCGAGTTTTATTTTTGGATATTGCAAGTAGATATTTTGCATTAACAAACGTTTAAATCTATTTATTGCTTTTTGTATACAGCAAAATTAATAATTCAAAGGAAAAATAAAATGTTAAAATAATTATAATAATATTGTATTATTCGAATTATAGTTTCTAAAAACCATGCGCATGTTGAGTATAATGCCGATTCGACGAATTTATTTATTCATGATACGCAAATAATAATATAATTTTCATATTGCGATAACATTTGTCTGCAGTAGCATTAACCGTATCCATTCTAAATTATTTATATCGCATAATAGGACAATTGATTTTGCATAAAAACAAAGTACAGATAGTACAGCAACAAATTTGCATTTATAGCTCACGTGCAATGACATTTCTTTATTAATTTAAAATTAAATTCTTTTTATTAACGAAAATATCTACAAAATTCAATTTCTAGATTATAAAAAGTCAAAGTTATTTTTAATTGAAACTATCTATAGAATTTTTTCATGAATTAAAACATGCAATTTTTCCATTTTATTTTCATTATTAATGGAATATGTATGAATATGGTCATATACATCTGCTTTGCTATCGGTTTTTCAATAATGAATAATCTTGTTATTATAAGATAATTTCAAAATGGAAAATGTCAAGCGCGTGAACTCTTTCTGACTATTCCGGAGAGTTAAATAACTTTTTTTCAGCGTGGTCAATGCTGCATAAAATAAGAAAATTCTTCTCACGTGGCAAATTAAACTGAGCATTCTCTCTGAGGCTAAAAATTTTATATGGGTGAAATATTCATTATTTCCGTGTTCTAAAAAGTTATTCAAACCTCGTAAGCCACAAATGAATGTTATTACAAAGAAATAGAAATAGAAGAAATATTGTGTCTCTTATATTGTATATATTTTTAGAAATAAATTATTTTTACGTAAACTGCTAACGCGACGCATATAAAAATATAAATTATATTAAAATAAAAATAAAATAATATATCAATATAGAGGAGAAATTAATAATGACAGTGAAAAGTAATAATAATTATTCCTATCGATTGTTATGTATACAGTCGCTGAAATTAAGTTCGTTATTATGCCAGCGTAGAAAATGGTACTACTGGGTATAATTGCTATTATGGTTATTGTAGCTATTGTCATAGAACACTAGTGAAGTTTGCTCAATCCTGCAAAGGGAAGCAGCAGTCCCTGAGGCACAAGTGGCCTTTAGACGATAAGGTAAAAAAAAAAGGTAAAATTAATTTTATGAAAAAGTTACGCAAAGAGAACTCTCTATCTACGTTGATAATTGATTGTATGTTAATGAAAGAATAATGGTAAAAGCGATACGAATCGCGTAATCTCGCATTGTTTAAAAAAATATAATTGGTATCGATGTTATATTTGTCCTCTCTACATCTGTTTGCGTATCGGAAGTATCTGTTTTCATGCCCTCAATGCGGGAGATTTTAACGAGGTTTGCCATGTAATTATACGTTAGCTTTGAAAGGTCTATCGTATACGTTAGCGCGGCAATTTTTATGGAAATACGCAGCCGCGTAAAATTGAAAGGACACGTTAATGTAATTACATCTTAGCGGTACGGCAAAATATTCGTTGTGAGTGAATTTCTGTGTTGAAGTGCGTGAGTGAAAAATCGATGACATTTTATGAGAGTCTATGTACACACACGCACATTTTTTCTTGGGCAAATGTAATTTCTAAATGTATTTTGAAAACTGAGAAGAAAATATTGCGAAGTAGATTAGGCTTGATATTAATAATAGTATCATATATTTAATAACAATGTATTAGTCTGTCAGTAATATGAAGCAGCATATATAGTTTGACTTTTATATACTTTCCATCGCAGATATTATTTGCAGCAAAAAAAACATGTAAGATTTTTCCTCAAATAAAGCAATGTTGCGATCGATACATATCCACGCATGGAATTGCAAGTAAATTATTTATTTTCTGTGAAAATAAATCCCTTGCGGCAACAATTTTCAATTTTTGAAACATGCTCGCATTATTTGAATACTCTTTCTCATACAACATTTCATCATTTTTATGAAATATTCACGGAATAGTATTGTATATATCGTGTATATTTACCGGATCAAATTTTAAATTTTTTAAAAAATATATAAATATATGCAATCAACGTTCTATAAATACGATCGAATCTTTAACGATGTTATCAATGTTGTAATATCCGAGTTTTAAATTGTTCTAATAAATTTTTGAAGTAAAATATTTAAGATAAAGCTGTTTGAAATTTATTGAGAAAGATATTCTATTATTATCTATTTGTATAAATAAAAGTTAGTTTGTTAGAACCTTTCAAACGCTTATAATTAGCTGTTAATATATAGAATATATATATATATATATATTTGACAAAACATTGATTTTAATTTAATTATTATAGTTGACACGTATATGTGCGTATAGAAATTCTTGTATATGTTAATACCGCCATCGTTGTGTTAGTGTGAGTACATTATAATGGTTTTATAAGCTGCAATGTTAGTGCTTCTAGAGAAGATTTTCGCCGAGCTTTTATATACAATAACTGACCTCGATATAACACAGCGCTTCAGAAGGAACAATCACCTTTACGTTGGAAGCGTTCCCATAAGTTGGTGCGTCAATACCGCCTTCATTGCTTTTGCTCCGAATATATTGTTGGCAAAAGTAACTAAGGACGTGATAATATTAAAATGATAATATATTGGGTAGCCATCCGTTGTACTTAAAAAATTTTTCGCAAAGAGTATAATGTTAGAAATACAATCTACTCTTAAAAAAACATGTACAATCACAATTATTCGAAAGTATCCAAGTTTGTAGTTGTCTCCATTTTTGTGATGCTGATTAGATATCTTGATATGCTGTGTGCATTATTTCGTATTGATAAGGATCTGTCATTAAGTTAAGATGATGAAAAATTGAATATTGAAGATTTAATAACTTGAATATTGAAGGAATTAATATATAGTTTATGGATAATTTTATGCATCTAATGCGAGTTTTAATACTATTGTTTTTGAAGAACAAAGAAAATTATAAGACACTGCTACTGAATGTGCAATAATATGTTAAAAGATTGTTATCCTAGAAATTGTGTGCTTTGATAGTTTTTTAAATATCGAGTTAGTTCGCACGATATTAACAAACATTGCTCTTATTATTAATGAAATATTAAATGTAAAGATTATTCAAACAAGGATATCAGAAATAGCGGTTTTTGTTTTTAAATTAAGATACTTGAATAAAATATTATGATAAAATTAATATTATGAGCAATCAAAAGTGAAATAAAATTTATTAAAAATACTTATAGACAAAAACTTGATAGATTTGAAAAGTAAAAAAAAATATTACTTTAATAAGAGAATAAGTAAAATAAATAAAAACAATAAATGATTAATAAGAGAAATAAGTATTAAAAAAATAGAAAAAGCTTACAAGCTTATTATAAATTTAATTAAATAAAATGTATCTTAAAATGTTACTTATAAAAAAATTGTTATAATATTTTAATCAAAATAATAAAACAATTGAAATACGCACACTATATACTAAATGTACAAAAAATGTATTTTTATTATTGTAAAGAGATTCAATTGGGCTATGAGTATAGCACATAACAATAATCATTGAATGTATGTTTAAGATAGAATAAATCGATGCAATGAACATAAAAGTTTAAAAGAAAAAAAGTTAATAAACCATCGATGTATTACTGTATAAAGGCGATTAGCTGCGCTAAGTCTATATTATAACAGGTTTCCATATTGATAGGTCACATAACGCCAACATTGTCACAGTTAATTAGTTCTATGTGGATACATAATTACATGAATATAACGATGCCATTAAAGCAACATGTAAAGCTTGGGTATTTTGCCGCTCAACTTTTGTAGCGAAAAAGCTAAATCAGACGAGACGTATATGTATATATATATATACATATATATATATATATAGGAATGTGTTTCGCACACATTTCGCCAGGCATGTTGTTATTTTTCAATCTCCCACTCTCCATCCGGAAATTACCTCTCGACATTCGCAACGAAAGTTCAGGCATCGCGGTTAACCGAGGGTTGCCTGAAAGTCTCTCTGCATGTCATGTACAGTTTGTGATAAATTCACAACAGTTACTTGATTTGACATGTTCTTTTTTTTCTTTTATTTACTTGAATAAAATTGATGCTTGTAAAGAAAAAAAGAGAAAAAGAAAAAGGAAGAGAGAAAACTCGCGACAGTCTCGTGTTCAAAATCCTTTTGGTATTTCGCGATCGATAATTAATTTGACTTGGCGATATTCGATATCTTGTCATCCATTTTCGTTGCCTAATTTTTAAAAAATTTTATCTTTTTTTATATAAAACATATAATGGTTTTTTCTCTTGTTAAAATATAACTTTTTGTCCTGAAAGTATACATCTGATATTTTATTTTTCTTTTATCGTTTTTAACTCGGAGATTATGCGAACGTTATTTTGAAAATTAGTGATAGTTGTCATAGAGAAGAGTCGCAGATACATAATTATACGATGTTGAATACGATGAGATTTAGCAAGGGATGGTCAAACCGTGCTTAATTATTTGTGTTACGTAAATATGTTATTTACTAACAACTCAGAGCGATTTAGGGATTGAATATATGGTCATGTTTGAGAATTAAACCAGAACTACTGAAGCTCTAATACGCTTGAAGCTCTAATACGCTTGAGTTGCCAATAAAGTTACTAGCAGAACTGTAATACGAATTAATAATTACACATACATAACCCATTAATCACATCACATAAATTCTACCAAACTAACTATATAGAGAACTAAAATCTACTAATCTCATATGTAAAATTTTCCTTGAAAACACATACGCGTATTTGACTTTACGTTAATTATCTCTCTTGAGAGAAATAATTAATATATTACAATAATTGCAAATATAAGAGAAAAATTTTGTATGTATATTATTACTACATTTTTGTAAACATGTATACAAAATAATATTCAGTCAAACTTCTTTTTTTAATTCTTAAGTTAGATAAAAGCACTTTTTTATTAATTAAGACTAAATAATTTTAGAATAATTAAATATAAACAAGGTTAATAATCTTTAAATGACCGAATTGGCTAAAGATGATAAGATTTATTTTTACAGCTACGTTTCGACCCTAAATTGGGTCCTCTTCAGGCTACAAATTTTATTACAGTGTTGTGTTGTTAACATTAAATGAAATAAACTTAAAGGTTATATAATAAAATTATTACAGTGTTATGTTGTTAATTATAAATAAGGTATATAATAAAGGATTATATAGTAAAACATACCTGATATCGATATTAAAATACATTAAATATTTCAATTATAAAGACATACTGTTATATTATTAATAATAATCTGTGACTTAATGGTGATAGCACACAAATGACCATGCTTAGATTGAAATTCAGACGTTATTTAACAGTAAACACCAAAGGAGAGTTCAACATAAACTGATAAAAATCAGAAATGTTGTGAGATATGAAGATGAAAAAACAAACAAATCATACCAGTAGAGCACCGACAATGTCAAATGTATATTAAATTATGTTAAGAATATTATCATAAGTTACATTTAAATTATCTGTATCCCTTTGTAAGTTAATAGAATCCTTGTGTTTTTTAATATAAATCATTTCACTAATTTCTCTTTTTTTAACATTTGCTTCATTATGTAAAATGGAAACAGCGGTCCAGTTAAATTCATGATTAAGGGTCGTTCTATGATTGCTAATGACTGAGTGATTGCTCACATGCTTTTTAATATCATTAAAGTGCTCTTTAATACGAGTTTCGAGATGGCGTTTAGTTTGCCCTATATAACATGCATTGCAATCACTGCAATTGATTTTGTATACCACATTCGATCTTTTATTAGGTAAAAGTTGATCCTTCCCTTTTTTAATTAATTTATCAAGCTTATTTGGAATCGTGTGGAGGACATCCAATTTATACTCATTTAGAATTCGTCGAATATCTTCACTTAAACCTTTAATGTATGGTAGAGTGATATAACCTGACGTATCAAACCTTTTAATGTTGTTCATTCTTTGTTCGTCTTTAATTGAGTGGAGATATTTTAGTCTTTTACTAATGATTGTGTTATATAATTTTTGTGGATAGCAGTTATTCGAGAGAATTTGTTTGATTATATTAATATTTTGTGTATGAAATCGTTTGTCAGAGAGTAAAACCGCTCTATTATATACCTTTATTATAGTATACCTTATTTATAATTAACAACATAACACTGTAATAATTTTATTATATAACCTTTAAGTTTATCTCATTTAATGTTAACAACACAACACTGTAATAAAATTTGTAGCCTGAAGAGGATCCAATTTAGGGTCGAAACGTAGCTGTAAAAATAAATCTTATCATCTTTAGCCAATTCGGTCATTTAAAGATTATTAACCTTGTTTATAATTCGATTGGCATCTAATCTTCCTACTTTGAATTAAATATAAATTAGTTGTTACAGAATGTGTATAAAATTGTTATTTCAAACATGATTATTCATTTTTTAATCATAAGCTTACATTACAGATAGATAAATTTCAAAGATTATATATACATTTTTGAAATAATACACTTTTTATGTCTAATGGCAATGCAAAAGTTCAAATTTTTAGAAAAGTTTATATATATACTTTTGTTATACCACAGTATAAATTGCAACAATTTTATTTTCTAATGTATCTTACTATTTCTGATATATACATATATGTATAACAAGAGCGTTAAAAATAATTCTATAGAAAAATTAAAATAATGAAGAAATAAATTGCTTTATTAATAAAATAAATCGTAAGGTTTATCATCAACGTGAAAAAAAAAATATTGAAATTTATCTTTCTACAATGATAATGAAAGTTACCGCAAATTCGTAATTTTTTTAAATCTGATGCAAAATAAATTATTTATATTATATTATACACTAGTCACACACTTTTGCTCAGTGAACACAGTCATGCGTTTCCTTTCATAGAACAAAATCCGGATCGTTGTGTTATTACGCGAGTAATTTAGAACAACTCGGTTTTAAAGCAGTAAGCCCAGCTCCAAGATATCTCCGCCTACAGAATAGCGAGTTTTTGGTAAATATGCATAATAACGGACCCAGCCCCAATCACCTTGACCTTGACATATGATGTCAAGGTCATAGGCCTGAGTAACCTCCAACAAATTTTAGCCGTCGCTTGTTGTTTAATAAAAAGTTATTAACAAAAGAAGTTGCAAAGAAAATATAAAATGTCAGAAACGTATGTGCACACACACACACACACACACACACGGGGGGGGTGCAAAGGGGGCCTTTGGCCCCCCTCCCGCACCCGCTCCGCCAGTAGGGGACGCATTGCGAAGAGTTCAATTACAATGGATACATGCTGTAAGTTGTAAAGCGAGGTCCACCCTGCCTACCGGCGGGGAAAGTACGGGAGGGGGGCCGAAGGCCCCCTTGCACCCCCCCCGTGTGTGTGTGTGTGTGTGTGTGTGTGTGTGTGTGCGCACATACGTTTCTGATATTTTATATTTTCTTTGCAACTTTTCTATATATAATGGAAAAGTATTTATTATAATGTTATTATAATGTCATTACAATGCTTTGCTCATTATATCAAAGAAAGCATCGAAACGCTGTTTATTACAGGTTAGATTTATAAATTCGTAAAGCAACATTTTCCGTTTAATTTTTATCTAGCCACCAAGAATGACGCAAATCAACTGAGAGGGATTTGTTATGATATGTCTTGTTATGATTTATCTTGAAGGGCATAGTATTATTATATGTAGTAAAGTAAACGCGTGAGCGGGGGAGTGGCGGAGCCCCTCCCCCTGCACCCACTCTCCACAGTACATTCACAGTACAGTATATTTAATGTATATGGTGTCACAAATATTGATTTTATTTAGTAAACTTTTTTTGTTAATAACTTTTTATTAAACAGCAAGCGACGGCTAAAATTTGTTGGAGGTTACTCAGGCCTATGACCTTGACAACATATGTCAAGGTCAAGGTGATTGGGGCTGGGTCCGTTATTATGCATATTTACCGAATTTTTAATCTACAGGCTTTACGTAAATCTGTGCAACCCCTCACTCTGTGATAAATAATAACTATAAAAATGTACGATAGCTAGTTATTTTGTTATTAAAGTGAATAAATTTTATACGATTTGATGAATATCATAAGAATTACATAAATAAATAAATATCGAAAACACATTGAAAGAACACAACATCTCCGATGTTTATTTATAATCATCTATATTTATTGATATTTATTTATCTGAGATTTCCCTTTATTTGTCCGATAATAACAGAGATAAAATCACTTTTATTGAAATTTTCTATTCGCAAAATGCATCTGTAGCATGAAAAGAATCTGTAGAAAGCATCTGTAGAAAAAGAGAGAAAAGGAGAAAAAACTAAGATAGGTTTTTGAGTGGAACAACAATATATGTGTAGGAATACCCTAAGATGAAGGAGTTTACCCTTCCGGAGATTTATAGCGATTTTAATCCTCAATGGAAGGAAGGTTCCAGAGTTTCGTGCGTAAAAACTTTAATAAATTTCAGGAATTTCAAATATCAACATCGTTCTCGATCCGAAAACTTATCGAGACATTGATTTTACATCATTCAAGCTGCGAAAGCTCTTGTCAGTTTTTGCCATTGCGCCGTCATCGGGAACAACAGCGCGACAATTTAGTTTCTCCTTCGACGCCCGCGCCGCTCTGTAAAATCGCTAAGTGTTTTTCGATTACCTGTTCCTGTTTTCGTTTAAAATTGTTGCGCCTCAGTTCCGCCGCTTATATATAGAGGTGAAAGTTTAACGATGGCTTTCAGCCCGACCCTCCCGCGCACGGCTTACGTCGCGTAATAACGTCGAAGCGTTATAAAGAGTCTCGAGGCAAGTATTTACGAGTGCGAAACCGGGGCTACGCGAATAAAGAGGATATTCGCTAAACGATTGATAGAAAGACGGAACACTCGCAAATTTTCACAGGGAAGAGAAGCGACTTTGTTTTCCAATACATATATATATATATATGTAGTATACAGGGTGTATCTAAATAAATGCGAAAAAGTTTAGGAGATGATTCTTTGTCGAAAATTAAGGGGGGTTTCTTATATAAACACAGTTGGAAAATTTGTGTTTTCTTGTTAAAAACGGTCCCCGTTGAAATTTTTGTGTTAAATATTTAACACATTCATGTTAAATTAACATATTGCTGTTGTGTTAATTGAACTCAAATGTTAAATTATTAAAATAACTGAAAAAAAGTGTAAAAATAACACAATGTGTATTTACTTTTAATTTTACACAATAAATATGTTCGATATTATTAGTGACAGATTTATCTGTTAAAATTTACAGAAAAAAAATGTTAATTTTACTTTATAATATAAGTGGGGATGATAAAATGTAAAATTAACAATTTTTTTAGTTAATATTTACATTGAAACTATGTTAATTTAACACAATATTTATTTTAAGTTTACTTGAAGTTTGCATTTATTTTATGTTAAAATATTAACACAATATTCGTGTCATCATTTAACATATCCGTATTATGTTAAATTAACACAAAAATTTCTGTGGACCGTTTGGGACATGTGATATTTGTTAAATTTAACACAAATTTTTCAACTGTGAACATATACTCTTAACCGTTGAAAAGTTCTGATAAAAAATTAAATAGGGGTTGTTAGTTTCACCTTCTTATAACGATACAGGAAGATATTAATAAATATCCTTTTTATTAGTGGAAAATATCCACCAAGTTTCATTTTTTTAATTTGTCTGAAATTTGAGAAAAAAAATAAAAACTTAATTTTTACCTTCCTCTTTAAAAAAGTGTAACTCCTCAAAGAGGGATATAAGAGTATATGTTTATATAAGAAATCCCCCTTAATTTTCGACAAAGAATCATCTCCTAATATTTTTCGCGCTTATTTATATACACCCTGTATATACTCGCGCTTGTTCTCTGTATATTTAACTCGACAATAACATAGGAGGGTGTGCAACAGCAACAATAATATAAAGATGTCCGACCCGCCTGATTCGTTTCGCGAAAGAATTCCGGATTCGTCTTGGAGCTGTGTGTTCGATCGAGCTACGTTTATTTCGCGTTCAATTTATTACGTATAAAGCTTTGTGCTCGCGCGCAAAAACAGTGTAGATAAAATATCCTTGTCGCGAAAAACGAATAATTCAGTACGAAGGAAAATTAAACTTTTGCATGAATGAAATATCGATTATGTAGTGAGCGAACGATCAGGTGACAAGATGGCTCGTGAGAGCGTGGGTGGATTGACAACCTTATCGTTGACAAATATCACGGGAGAGCAAATCCCTTCGAAACCAACCTTATTTTGGCGATTAAAAGAAGATTGAAAATCCCGTCAAATTAGGAGAAGACATTTCATATGGCGTTATATATAATATTCGATATTTTTTATCATTCTAAAATTTTGCACAACACTAAATAATAAAGGAAGCTTGAATATTCGTCGACTAGTTCAATATTTCACATATTTAACGTAAATGAATAATTTAAAAGTATTAAAAAGTTATGTATTATTGGAACGTGAATAACATTACTGTGTGTGAATATTTCTCATTTACATTTATTTATATGTTCTTTCCTCGGAAATTACCTGCGAAATCGCTGACATAAAAGTAACATTTCACGTGTAACACGATTTGATATAGATGTTTATAAATGCAGCGTTGCACGTGGCTACGTGAATCAATCTACTTGACTGTATCAACATTTACTGCACGTCCTGCACATCGCAGTTCTTAATTAGATAACGCTCGTGCGCGTCGGATAGATTCACTTTAATTAATAATCTCTAAATATCGTTATTTGAGGAATCAATTCAATATCGATCTCCTCCTCGTCGGTTCAACATCGGTTAATGCACTCGATCTTCTCGATGTCATTGTACTCTAAGCTTAATGCGACGGAATTAGTAGAGTTTTCATACGTCGTTGCAAGAAAGGAGAGAAAGTCACCCTCTTATAATCTCTTACTTACAATCTCTAATTTGTTCTCGAAGAAGAAGAGAATCGGAAAGTGACATACCCTTGCAAAAAGATAGTAGGCGGTAGACACTTAGGGAAGATTAAATTAAATTCTGTCGGAACAAATTATTCACTCTTGAGAGATAACGTGTTTCAAACGGAAGACACCCGCTCTCCAGAAATAAGTCGAATTATTTCGGGTGGATAAATTCGCGCGTTGTCATTCATTCTCGTCTCAATCTCTCTCCTTTTTTCGTATTTGCAGCATTGCCTCAAGATATTTGATCGTTACAAAAAAAATTGGTCTTTTGCCACCATCGCTAAAATTTACTGCAAGATCGTACATTGATGAAATGTCATTTCAAAGTGCCGTTTAAGGTATATACGCGGAATTTATTACGAAAGTAATGAGGATTTTAAACCTTCATTGTTAGCGTGTCAATCATTCTTTCGAGATTAATTTTTCATGTACATATTGAATATGTATGTATATTCTATATTGAATAAGAAGTTTCAAGAAGGCTCTTAAGTGCTTAAGTAGGATATGAAAGCATTTTCATCATTACAAAACATTTTTTTGTTCGGATTCTAATGGGGGCACCCTTTTCCACGTATTCCGCTAAGTCTTTCTTGCGTTGCTTCCAGACAAGGAATTAAATAAATATGTTAGATTTTCTTTTCTGGGAGTTATATAGAAAGAGAAAAGACTGCAACATTGCTATAGAGAAAATATGTATAATTTTCTTTCGTATAACATCTTACAAATAATTCGATTTTTTTATTTTTAAAACAAATTGCGAATTGAGAAATAAGAAGTTATTTATACAATAGATGAATGAAATTATTATTCCAAAGAAATGGTTCTTGTATAAAGCTGTATAAAACCATGAAGAAACAAAAATCCTTCTTAAGATCTTTCCGTAGTAACCGTTTTCGCTTATCTTAAGTAGTAGCGATAGCTATATGGTCAGACACAAAAGAAGAGCATCAATGTATTTTTTCTTGCGCCTGATCGTACAATGCAAGATGAAATATAAAATCTTGTTCATACCATTGTGCTAAAATAATTGTATAAAATATACTTAGTCACGTAATTTATTTGCAGTAATATCATAAAGAACATGAATGTCTTTGTCTCTATTAGATAAAAAGCAGCATCTACTAAATACTTTATATAATGCATTATAATTGCGGACACTGAAAAAAATTCAATTAAGAAAGGCATGTAATATATAATATATTTTGATGATCTTTTTGTAAAATAATAGAAATATTATAAAAATTATTAATTTACACGCGAAAAACAAATTCTCTCCAAATTCGTATAAGATTGATACATGATATCAGAATACACCTAATATAGTAAAGGAACTTCGATCTTATCAAAGTTTAGTTTGCAAACATTGACTTCGTCCTAGATGCAGGTTAATAGTTTTCGAAAAGTTTCGGACGCAAAGGATCATGACAGCTCACGGATATTTAAGCACAAATTGGATTCGATTTTGCCGTGGGATACTGTGTGATATTCAAAACATGGTAATCTAAAGCCAAACTTCTGACCGATTTATAGAGATTAAAAAAAAGCATAAATACTAACTTTTTTGCATTATATACCAAATGCAAAAGAAAATATACTGTATTAATTTGATGTCGAAATAAACTGTCGATCAAGTATGTAATAAATAAACGAGAAAAAGAGAGAGAGAAAGAGACAGATAGATAGATACATTAGGTTGGCCAAAAAGTCATTGCGTTTTTTTCCAATAATGGACATACATGTCTTGAAATGTAACTTTATTCTACACCGCAAATTCATTATGTAACTTGACAACTGACGGTTCAAGCTTGTTTTAGAAAAAGAAAGTGCACGATTTCGTTAACAATTGTTTGTTTGCCGTCAATTTCAAAATAGAAAATCAAGAAGAACATTTTCGTCATATTTTGTTGTATTACTTTCGAAAAGGAAAAAGCACTGCAAGCTCATAAAAAGTTATATGACGTGTATGGTGAAGGTGCCTTAAAACTACGGCAGTGTCAGAATTGGTTTGCTCTGGAGATTTTCATGTTAAAGATGCATCACGCTCAAAAAAGCCAATCGAAGTTGATGATGACAAAATTAAGACATTGATCGAATCCATAATCATGAAGTTGCCGTAAAGATGGCAAAAGATAATCGAACAAAGTGGACAATATATTATTTAAATTCGTCTCTCATTTACCTACATAGAAAAAAAACGCAATGACTTTTTGGCGAACCTAATAGATATAATTTCTTCATTATTTTACATCTACATTATTTTGCGTTATAATTTTTGGTAATTGTAAGTTATTACCAAAGTATCGGATTATATGCTTAGAGGGGAAATCCGACGCATCGTTGTAAGCGAAATTTCATCGAAGATATTGGTTCAAGCATTCGCTTGCTCATATCAGGCTTGATCATCCTGCTTCATCGCGTTCTCCGTCAGGTGCTTCCTCCAGTCGAGGAGAGAAAGAAGAGCCATTCTGCGTGACAGAGATAACTCCGACACGGCTATACTCCTGTAGACTCTAGAGTGTATCCAGATGGTAATGCGCAGGTGGAAGAAGGTCGAACGAGAGCGCAGACGCCGACCGAAACTATCGAGGATACCACCCGGCACGGTACCGAAGTACCGGACAGAGCTAGCTCGTCCGCATTGCCGTATTCGTCTACACGCCAGCGTGTCCGATCGTCTATTCAGCGAGCCGCTAAGGAAACGCATATTCGGTGATCGGAGTGCCCGGCTTCGTGTGTTTCGCGAGAGTTTCGCGAGATTTCGGTGATACCAGCGCATCGTTTCCCCTCGATTTGGAGGACCGAGCTTTTCCCGCGCTTCGCACCAAGTCGATTTGCACCTGTTAAATACCACGCCACTTTCACTCTCGACGTGTCCTGTTTGCATGTAAGTAGAGCAAGAGACGTTTACGTTTTTTAACGCCGAACAACACCTGTAGGATTTTCAAAATACAGCATGGTCGGGAAATTCGATGAATGCGTGTCCTCGGAATAGCAATTTCGGAATGCGCACGAGCATAAAGTATAATATGAATGAGCCTTCCACAAATTGGATGGGAGAATCATGATAAAGTGTGGAGCCCTCACGCTTTCTTCAAATATTAATTGTGAAGAGATACATAAAATACATATTAGTGTAATCGTTAACATTACTTCAAGTAATTTGTCGCAAGTAATATGAAACAAATTAATCGTATTTTTTAAACATTGCTATTTCTAAATGTCACTAATTTCAAATAGTTATATAATTATATGTTATATAATTTTAATATAATTATATTTTATATTTTATAATATTTTACAATTATTTCAAACTGTTATTATTTAGCAATATAAGCAGGAAGAATTAGATATAAATATGTTTTAGAAAACAAAATTCTAAAAAAATTTTATAAAAATAATATTTTTTCTCGAAAACTTTTAAAGTTATAAATAACTAAATGTTTCTTTTTTATAAAGACTGGAGAATGCAGTAAGCCACGTTTTAATAACATAGATTTATAATTTTGTATGTAAGATTACTCTACAATTTATTATATTTATTATTTATTAATCGCGTGATTATTATTTATCTGAATTATTCATATCTGAAATATCAAAAATAATATTCGCGAAGAAGAGGTATATAATGCTTATTCATTTAGGCTTTAATAATTATATTAATATAATTATATATCATATTCAAACAAAAGTTAATTAATAATTGTAGTGCTGCCGATTCATTTTCACTATATTGTTCACCGTATTATTACCTCTACTCACACAATATTCTACGTCGTGTCACCCCCCGTGTTGAACACAGTTTGCTACTCCACGCAAACTACCCAAATCATATCAACACATATATATGTATATATATGTATACCACACATATCCACAAGAAATAATAATCTTTGTTATTTTCATGATGATTATATTGTAAGAAATTGTGAAAATTTAACGTAATTGAAAATTTTAATTAAATATATCAATCAAAAAACACACATATGTATATATATGTTTGTGTGTGTATGTGTTTGAAAATATATATTTCTTTAGTTTAATGTAAAAATTTGATATAGAATTTGATGCGTTTTATTAACTATTTATATAATTGAATTAAATTGCAAAAAACAATTTTTAATATTATATAAAAAGTTTTTATTGTGTGTGTATATACAATATATATATATATATATATATATATATATGTATACGTATATGTATATATATTCAGTTGTAAGGCTAATTTAATAAATCAAGATATTTCAAATATAAAAGAGGAAAGAAAAACATTATCTCACGCATTATGTAAAAAGACAGACGATAAGTTGTTTTATAAAAGAAGCGATTGCAGAAAAATAATGCAATTTCTTACATAAGTTTTTCTTAATATATATAACTTTTTACTCTCCAAAAATAAAGTATCATCGGAATAGAAAAGTTCTCAATACGAGACATTATACTCGCGCTTCTAGCAGAAAATAACATTCGTATGTATTTTTAGCGAGCTAAATGAAACTGGATTGAAAGAAAGACGTGATATTTCCATTTACTCTTTTACTTTATTTTCCTTTACACGCGATACACATCTCTTTCCGTGCCGTAGCGTGTTTCTCGAGAGATATTCATTCTCTTGTTGCTCTTTTACGACGAATTGATCGTAGTGCGACACGAAGAATCGCTGGACCGAAATTTCCAATTAAGTTTCACATGAAAGACATTTACATTCTCGGAAGATATTCTCAATAGTGGCGCATTTCTCTCTCCCGGGCCCTATCTGCGGAATCCTTCCGAGTCAGGTGTCGGAACGGCGCAGTAGATTGCATCATTTACCGAAGTGCTTTCGAACCGCAACTTTAGCACACTCAGCGCACTGCGACCTTCAGCCGCACGTGCGTCTCTTTAACATTCAGTGATCGCGAAACGAGCGGCAGAGCTACGTTAATAAAACGCCGTAAAAGTCAATTTCACGGGTTTAAATTACAGCGTGAGAAGTAATCCCTGACGCGTTCTATAGATGCATTAGTACATAAGCTTCTTTGATAATTTAAGGCTCCTGGCTCCTTGTCGACCATGTCGAAATCGTGACGTCAGAGGCGAGAAAACACACGCTAAAATTTCTTAGATGCCATTTCGAAATAAAAATATATTTCGATGAAACAGCACTTCAGATGGCTTTAGCACACTCTTAAAAAACCCCGAAAACTATCCTTTCCCCTTTATAATCAATCAACAGCTGTAAAATGTAATATTATGAAGCCCAGTCCGTCTGGTCTTTCCACATGCGCAGTCATTCCACATGTCAAAGTCTGATATCTCGATCATTTTACAGCTGTTGATTGATTATAAAGGGAAAAGGATAGTTTTCGGGGTTTTTTAAGAGTGTGCTAAAGCCATCTGAAGTGCTGTTTAATTGAAATATCTTTTCATTAAAAAATGGCATCTAAGAATTTTCAGCGTGTGCTTTCTCGCTTCTGACGTCACAATCCAATATGGCCGCGGTGAGCACCCAGGAGCCTTAAAATTGCATAGAATTTTGTCGTCCTATATTCAACGATGTTTGAAAGCTCTCGTGTTGAAATTACTCTTCTACTTTGCTTTAATCCTATTTGGTTAATTTAAACAAATATCAAGTTTTATGCCAAGTTTAAGCAGAGAGTATGTGTTTCACACGTGGTGGTACGAAAGATACGATCTATTGCGTTTCAGTGAAAAGTTTTCTACGTAATCTCAGATAACTGTATATTCGTTCGTGTGAAACTTGAATTGAGTTTTTGACGTAGCTCGTCGGACGCTTTAATAGAAAAGCGATTAAGTTCGAAATTTCTGCCAGCAAATAGAATTTCAAAAAATTTGCCTCGAATTTTTCCTCGAATTTTTTCTCGCGAACATTTTAAACTAGCAAAAGTACGGTAATATCATTCGGCAATTATAATTATTATGATCAAGAGATTATACATGATATCATATTATGTTATAAATTGAGAGCGATGTTTGAAATGTCGGAAATATTTTATATATATGAATTATAAATATTCTATATATCAGAACATGTATAATTTTAAATCAAGTCTCTGATTTGTAAATCATATAATGACTCGTATCGTCTTTACCATCCGTTGTAACAATTTAATCATCACGTTTTACTGCGTAATTATTATTATAATCATTAACCATTCGATAATTTGCGCAAATGTACTACGTTTTTGCAACAAATTTTCGGAAAAAAAATTTGGAGACCTCGCAAACGGCGTTGTATTATCTTAATATCACGCTATGATCTTATAATCTCGTCCAAGTTATTTCACTTGCAGAGGTTTTTAGCAAGCACACCTTTCGACATTTGAACCAATGTTGCAAAACATAACTATCTTTTTTTTTTATTTTCTTTTTCAAGGATAAAATGCAACCTTTTCCAGCAAACAGCACTTCGAACTAGTAATTAGCAATTATTTGCATGGATGATGAGAGAGGTCGACGGCGTTTGAAGTCTTGGCTTCCTGCCAAGATGGTTTTGATAAACTGCGGCGCGCTTACTTCAAAACAATTCGGATCTAAATTAGAAAAGAGGACTGAGAGAAATAAGATATTCTCACATTCACGCGCTAAATGATTTGACTTTCAAGATTATTAATTTAATTAAATTAACCTCCTGTGCCTCTATACATTTTTAATATTGTACTTTGCCGCGTAGTATTAATAAATATTTTTAAAAAATCGAGATTTTTTTGTTTTTATTTTCTCTTGGAAGATTGATAGAGAAATAAAAAAAAAACGAATTAAATGAGTCGATTCGCATTTTGATACCATAAATTCTTTTTCTATAAATTAGTTTTTTTTTATATTTATTAATATTTAAAACAATTATAATATATTTTTAAAGAGAGGCAGAGAGAGGAAGAATTTTATATATTTTGGTTATAAGAATATTATATTGATAATATAATTGATTATAAATCTTGAAAATCAAGATACAACCTCTTGGTATATTAAGAGAATAATTATTAATTATAATCGAAAATTTTATTATCCACATTTGTACGCCAAGTATACGTATGCACATTCCGTAATTCCCCGTAATCACTAATTAGATCAATTCTGTGAATTATAAATAGCTACGCTGTGAATTGTAAATATACGCTTAGATATTGTGGAACGTACGACACGATGTCGCCCTATAACGATCATAGTAAATTGCAACATGGTTCGGTCACGCCAGAATAGATCAAGTGATGAGCTTCTGGTATACATTGTTAGGTGATATCGCAACGCGATAACACTATCGGGTCACTGTGTTAGTGTAACGCAGCGTTAACATCCTTACGTTAGAAAATTGCAGAATATTTATATGCTATCTAAAAATATTAGGTTAATGCCATTAGTTTAAAATAGTACTGTTACTGAAGATTTTTTCAGTTTTTTATATATTTATTAACAATTTTTTTAATATCTTCTGTATCACTAAAAAAAATTGTTAACTTGATTAAACCGTTCAACTAAATAATATTTTGTTGACTGATTATATAAAAATATTTAAATTAAATATAACATATTGAATCTAATAAAACGTATATTTGACTTATTAAATACTAATATACATATATGTTCAATTAACAAAATAGCAATTTAATTGAACGGTTTAGTCAAGTTAACAATTTTTTTTTCAGTGTGTGACTTATAATATTAATTATAAAATATATAATTAATTATATCATGAAATATAAAAATAATAAAGAACGACAGCAGTTTATTTGTCCTTAAAATCGAAAACGTAATATATTATAAATCATTTTTTTAATAAATATAATTTCAGATTTCAAACATTATTAAAAATAGAAATATTCAATCTCTTTCACATTATGCGAAGAAAATTGATATGTTTTCTATTGATATTAATACGATTATGAGAAAATGATACACTTTATATCAAAACATTTTCGTATATTTGGAGTACAATGCTCTTACCAGTTGAAATATTTGTGATTTATGATAACAATACACCGACAAGATAGATTCCAGAAATACTTTCTCGCATTGCGAAATTCGAGATAAGTTTTACAAGAGAGAGAACCATTTTAGGTATAATTTTTATTCAACGTACCTTCTGGTAAGATTTAAATTCAATTATTAGATTTATTCAAGCCAAGTTGAAAACTTAGCATGTAAAATATGAAAGATTATAATATATTGTAATCGCAATTTTCACAATTCTTGAGTCTTACAACGCCAGAGAATGTTTTGAAAAAAGAAATCAAATATTAATTATCTATTTAAAAATCATACATAAAAGCAGATTAATATATGTAGGAATTAAACATTTATAAAGAATTAAAGCAACATTAAAATTTTACATTTTTTTCTTTCTTCTTATTCTGCATTTATTCTTATAAAACTATTCTTGTTTAACTATAAATTTTATTATATAATTAGCTTTTCCGTGTATCGTAATGTACAGATATAAAACATTCTGACAAGAGGTCAAGAGCAAAAGTTAAGTTTACATCTCTGAGCAGCTTTTTTGAGTAGATTTTTCTCAGTTTCATCTGACTGTAAATTAACGAACGGAGAAATGTCATTAAATTAACACGCGTCGTCGACAGCGACTCCGACTTGTTTCATCGCGGGTATATTCTAGCCATCAATTAATTTCCTGAAGACTCGATTTCGTGGGTGCCGATTGATTAAGTATATTTCGAGCTTAGCCTTGTGCTAAGTTTAATCTCACGTCAGGCATACTACGATGCTAGTCCAATATATATATAAATCTAAATTAATTTAAACTTTAAATTGCCAATATACGCATGTGAAAACTAATTTTTAGATATAAATAAATTTATATATATATATATATATATATATAAATTTATTTATATATATTTATATATATATATATATATATATATCAACGAAAAGCATATGCATGTATACGTTTCCATTTATCTATTATCTATTTAGTATTTCCATATTCCATTTATTTCCGCCTACACTGCAATATAATTATTTCTGCTCTTCCGTTCCATTTCTATAAATGGAGGGTGAAAAAAGTAATCTCTCTTCGCATTTTCTTATCTTTGAATAAATATTCTATTTGTTGCAATCTTTTGTAAATGTTGAATATCATATTTCTCACAAGGCATTCGCATAAAAAATATTTTCCCATTACCAGTATATATCTATGTGAGTTTGTTAGTGTGTGAAAAAAATTCATGCGCGTTAAAAATATCTCTTTACCAGTGAGGACGTGGCGACGATTTGTCACTGCAGCGACAACATCGTAGATGAAAAACGATCTTTCTTGGTGTCACGTTTAATTTCCATTCATTAGCTTTTGTACTTTTTGATATACATATACATATTCTGCAGCATATAAGCACATATAGATAGATAGATAAGATTATTTATTGTATAGAACGTCGTAAATTCTCTGCGTTTGCTTCTTTTCTATGAATTAATTTAAAATTAATTGATTTTGTCAGATTAAATTCTTTAATATTCTTTAAGGCTCCTGGTACCTTGTCGACCATGTCGGAATCGTAACGTCAGAGGCGAGAAAACACACGCTAAAAATTTTTAGATGCCATTTCTAAATAAAAACATATTTGCATAAAATAACTTAAGATCTCTTTAATAGACTTCTAAAAAACGCCAAAAACTATCCTTTCCCCTTTATAATCAATCAACAGCTGTAAAATGTAATATTATGAGGCCCAGTCCGTCTGGTCTTTGCACATGCGCAGTCATTCCGCATGTCAAAGTCTGATATCTCGATCATTTTACGGTTGTTGATTGACTGTCAAGGGAGAAGAATAGTTTTCGGCGTTTTTTAGAAGTGTATTAAAGAGATCTTAAGTGTTATTTTATGCAAATGTGTTTTTATTTAGAAATGGCATCTAAGAAATCTCAACGTGTTATTTCTCGCCTCTGACGTCACGATTCCAATATGGCCGCGGTAAGCACCCAGGAGCCTTAAGCCATATAAATGACTGCAAGCATTATTACAAGTAATTTGTGAATAAATATTAAAATAGAAAATAAATCTCAGAATTTCCATTCTTCTTTTATTATTGACTAAACAATTATCCACATTTTTAATAACTGTATCTTATCTTATTTTAAACATTTTATAACTTTTTTAAACATATATGAAAAGAAATGCAAATTATATATAAATACGAGAAATGTTACAAAAGGATTAAGTTTAATTATTATTTCACTTAATAAAATATGTTACATAATAATTATTGTTGCATTTTAATTAGATGATCGTTATTTGTTACCTACGATGTTATTATTTATTGCGTATTATTGCTTTAAAGAGATTTCAAATGTGTCCTCTCAACTCAATTTTATACAGATACTCAAAGTGGAGATACATTTACAACGAATAATGAGGAGATAATTAAATAATTCACATGAAATATTATCTCTCACTCAACATTTTCCAACATATTTTCGAACAGTATTAATTTCATTTGCTGCATACTATACGAATTGGCCCATTGAATTTTCACTCAAAATTCACGCACACTGAATGTTCCCTTTTCAAACAATATTACAGTAGCAATGTATCACACACGATGTGATAAAATTTCGATAAAAAGTGATTGAAACGGTTCCTCTTTTTCTTGCTTCAGCATTTTTCGATTTATATCGTAAATAAATGGAAGTATGGATATATGTAAATGCATTAACAAGGTATATATGTATATGACAAATCTCGTCACGCTTGTAAAATGACGCATATTTAAATATAGATTGTTGAATAAAAACTGTAGTAATTAGATAACAACAACGATTGATTTTTTATCCCAAAAAATCGACCGAGTTAATATTCTATATATAAATATTTTCAAGATAAAAACACAGTCACGTCTTGTATAATCTATGGAAAAGAAGACTAATTTGTTTTGTACAAAAATGCATTATGTTTATATATATATATATATATATATATATATACACTTTAAATTAATTTGTACAATTTTGTTAATATACAATTTTACTGATATAAAAATAAGAGAGCGCGATGCAATATTTCAACGTATCTGTCATATAAAATCGCTTCAAATTATGTATAATGCTAGATTTCTGCATATTAAAATAAAATAAGTGCAAAACTGCATTACACACAGTCGGAGCAAATTAGCCCTCTGCAATCGAGCTCTGATATAATGTATTTACGCCTTTCAAAGACATCGTGACGTCACTTGTTAATTCTTGCGCTATCGGATTTTACGCTTTAATTAACGTTACTCAATTGGCATTTCTGTTACCGTTGCAAAAGTCGATTTCAGCATAAGCGAGTGGATTAGATCAAACTAGTAATAGGCTAATCTTTTCGTTAATTGTACCTATTTTTCGATATACTACAATATGAGTGCGCGACTCATAAAGTTTATTATCCATTTGCAAACGTGCTCTGGATTTTTCAAATGAATAGCACATGTTGCGCAATAAAACCCATGAACTCTGGGGACAGTATATTTTCAGCTTTTACCTCGATTAGCTCCTTCGGAATGAATTTTAGTTTACGAGAGAACGCGCTTGTCGTTTCAGATTTACATCCCTTCCGCTTTTCTCAAGCCGCTTGCATCCTGGTGTAATAATCCGCTTTAAATTGCGTTTTCGTCATTGATAAATTAATTGCGTTCTATTTATTAAAATAGTAAAGTTTCTGTCATCATCATAGATCAATGCGCATTTGCTTAATGAGTAAAGTGCGCCGTAAAATAAAAATATAAATGTATATTTTTTATTTGCATTTTGTACTTGAAAAATTTGTGTTAAATTTAACAAATATCACATGTCCCAAACGGTCCACAGAAATTTTTGTATTAATTTAACATAATACGGATATGTTAAATGATGACACGAATATTGTGTTAATATTTTAACATAAAATAAATGCAAACTTCAAGTAAACTTAAAATAAATTTTGTGTTAAATTAACATAGTTTTCATGTAAAAATTAACTTGAAAAATTGTTAATTTTACATTTTATCATCCCCACTTATATTATAAAGTAAAATTAACATCTTTTTTCTGTAAATTTTAACAGATAAATCTTGTTACTAATAATACCGAACATACTTATTATGTAAAATTAAAAGTAAATACACATTGTGTTATTTTTACACTTTTTTCAGTTATTTTAATAATTTAACATTTGAGTTCAATTAACACAACAGCAATATGTTAATTTAACACATGAATGTGTTAAATATTTAACACAAAAATTTTAACGGGGACCGTTTTTAACAAGAAAACACAAATTTTCCAACTGTGTATGACTCGCATTTTCCAACCGTGCACGCAAAGGGTCTTCTCTAATTTAAGCTATTAAAAATGTTAATCCTTCTTCTGCAAAGTGTCCGATTATATTATAAATTTTTTAATTTTTATATTTTTTAGTTTGTATTACAAAATAGAAAACAATGATAGCAACTTTAACTTGGTAGAAAATTAATATCATATTGAAGAGACAACAAATTCTTTAATTTTATTCATCTGTGGGGCAGGTTGAAAGATAAATTTTATCGAAAGAGAAAGAAAGAGGGAAAGAGCAGAGAGTATATTATATAAAAATATTCTATGATAATGTTTCATTGTTATTTGTGGAAAATTTGCGGATATTAATGACACCCATTAAAAGCCCATTTTCTCGCATGTCTTTAATGTTAATCATGATGAAAGCTAGCTTGTTGGCTTCATTGTGGAATGAAGTATACGTGCACACATGACGCGGACGAATAAACCTTGTTTGAGAATATTTTATGGGAGTGGGACATATGACACAATGTAAAGATTAAAAAGAAGAGCAAAACGACGCAGAATGATCAACTTGATAATTATGCGCGTCTGCGATCTTTTCGTGCTACTGATATCCGCTTTTCATGTTATAACGTAATCCATAATAAAATCCACAAAGAATACATGTATATATATATATATATATATGCAATTGCTGTATTTGCGTAGGAAGAATAAATATGGTACAAAGAAGAAACAGGGCAACGAGAAAGAAGAAATGTCCATTTATATAATACGTAGGATATAAAAAATTAATTAAAAAACTATGGCAGAACATTATTTTAATTTATTCATCACTAATTATAATAGTTATCGCTAAATAAATATTCATTTTGTTGATGATTCAGGATTATACAATTTATTAAAGAATCATAAGTTTACCGTTAGAATATTTAATGTATGTGTATGTATGTGTGTCACTAATTAAATATATAATTTGCAGATTAGATTTTCATGAATGAACAGCGGCTTGGTTATTCTCGTTCGTGAAAATGTAGAATGTAGTTACTATGCATGTCACAGAACGACACATTTGAATCTGCATTTAAATGCAATTTAATATATTACCAGATTTTACTAATAAATTAATTAAAGCGATATTCTTTAAAATTATTTATGCAATAGCACATATTACATAATAATTATACATCGTATGCATCTTATCCTAGCACTGCATATTACGTTACAAGTGTATTTTTTAGAAATAGATGTGTAATAATTTAGAATGATTTTTTAGAGATGAACAAAATTTCGATGTTCCCAAAATGATTGTTTCTAATCAATGGCAAATCTATTCGCAAGAATATTAATTTCGAATAATCGATAATGCACAAATGATTGCGGTTAGTTATGCAATGCGTTTTCGCCGCAACCTATCATCAAATTAATTACTAGACCTAATGTTTGCTAAAACAGAATCTGTAATCGGTATATTACGAATAGTACAGCAAAATGCGAATAGCATGCCAAAATGTTCGTTTACAATACCAAATAATTGCTGTACATATAATGTAAGTTTATTAACTTAATAAAACTTAATATTTCGCGTATTTACAGAATATCCGATAATAATCACCGCACCATTCGTGTGCAGATAGAATAAATTAAACAGATTTTACTAAAATCCGTTTTGCGAATTTCGCAATAATTAAAGAGAAATTAATTTAACTTGAATTGTGTTCACACTGATCTTTTTAAATTAATTTTTTATTAATTGTTGCGATGATCGCAGAACGTAAAAGACTTCCCTACTCGGTTTAACCTGCTCTATATCTATATACGATAGGTAGGGCGATTATTATCGGACACTTTGTATAAACTAATTAAAATAATTAGAGTTATCTTCAAGTATTCGACAAAACAAACGCAAACTCTAAATGCATTTATTTATTTATTTTTTTTTTCAAAATAAGTTTTATATATTTATGTTCCCTTCTATCAATCTCAATTGTAACTGGCAAAAGTTATCTATATAATCTGTATTTATCGATCAGCTATTTTTCTTTATGCTATAAATCACAGTGCAAAGTACATTAAGACCATAACGCAATGTGCAATTATCACCTAATATATGGTCGTAGGAATACCGGTTGTGAGTCTCAACGTGCTTAATGTGAGATTTATGCTTAGGAATATTTATGATTCCGAAAAGAGATGGTACGGAAATAAGGACAGTAAGAATTTAATATTCTATGAATGTAGTCACTACTGGCGTTTACCTAACAACATCCAGCTTTAAATATAAATTATTTTATGCAAAATAATTTTATGTAATTGAAAGAAAGTTATATGTTGAATTATATTGAGAGAATTTAAAAGAAATTTATATTAACTTCGCATATTAGTTATTTTTTCACAACAACAATTGTAACAATTAATGAATATAATATATATATTATTACGGTATTATTAGTTTATATTTATTCAATTGTCGTTAAAATGCGATTTTGTGCATCTGAATTTTAAAGATTCGGAAAATATTGAAATAAAATGAAAATAAAAATCGTAATCGCATTCAAAATGGACAGTGGACCGCACAATCATTTGAGAAAGGAGCAATGGTAGTCTATTGAACCGTTACAAATGTTACATGATTCAACATGTGTGCAACGTTGTAGAATGAATAAATCGATCCCAAATCGTGCAAATGATGTTACGACATATGTTATGGCATATGTAACAATTTTTTCTTTAGTTATTATACATTTAAAAATAATATAATAATACGAGTCTCATTTACTTGGCAAGTAATTTTAAAAATTATGTTTAAATTGGTGTTGCATCTTACAATTAAATTCGAATATAGTTGTATAAAAATATAAAACTTTAAGTGTAAAACAATTAATAATATTGTAATAAATTTGCAGTATGAAAAAGACAAGAAAAGTTGAATAAAATTAACTTTATTTTTGCTTTACTAATTACACTTTAGAGATTTTCCAACGAAAGAAAATACTTGTGTTGAAAATTTCCATCAACTTTACCGGGACAAGTGTGTATTTGAATGTGAGAAATTTACGACAAAATCGAACTCTTCCATCGGATGAATGTATTTTATATTCAACGCGCGAAAGCTTTATTGTTTTCTCTTCGTGAGTGGATTTAGAAAACTCATCGGGAAATATCGTTTGTCTTTAGTAGCATTTGAAGCCAGTTGAGCTTTGAATATTCTCTATAGCTGGTTTATATTTCCATGCTCACTTTCACGTCACGGATCTCTCTGATTCAAAAGATTTTCTTTGTCATGCTGCAAAGTTTCGAGATTGTAATTAAGATTGAAGCGCCGTGATTCGAAGACTGAATTGAATGAATCTAGTACAAATAAAAGTCCGCTGATTGCTCAACGATAGAGAATAAAATATACGCGAATAAAAACACTTTTGTACAGTTTCTTTTGTTTATAAGATAAATTGAATTTAGAATATATCTCAAATTATATATGTATATATATGGGGCATTCCACGCCAAATCAACGACTTTTTTCCCCGACCGTTTTTGATTTGCTTCATTTTTTTTATGTTTTTGTATCCATTGAAAGTAGCTTCCATGAATTTTTTTAGATTTTTATCTTTATCGATTTCCGAGTTACACATTAAAAAATAATTGATTTTAACAGTTTTCGAAAATTTCAAATATTTATAAGAAAAATAAAAATATTGTTATTGATAAGATGGTCATTTTTTTTGTCTTTAAATGTATTTTTCGAAAAAAATATTGAAAAAATTTAAAAAAAAATTTAATGTTTTAATCAATTTTAACCAAAATTATATTTTTTTCCTCAATGAGACCCGTTCGATTTTTTTCAAGAAAATGTATATTATTCTAGACTTAAAAACAAAATTTTTGAGCTACTGGCGAAGAGGGGATTCAAATATTTTCGATTTTTTAAGACTATTTTTCGACATTTTTTTCAATTTTTTTTTCAAAAATCGCACTTTTTGGTGTTTTACACCAATCTAATTAAAAAAATAAGTATTTACAAAATTAATAGGCATTTATTTCAAAGTATTAAAGGGTCAAGAAAAACAAAAATTCCAATATGTTAAAAAAATTAAAAATATTGGAATTTTCTTTTTTCCTGACCCTTAAAACCCTTAAAACTTTAAAATAAGTGCCTGTTAATTTTGTAAAGACTTATTTTTTAAATCAGAGTTGTGTAAAACATCAAAAAGTGCGATTTTTGGAAAAAAAATCGAAAAGTAGTCTTAAAAAGTCGAAAATATTTGAATCCCCTCTTCGCCAATAGCTCAAAAATTTTGTTTTTAAGCCTAGAATGATTTACATTTTTTTGAAAAAAATCGAAGGGGTCTCATTGAGAAAAAAAAAAAATAATTTCGGTTAAAATTGATTAAAATACTATTAAATTTTTTTTTTTAATATTTTTTTTCGAAAAATACATTCAAAGACAAAAAAATGACCACCTTATCAATGACAATATTTTTATTTTTCTTCAAGTTATAAATATTTGAAATTTTCGAAAATTGTTAAAATCAATTTTTTTTTAAATGTGTAACTCGGAAATCGATAAAGATAAAAATCTAAAAAAATTCATGGAAGCTACTTTCAATGGATACAAAAACATAAAAAAAATGAAGCAAATTAAAAATGGTCGGGGAAAAAAGTCATTGATTTGGCGTGGAATGCCCCATATATATATAGCAATGTTATATTTATTTAAGAAAATTCCTAGCATCTGTGATGAATGTGAAGATCGCTTTAAATTTCTTTTTGCTCATTTATTGTTCGTCAGTTCCGCAAATGCTATAAACGGATCCTATTTGCTTGAATAAACATGAATGGGACACGAAACGCTTAAGTTCATGGTAAATCGGAATATGATGCGTCAGTTTTGTCGACACGCGCTCGCGGGTCTCTTCCTACAAAATAATCTCTCGATTTATTCGTGGCTGCCGTGCAATTTAATCCCGCATCCGCTAACGCGATTACATCACGCAATTAATTCCATATTCAGTGACGTAACATTCAATTTTCGCGAATATTAGTGCTTGCTTTATGATGCATGTCTGCGCCGCCTACATTTTTCCCGTTATTGAATTTCACAGCCTATTTTCTGCACTTCTGGTGAAAGCGTTGCACGTTTACCAGTAATTCGCGTGAATTTGATGTTTTAAGAAATACCAAACGAGTCGACATAAAGCTCTCTGCAAAGTGAAAAGTTTGAGTCACGAAGACAAAAGTTGTACACAATTGTAATACATAGAGGGGAAAGTTGGGTAAAACCGAGTAGGCGGGTCAAACCGGTTATCTCTATTTCTCTTTGTGATAAGTATTGTTATCTATGGCCAATTCGTGTTATTAATTATAAATTGATGCCATTATTATTCTGAGATGAACCGTGTCCTCGTATACACGATACTTCTTTTTTGAGAGAAGTTTGAAGTTTTCGAACCAAAAGAGATCGATATCGAGATAACAAGCAAGTCGTCATGGACTTTTTCTATACAAAGTATCTATTGTCATAAGTACAGCATTGAATTCTGTTCTGATTGCATTAGTTTTTATCGTTCCTTTTACGTTGGAATGTACAGCCATCGTGTTTATTATTTTACTCGTATTGGGGCAAAACCGGGTATCTATGTGTGGGGTAAAATCGGATACAAAAAATATGGGATTAAAAAATTAGAATAGTTTATTTTTAGAAGAAAATTTTTTGTATTGTATTATGATTTAAATAAATCAAGATTTCGTAATTACACGGTGTTTTACATGCTTTCAAATTGGTACCCGGTTTTACCCTGGTAAGGCAAAACTGGGTATTTTGACTGCTTCAAAAAATCTTGTTCTTGCAAATACTTTTTTTCAGCAACTAGCCTCATTTTCTCATAGTTTAAGGTTTACTGAACAGTAAATTTTTTTGTCTTCTCTCTAATTTTTTGTAGGAAGACAAATCCAAAAAAGTACCCACTTTCCCCTATAACAATTACCCTCCAAACAGTAATATCAGAATACATCGCAATGCTAAATTTAAATTTAAATTTAATTATAATCGTAAATTATATTCTTTAAAAACTAAGATCTTTTTATATATAATCAAATCAAACCGATCTTAATTAAATATAAATAATAAAAATAATAAAGTCTTATTTTTATATAGAATATTTAGAAAATATTTCTCTTAAAGTTGCAATAAGTATATATATATATTTTTTTTTTTTTTTTTTTTAGAAAATATATACTTTATCATTTTTAAAAGATTGAGAAAAAAATAGAAAACTAAGAAAATATTAAACTCGAGTTTTATTTTTATGTATTTACTTGTTTTTCGATTGCGTTAATTTTTCTAATGTCACCCTTAACAGGTGGCATTTCCGCCTGAGAAATGTTTCTACTTTTTAACGCAAACAGCATGCAGTTCTTGGTCGTTCCGAAGTACTCCTTCGGAGGTGCTCAAGTGACCCGTTAATAATATCTGTAATTTATGCGACCCTACTCAGAGTACTTCGTATTTATCGTATGTCACGTCGTTCGCGTTATCACAGCTTAACTCAAATACAGCCTTACACTTGAGTGCCGCGTTGATACTTATATCGGTATCGGATGTTGTTTACGCTGTCGGACGTTACCCCGTTTTGCTAGTCGTGTAGAGCATATTTATCTGCGTTGCACGTACTTTTCGGCATTAATCTATGTATTGATATTTTTATATAGGAACGTAGCAATATCCTATAAACGACAAATCTTCTTGTCGCGCGTGCATTACATGTTGCGCAAGTAGGTCAGTTATAAAGGTTATTGACCAAGTTTGCCTGTGTACGGAGCATGGATTAATCGTTTAAATCAAATTCTTCGCTACCTAGACGCACTTTGGAGGCTTTAATACTTTAATAAAATCGTGAAGATGGAAAGAATAATGTAGAATTTATTTCGTCTGTTTGCGAACAAAATTTCGCGGTTATTCCACAGGTCATAATTTATTTAATTAACTTGCCTTTTTAATTATCAAATTATTATTACGTATTTTATAAGTATATTTATATAAAATTGATGAAAATCAATACTTTTGGAACTTTTGGCGATAATTGTACAATCTGTACAATTTAAGATCTAAAATATTGAAAAAAATTAATTAGATCTTTATATATATATAAACCTAGTTAATTTTTTTCATAATTTAATTTATTTTTTAATATTTTAATATATTGACGTAAAAGCCCGTATATCGTAATCTGTGCTATAAATTTAATTTTAAAATCTAGGAAGCTTCCGTGAAACTGTAGAGATTTATGAGAGAAAATACGTACACAATTGGTTCGAACGTGCGGATGCGAAATGCACTGTGTGTGTCTATTTCCTTCTTCTCATCTTGATATGCAAAAAGTTTACCGATTTTATCGATTGGTTCGCGGTCCAATCAGAAGAGCGCGGACGTTAGTCCACTTTTGGTGGTGGTATTTTGGTGATGTGTTAGTTCTCTGGTCCTGATTGTGGTGGTAGTGGTGGAACCGTTAACCGCGTTTCTGGGTCTGATGTTAATAGCGTGGACCAAACGTTTCTCTCCTTTTTGAAACGAAATGCCCTGGTTCTCTTTACAAACTGACTTTTATAAACTTCTCTTTCGCTTTTTTTTTTACACGTGATTAATATCGGAAATGGCTTTTCCACCGCTATAATTCACGTTGTTTTGGATGTCTGGTAGTGGAAATCCGCAATATATGTCGGTGTTATCTCGAAGGGATATACGGTGAATTATTCGATCAAATTAATTGCCCCGAGGATTGATCACGCGCATATAATGTTACATGGTAAGTGGACGATATCGTGTAATTTATACCAAGAACGGTAATTGTAATAAGCGGAATATAATTAATTATTTTTATAATTAACATATAAAACAGCGAGAAGAAAAAGTTAATTTTTATTATATTATATTAATATTTTTTGCACATATGTGTGTGTGTGTGTGTTTTAAAAACGTAAAATGAATAAAATTATACAATGACTAGCATTTACAAGTATTACCATATATAAATTTTAGCATTGACAAATAAATATACACTATGCTTTGTCAATATTGGTAACATATTATGATAACATTATGCTAAAATAAATATCGTTCTTATATTAAATAAAAGATGCAAATATTCTGTGAATATTCAAATAAGAACAACACGGCTCTGGTGCTTATAAATACATTGAAAATAACAAAGCTTTACATATATTTTAATAATTGTTATTGATTTGATTCTTTTCAGTTTCTTTCTCTGTTATCTCATAAGTGTTTGCGCAAAAAATATGCTTCGTTGTATAAAAAACGAATAATTAAATAATAATGCATGCTTTTTATATATAAATGCTATATATAAATATGTATATATAAATATATATATATATATATATTTTCTTTTTTAATTTAATTTTTACAAAAATATATTTATTTAAAAACTTTACATATGATAAAACGATTGCAATCTCGTGTTATATTGCTTTTTTAATTGAAAGACTTGAAATTCTACCCAAAATATTCATAACATAATCTTTCAAAAATATTCTTTTATAGATTATCAGAGTAAGACATCAGTACTAAAAGTTTCCAATAATTCTGAGTAGTCAATGGTCCGATACTTTTGCGAATTTGCATAATATCGTCACGCAATGTAGTTACAGAATTTCCATAGTCAACGCGCTCTCGACGAGATGCTGTATAAAAATTGCGCTTTAAAATTGCTCGCGGGAGTTTCCATGCACGATAGTGGTTGCGTAGGGGGTTGCGAAATCCGTGATAGTCGCGTCTTACGCACGTACTCGCGAACGGATATCGTGTGCGGGTGGATGGTGAATTTTCGTGCGCGCACGCATATAAAGATGTACTCGTATGAAGAGTCACATAGATACGAGACTATTGCGGACGATGGTGACGTAGCTGCGATGAATGTGCGTGTCTATGTAAAATGGAGCAACGACCGGCTCCGCGCTGTCGGGTTTCGTCGTATTGCACCGATCCAGTTTACACAGGCGACGACGATTACGACGAGACGGCGAGCGACCTCGACGATCGTCGTCGTCGTGTCGTCGTCGTGTCGTCGTCATCGTCGTCGTCGTTGTCGATGCGATTCGCTTCTCCCTCGTTTCCTCCTGGGTTCTCGCTCTTTTTTCCTGCTTTAGAAGACTTCGGCGCCCCGTAGGGATAACGTGGGCATGTCAGCACCCTCTTTTCCTCTGTCATCTTATTTTCTTCATCTATACAGTTTCATCGTCGGTCTTCCTCGTCGAGCGGGCACATGCAAGCCGGTGTCGACGTTGACGAAGTCACGTTCCCGCGTTATAGATTATATTCAGTTGTTATTTCAACGAGATTACATTTTCCGTATAATAGCTTATTAATACGAACTTGATTAAATCAGTTTATAAATTTCTCTATAATATTTATAAAACTTTTGAAAGATTATATTTTTAAAAACGTGTTTCTTTTAATCAGCGGTATATTTTCCTTTTCTATTAAAAACTTCTCTTTTATAAACAATTCATAGAGATGCTACTGATAATCCTCGTATTCGGAAAAATTAATCGCATATGGATGCATCTGCATAACTATTTTATGAAATTAACGTTATAAAAATTAGTAATATCAATTATTACACAAATTTTACAATTATATACTTTCTTCTCTCCCCCCCCCCCCTCTCTTTCTAATAATATTTATTCAAAAATTATTTGAAGCATATTCTACTTTTGCGAAATGTGGATAAATGATAAAACTCAACTTTAGCGTTTTATGCGATTTTTATATTATATATATTTAATATTAATATCAATCTATTATATTTATTATGCTCTGTGTAAAGTTGCCAAGTAATTTTATATAGAATATGTGTACGTAATTCATTTGTGATTAAAACTGCATTAATGCAAATTACATTTTATGCGCACCGCTGATACACCATATTACCTATCTGTACGTTCTTGCACTTGATTATAACTTGATGTGAAAGCTAATTGAAGCTGTGCGCAATATACTCCATTAAATATCAAATGTTCCAACCAAATAGCTTCAACAGCTGTGCAGTGAGTATTTTATATGAACTATACGGTGTGACTTTACTCATTATGTTATAAATTGCTCTGAAATATTCTAAAAACTCAATACAAAAGAAACATTTATACAAAGATTACTTTTAACAGAATTTGTACTTGTCTCATTATAAAATCAAATCCAAATTAGAGCCAAATTTTTTTTACATGGTCAATTTATATATATATATATATATTACTAGCCAATGAAATTTTCTTTTATAAATTATCAACGTAAACGGTTAGCATCGCCGGAGAAATGTTGCGTTTCCGTCCCTGAGTATGGTGAAAGATTACATTTAGGATTTAGTCCCTAGAGATCCCTTAGGGGATCACAAGGTAAATGTATGAACTCAGCAACTAATGAAAAATTGTGGTTACTGAGAAAAAGAGAGAGAGAAAGAAAGAGAAAATAAGGAAGGAAAGAAAGAGTTCTCTAAGAGATAGAGAAAAAGATATCAGAAAATTTCTTTCGACATTCTCTCTCTCTCACTTTGCTGAGAGTCTCTATAAACTAGTAGTAAGAAATGATTTTGCGCAGACTATTAGGTATATTTTAAATTTTGTTTAGAGAAAAGTTATGAAAAAATTAATAAAATTTTGAAAAATAATAATAATTTTGATAGATTTATACTTGGCATAGAAACTTTTCTTGCAGATATATTCTTTATTAAAAGTTCGAATTAAAAAGATACTACGTGCCATATAAAAGATTTTAAAGTGACATATATGGAAAATTTTTTTAGAATATATATATTTACACGGAAAAAAAACTGCTGTACATACATTTACTTTGTCTGTTTTACTGTACATTTAGAATGCAAAAATAATAAACACGTGTTTAAACACAACCATTTTCGCAATGTGTGAAATGTTGTTAACTTGCTTGCGAAAATGAGAGCTTCGCACTTTTCGAGCATTGTATAGTTTCGAAAACATTTGCGTTGAAAATTATTCGCTTTGTCTGTCGTCGTAAAATAAAATTTGTACACATAAAAAAATCTTCTTTTTATATAAAGATATAAAACATTTTACAAATTTATTTATTGAATTTAATAAATAACGTATTTATTGAAAAAAAATTATTTTCTAAAAATATTTAGCGATTTAAAAAAGATACACTCTTCTGTATTTCTTGTTTAAAAATCAAACACATATATGTATAATCGTAGCTATTGAATTACTCTCGATCAAATTGCAAACAATTTTTAAGGAAAGAGGATTTTATCTTTTTTATGTTTTATTAATCGTTATCTAGAAAATATTTTTATAGTTTTAACACGTATTTATACTTATAAACTGACTTAATAGTTTCTGTGAATAATACAACAATCGCTCGAAAAGTTATAGATAATCGATTAATTATTATTAATTCGCCTTCCAAGCAAATTAAATAACAATAAATATCACAAACTTGTAACTCGCACTTGAAAAATATTGTTTATTCTATTACATCGTGAACAATCCTGATAAATTAATACATTCTATGTGACTTTTTTTGTTATTCAAAATTGCATTGACTTATCACTTCCATTTTAATCAAGAGACTTCTGTTTTCTGAAAATGGCTTCATATTTCTGCGCAATGATATGAATATCTATATACATTCTAGAAACCAATTTCCTTAATTGAAGACACCTACCTAAAGCAATTTTAGTTAAAGGTAATGATGAACATTTCTCTATCTTAATATAAATCTGATAACGATAATAAAGTCACTTCTGCAAAGTTTCTTTCCTTTAAATTACTATACATTTTTTATGAATGCTATTTTTATCTATTGAATTAAATCGAAATTATAACATCTCTCAATGTCCTTAGTATTAATATTATTTATAAAAAGAGGATGTTTGAATATTCTGATCAGTTTCGATTTTCAAAACTTGAATATAATGTATATCATTAAGATTTGAAAGACAATATTGTCACATATCGCTTAAATGAGAAGGCAAGATATCTAAAGCACATTCACCCGCGTAATCCTCACAATGGTTCACGTAACATGTAAGAATAAGTCGTCTCGGACTAGGGGATTAACGCTTCATCATTCTTAGAATCCCTTGAAGTACAATCCGGCAAAAATATATAAAACTAGGTGAAATAAAAATAACAAAAAATACAGTCAAGATAGAAACAAACCTGTCTGCAAAAGTAAACTTACGTATTGGACATTTCCGTATCATCTCCGGAGATCTCATACTTCATTGATATAAACGAGATTAACATATATTATACATATCAATTATTTATAAAATTATTTTATAAAGCATATTTTTTTATCATATTTCTAAATATATTTTTTAATGCAAAACGTGCAAATGTAATGTTATATGATTTACGATAATTAATAAATGTCGGCTTTTGTATATAAATTTGTAAATATTTAATAATACTGTATATGAATAAAAAAAATATGAGCATGTTTTTTTTAAATATTAATATACTATTAATATAACATTCTTTAATATTAAATAAATATACTTTGTTGTGAAATTTGGATTGAAAGACCCTCTTTTTCAATAAGCAAGGAATATTAAACATGAATAATTATTTAGTAAAGATTTATTTAGGAAATTATGATACATAAATTTTCATAAGTAAAGTACTGCCGCTTTTACATCACTGCGTGCTAACTATATAAAACAAAACGTTTACCCGCATTACTTTCCAAAATAATTTGAATATCGATCCACGATATCTTTCTCTCTCTTTCTCTCTTTCTTTTTCTCTAACCCGCTTTTGTATAATGTTAGGTATTTTTACGATACCCGCACATAAAATTTACATCTTCGCAATAGCGAAGAAAATGACACGATACGCTGTGTAAAATTTTTCGTTTAATAAAATAAAAATATTCCGATATTCACGGAACAAGATTTATTCGCCTGACAGATCCCTTGCCGCATCTATTATTAAAACGCAGCAATGGGGTATTTTGATGGGAACGATGAAACTCGCGTAAATCTCTCTCTAAGCTGGATCAATTCTATAGACTGGGACCTACAACTTGATTATGATGATAAAATCATAACGATATTACTCTTTCATTCTAGCAGTTTTGTAGTCATTATGTCGGTATTATATAACTATCTAAATACTCATGTCATATATACATAGAAGTACAATAAATTTTTCTATTATCTATACAAAAGATGCATCGTGAAAATTATGTTTTGTTATAGAAAATTATACTGATATAAAATTATATGAAAATGTTTGATAATCTTTGAAGTGATAATTAACAATTATAGAGCTGTAGAAAATAATTTAATAAAAATTATTGACAAAAATAAATAATTTTTTAATCGAGTAGCAATCTTCTCTTATCCATATAAATTTTATTTCAACTAACTTTAATATATTTACTTTAATATTACTTTCAAATGAATAACATTATATGTATGGCATATATTACACGTGGATGAAAATGAAAATCACATAAATCTAGCAATTATTTTTTTTAATATGAATAAGTCATAAAAATTCATAAAAATTCAGAGTTATAAAAATTCAGATCTACGACACCAACGCATTGTTGCATTTATTAAAAAAATTTGCATTTAAATTAATTATAGAACAGAATATAAAGATTGCGATTTATGGAATTCTATTTTAGAATTTCTAACTAATATATTATGCAATATAAGTACTGCAGAGATTTTACATAGAAGAATATCTGCTACGTTTTATGCCATCAGCGTATGATTTGCAGAGGAAGCTATTGAATAGCTTTTGTATAGAAAAAAGAAGATTGCGGATGTTCGAGAAACCCTTGTAATTTCTCCTCTCGCTCTGAAGAATTCCCGGATGATAAATTGTGGATAGTTTCGTAAGTCGAATAATACTGCTGGGAAGATTGGATAGTGAGAATGATTTGTCTCTGCAGACGCATTTTGACGAGATATTAATATAGTGTGTTTTATTTTTTCTTTTTCTTTTTTTCTTTTTTTTCGATTATTGTCGGCAGTTTCTTTCAAGATTGGTTGAAGAATGATTGTAAAAAAATACACACACACACACACACACACACATATAAATATATATATAAACACTTCAATTTTATATATATTGCATAGTAAAAAAAGATTAATAATTACGTGAATCTAATAAAAGCGCCATTAAAAAAATATTTACATATCAAATTAGACTCTGTTCAGAATCGATCAGAGAAGCATGAGCTAAATACATGCGTTATTAGGAAAAAGTCAAAGAATGATTCAATGATATTACTGATATTGCAAGTCTGTCGCGTAGCAGTTATCGCGATACTCATCTATCGATCGTTTCTCACGAAGATAGGCTATGCAGACTCGCGTTAGCGTATATTATACGGATTATCTCACTGGGAAATTACATTATTGATCCACGATAAATGTCGATAAAAGCCGGCTCACAGCGGATCACTAGGCTGTTCTGAGCGAGATTAAAAAATGTCGATGCAGAGAAAAAGTAAAAAACGAGCAAACATCCCAGATGCGTCTCCTTTCAATATTAAGAACATCATGTTTTGTGGATTAATAAAAAATCATGATTTAAAAAGTAGCCGAGATTTTGTGATAAAGATTAACGAGCGGAATATCAAAGTCAATAATACCAGGTGGGAGTATCTGTCACTTTCCTTTTTCGGACGATATTTACGAGCAGGAAAAGCAAATTATAAAATTACAAAATAATATTTATTTTATATACACATATAATTATTATATACATTTTTAGAGTAGTTGCAATGTTATATATAATAATTGTTTAAAATTATTATCTTTTTCTTCAATTTATATAAACATATAAATATCTGAACACGAACACATTTACACATCACAAAATAGTCGAGACGGAAACTTCAAGATCAAAATTTCAGAGCGACGTTGCTTTATCTGGCTTTGCATCCTCTGTAATATTTTACATGATCGCGGTCTTGTGTCTTCTTTTGTTCTCGGAGTAAATTTTAGATCCCGACAAATGTAGAAACAGAGATGGACAACAGACGAGGGGCTGATTTCAGTATTTCTATTCAGGACTCTTGATTGCTTCCTTAATCAGTGCCTGGTCCTCTAGCCGAAGAGCAGCGTGGAGGCGATCGCGGGATAAAAAAAGGCTCTCGTAACGTGCTATGCTTTATACGGTAGACACGTACATTCGATTATTTAGGGTGGCAGCTTAAGCCATCTCGCTGTTCGCTGCGGCTATTCAATAAACTTCGTAACGGCACAAAAGATTAATGACGTTAAGCGGAAGAGGGATCGCCTAAAGCGCTGTTTCATGCGCACAAAAAATGGCTTATACTTGGCGGAAAATAAATTTACTGTGCTATGCCGTGGGGCATATATCTCGTAGCAAGATTGCAAGCATACTCGAGAGAATTCTTTGATGTCAGTGCTGTACTATCTCGAAATTAACTGTATCGCGAAGGAAAAGTAGTAATTTCGTTCGTTATTTAAACCAACGATCTTACGTACTCTATATCCTTCGCGTTTCTAAGATTGCAATTTTAATTTATATGTCATTTCTGTATACGCACAAAAGCGCAATTGAATAACACAAATTTTTTTTTATATAAATTATATTTTAAATAGTCTTAAAAAATCATTGATATTAACATTATATGATAAATTTTAAATTGAATCTCTGTTAAAATACATTGTTAAAATTATGAAGCATATCGATCGATATCCAACACAATATTTGTGATTAACTAAGCGACAACAACATTCGATGACAAAATTCTATTCATCTGTATATCAATCGAATGTGTGAAAAGACCAACCATTCGCTATAGTGGGTCTTTCTCTCATTGCTTTATGACGCAAATACGTATAATCGAAATGTATAACACTGGACACAATGTTATAGAGATTGGAATTTATAACAAAATATTGACTACATATTTTCCATATTAAACTCGTATATAAATTAAAGAATTTAGAAAGTATATAAACTCGTCTATCGATTTTATAATCTTATTTTCTCTTCCGCAGAGTTAATAAAACTAGAGAAATGTGGCAAAACTCGATTATCACAACACATTTTTATTAACTTTTCTTTGCTTGGGGATTTTTCCGACAGTTAATAAATAATTTTCGGGAAAAGAATTGCGTCAATAAATAAAAAAGGAGGGATCATATATGTATTTTTTTATATAGAAATTAAGATTAAAATATTTATTAATGTAATCTTTATGCAGTAATTGAGAAACAAAAGTGCCATTTTTCAAATGTGTGAATTCTTATCAGATATCTCACGGCACAAATGATGAAAGGCCGTCATCAGTTTCGCCGTCGCTTCAGTTTGCAACCTTCGGCGCATTTGAAAGAAGAACAAGAGGATGGAACGACAAAGAATGTCAGGTAATGTGAAAGAATTACTGTCACGATTATTTATTTCTCTACCTTTATTGACCTGTAATTAATTATTGATGATCAAGTAATCTTAAACTAAGATTGTTCAATCATTCTTCTACTGTGACTAATCTTTAAGGCTCCTGGTACCTTGCCGACCATGTCGGAATCGTGACGTCAGAGGCGAGAAAACACACGCTAAAAATTTTTAGATGCCATTTCTAAATAAAAACATATTTGCATAAAATAACATCTAAGATCTCTTTAACACTTCTGAAAAACGCCGAAAACTATCCTTTTCCCTTTATAATCAATTAACAGCTGTAAAATGTAATATTATGAGGCTCAGTCCGTCTGGTCTTTGCACATGCGCAGTCATTCCGCATGTCAAAGTCTGATATCTCGATCATTTTACGGTTGTTGATTGACTGTCAAGGGAGAAGAATAGTTTTCAGCGTTTTTTAGAAGTGTATTAAAGAGATCTTAAGTGTTATTTTATGCAAATATGTTTTTATTGAATGGTATCTAAGAAATCTCAACGTGTTATTTCTCGCCTCTGACGTCACGATTCCAATATGGCCGCGGTGAGCACCCAGGAGCCTTAAGTAATAAAAGATTTAAAATCCATTTCCAAAATAAATAAAGAAAATATATTATTTTTAATATTCTTTCTATGACATGCAGTGTTGTGCTTAGATGATTTTAAAATTAGCTAGATAAAGATGAGATAAAAATATGTAAATTCATCTTAGATAAGATAAAGATGATTTTATTTTAAATATATATAGATAAAAGATAAAATTATATGACGATTCATCTAGATAACTTCCAGATAATATTATTTTTAAAATCGCTTATGTAAACAGTTAAAAAATGTAATGTAAAATAAAAAAATTAAAATTATAGATATAAAAATATATTTATAGTTTTATTTATAAGTTTTTATCGTTTACTGCTCAAGTTCTATTACTTAAAATATTTTCATGTGCTATGAAACTCTAAACCAAATTATCTGAATATTATGTTAGATAATTTAGTAAAGATAACACTTTTTTTATCTAAGATGCAGATATAGATAATACATTTTTTTATTATCTATATAAAGATAAGATAACGCCAAAATTTCATCTAGATGATCATCTATATAATTTTATTTAGATAACAGCAAACACTGACGACATGACACATAACTCTATCACATTCATATAAAATTTATTAAACGAGACTGGATGCAATTAAAATCAACATTTCGCGAGTCATCTTTAAGAAGAAAAGTTTCATATAGGCGATACGTGATGGAACCGATATTAATCTTTTCATCCCTTTGAAAGAAGAGTCATCTTCTCTCCGGGAGATGCGTTCTTTGAAGCAACATGCAGATACAGTGTGTTCGATTTTCGATATTATATATCTCCTCGACATCTGGCGTAAACTTAAAGTCTCAACACGAGGCTATTCGCGTTCGAAGTAATAAATCGTAGACCGGAAAAATTGCTTTCAGCTTGAAATCCCACTTGACTGCGCGCGCGCGCGATACACATTTTTGCTTCTTTTCTTGCACTCTCCTTTTCGTTGCCCCATCCATTTCTCGTGACTGTCTCTCAGATTTTAGTCTGCGCTTTAATTTCGCGGCGAATCTACGCGAAAAAGGAAGCTCGCTTTTATGTGCCCGGTAATAACTGTGTCTGACTTCTTCTAATAAGCGCAGATGATTACGAAGAGACCGAAGGGATATTTAGAAGCAGCTGTTGCTATTTGGTGCATGTAAAAGCGACTGTGTATAGCCTCGTCGTTCACAAGAGGCATTCTCTAGCATCGATAGTGCCACGAATTCAGGACACTCTATACAAAACTGCAGCGTTCAATAACATGCGTTTCCTTGTATTGCGGATCCTTCGTGTTCATTAGCGCAACATTCTCTTCCTTGGATGATTGTCTTTCCTAAACGGAGAAATGCGGTTATCTCTTTATTTCCGCCATCGTATTGCGGAAGAGAGATTGTATATTTGTATTCTATCGTTTCCGTTAACAACAATATCTCTCATAACAATTCCTCTAGTATCTCATAACGCCTGCAGCGATTTATATCTATTTACAGAGGTTCATTTGAATACACATTGTGTAAAATGAAAAATGTTAACAAAACACTTTCACACAATCTGTTATTAATTGATTTGTTGGAACAATTTCGACATTAGCGTATCAAATAAAATGCAGGTTAATAAAAAGAGCATGTTAATTGTTTCAGAAACGACAGATTGTCAGAATCGGACAGCGGTGGTGGAAAATCGGCCGAGAGTTCGGTTCGACATAAGATCGTGATGATGGGCGCAGCGAAAGTCGGCAAGTCAGCAATAATTAACCAGTTTCTTTACAATACATTCACGCCCAAGTACAAGCGCACCGTCGAGGAGATGCATCATGGTGATTTCAATGTTTCCGGGATCCAGTTGACTCTCGATATTCTAGACACATCCGGCTCATACGAATTTCCGGCAATGAGAGATCTGTCGATCAAATCAGCTGATGCCTTCGTTCTGGTTTACGACGTCAATGATGCTAATACGTTTCTCGAGGTGAAGACCCTCAGGGCTCAGATACTCAGCACGAAAGGAGCCGTCCCTATAGTAGTCGTTGGCAATAAGATCGATCTCGTAGAAACGAAACAGGAGGTGAGTTTCGGTGGCAATAAGATGTTCATCGACTTCAATATCTTCTGGATACTCTATGCACTCCATTTAGTAACTCCGTTTTCGGAGAAGATTATAATAAACCTGCACTTGTGCTCGACTTTTCGAAAAAATTTATTCTATTCTTAAAATTATATATTTTTTTAGTATTGGAAAAAAGAACTTATCTGGGAATTTATATCCCGATATCTGAATCTGATTAGAATCCGATAAGAATTGAACGTTTGTTCGAATTCCGTATCAATCCGAAATCAGAGAAGAAAATATGTGCGTAGAAATATTTGAAAATCTAGCAACCCAAGTACATGCAAATAGTATCTAAAAAACTCAAATAAAAATTGAATTCTTTTCTACATAATATTTAAGTTTATTTTATTTAAATTTTATTATATATATATATATATAATAAAATTTAAATAAATTAAATATTATGTAGAAAAGAATTCATATATATATATATATATATATATATATATATATATATATAATAAAATTTTAATAAAATAAACTTAAATATTATGTAGAAAAAGAATTTAATTTTTAATTGGGTATATATATATATATATATATATATATATATACAGGGTGTCCCAAAAATCCTGCAACAGTTAAATATCTCGAAAACAAAGGCTTTTTTGAGAAAAAATGTTTAAAATAAAAGTTGTGGGGCTTTAAGCTGCGTATTAAGTAATAATATTAGTGTGACTATAAATAGCATTGTTAAAGCCACGTAAAATCCACTTTAAAATTTTTTAATGGAAACCCCTATTTTTGATTACATATTCGTGTAGCTTATCTTATCTTAAGCTTTTCAAAACATTATAATAAAGTTTTTTCCGTTAAATATTTTTCAAGTTATGAGGCTTGAAAGATACAGAGTATTTTGACATAAAATACAAAATATCTTGTAAAACATTCAGTTTTCAGTAATCTTACCTTAATGCACAGAATAATGAGACCAATCAATTGATGTAAAGAAAACGCATAAATGTTTAAAAAAAAAAATATGTTGCAAATTGTATACATTTTCTTAAAAATAACTGATCTATTATTTTATGCATAAAAGTATTAAGATAAGATTTTCGAAAACTAAATATTTTACAAGATGTTTTGTATTTTGTCACAAAATATTGTAAACTTCAAGTATTATAATTCAGAAAGCACTGAATGAAAAAATATTTTATTATAGTATTTTAAAAAGCTCTAAAAAAAGATAAGTTACAAAAATGTGTAAGCAAAAATAGGGGTTTCCATTTAGAAATTTCAAAGTAAATTTTACATGGCCTTAACAATGCTATTTATAGTCACACTAATATTACTATTTAATGCGCCACTTAAAACCCTACAATTTTTATTTGAAACATTTTTTTTTTTCAAAAAGCTTTTGTTTTCGAGATATTTGATTGTTACAGGACTTTTGGGATACCCAAAAGATTGGATGTGTATATATGTATATATATTGTATATACGCACAGGATGTACATACCTATATACATACAGTATATATACACAGGGTGATCCACATAACTCTTTACAACTTAATATCTCGGAAACTAAGATTTATAGAAAAAAATGTTTCAAACAAGTTGTAAGGCTTATAAATATCTATTTACTAGTCTTAAATCAGTTTGACCATAGGTGGCGATGCCAAGGTCAGGGCAAAATTATCTTGAATTTTTTAAAAGGGGGGAATCACTATATTTTTTTTACATAAACGATTCCTCACAATATTCTGTATAAAAAGTTATATAAGGATAGAATAGTCAAAAAGTTAGTAGTTTACGAGTTTACGAGATATTTTATACTTTATTTGGATATAATTTTACATAAACTATAAAATATCTCGTAAAATATTTATTTTCCAATGATCTTACCTCAATACTTTTATGCACAAAGTAATGAGAGAAATTAATTTGTGTAAAAAAATACATAATTATTTTTAAGGAAAAATATGTAATTTGCAACTAGTAATTATATTTTTTTTTTACAAACAACTGTGTGTTTTCTTTATATCAATCGATTCCTCTCATTATTTTGTGCATAAAAGTATTAAGGTAAGACTATCGGAAAATGAATATTTTACGAGATATTTTATAATTTATGTAAGATTATGTCAAATTAAAATATCTCATAAACTATTCACTTTTTGACTATCTTATTCTTATAACTTTTTATGCAGAATATTGTGAAGAATCGATCTATGTAAAAAAAATATACTAATTCCATTTTAAAAATTCAAGATTAAAGATTTCATGATCTTGGCTTGACCTTGGCAACTTTACTCAAGGTCAAAGTGATAAGATCAACAAAAGGATATTTCAAAACCCTACAACTTTTGTTTGAAACATTTTTTCTGTAAGTCTTATATAGTTTCCAAGATATTAAGCTGTAAGAGTTATGTGGGCCACCCTGTACATATTAAATATATATATAGGAACAATAAATTTTGTAGTAAAACTTAGAATATGTATAATAATGAAAGTGTATACATATTGTAAAGATGAATAATATTGATTCAATTATCTGTATAATAAGTTAACGTTATAATGATGAAATTGCAGGTGGAGAGCGAGAGCACGAGAGAGTTAGTAACTATGAAATGGGAAAACGGCTTCGTGGAAGTGTCGGCGAAGGAAAACCTAAATATCTCTCAAGTATTTAAAGAGCTTCTCATCCAAGCCAAGCTGAAGTATAATCTAAGCCCGGCGCTGCAACGTCGCCGCCGGCAGTCCCTGCCACCTCCGCAGCATCTGAATTCGCGCAGCAGCAGTGTCCACGTGCCATCACCAACTCAGCTTCAACACTTACAACAGATTCGCGAACGCTCCGATTCCAAAAGGAATTCTTGCATTCTGTCGTAAAGCGAGATCTTTCCTAGAACCGCCACGGTAAATCTCCCTTGACGATATCACGTATACCGAATCGATCGGCATCCAATCTGAGAATCCAAGTATGACAGATATGACAGATGATTAATTGACCCGGAACTAGGGCCTTTATTTGCGGGCTATGGATACGGTATAAGCTATGGGTATCGATTGTGCAAAATTTCGATAATTCACGCGAAGCCGCGAAAAGAGTCGCGGTAATTCGGTATTTCGTCCATCGCAAATATGAATCGCAAAATATTTAAGCGAGTCTAAAAATATGCACGTGTTCGAAAAAGTTTTGTTCTGATGTCATGTAATTATTTTTATATATTGAAATGACGGATCTTCTAAATGAACAGGTATATATTGTATATATAATTAAAAATTATTTTTTATATGAATAACTGAAATACTTAAAAATTTAATTCTTTTATTACTATCTATAATTATATGTATTTTAATTCGAAAATTTTAAATTTTGAAATCCGCGATTTCAGGAATTTCTGAATCTCTGTAATGCTTTCAATAATTAAATGGATCACACTTTGTCTCATACACAAAATTTAGTTCAGAAAAATAATATTCTAAATATCTAAATGAAATATTAAAATACAACTGTGTCCAGTTCTTTTCGTTTAACCTATACGAATACTTTCGTCAATTTAATGGAAATAGCGTATATAAGACGTCAACAAAATATATGTAATGAGCTGATAATAGTAATATAAGTAATAAAAAAGTATCACGAGTCTTGAATCTATACATCGCGCTTCTTTCCATTTTCTAATAACTCTTATTATCCGTTCGGATATTGAACAATTTCAAAGAGTCAATTTCTATTACAGCATAACACAAACAAAGCGTTTGTTTCTTCGAGTTCGAAGAATATTTCATAAAAATGTAGATATATATATATTCTCTATTAGTAACTTTTACAACTTATTGTAAGCAACTCCTCTACTTGTCACAAATACAAAATAGATTGATAGCAACCTTGAAAAGATCAGTTGAGAGATCAAGGAATTAGAGATGATGCAAACTTTTAAAGTATTCTGTTCTATAAAGAAAAGTTTAAAAATTTATGACATTTTTTGGAAGAAATTGTTAACTTCTAATATGTAGAATTTCAAAGTATATTACAATAAGAGATATTTTGTTACTATTATATGTGCATTGAGAGATACATTAACAAGACTTTATAATAAATCCGACTTTAAATTATCTTTCTTCTATATTCTATATTGTCTTTTGACTGCGATATCAAAACAATGATCCAAATGAATTTGTGCGTTCGTCTATATATTTACATAAAGATAATAATTTAAAAATTCCGAATTTATATATAATTACATAGTTTTATTATATATTTGAATATATCGTATTTCAGGGTTACTTCACACTGCCCGGTCTTTTATTATTATGGATTACACATATATATTGTAAAATTTAAGAAGATAATATTACAAGAATTTATCAATTATATAGTTATATATACGTATATAATAAGAATTGGTTTTTATCTCTTTATTTATATGAATATATATATGTATATATTTTGTTAGAATTTATTATATATATTATCGCTAATAAAATGTTTACTTGCAATATCGAAAAAACGAGTGATAACAATAAAAAAAAGGAATGAGAGAAATCGCAGTTTACACGAATAGATATAAACTTTCATGTATTTTTACGATCAAATAAATTAAGTTCTTCTACTAACAATCGAAAAAAACAAAGTATATATTCTATCTGCAGCGAGACATTAGACCTTCAAATATTTATAGCCTCAGCATGATAATATATAAAATACCCATATAGTCTGTATTGTCTCGGATTCATGTATTGGCGTAAATCTATATGACATTTTATGTGTTGTTATAATTATTATGACTGCAAGGTATTGTCTCAGCTACTGTTCATACCAAATTTTCGAAAAGAAAGTTTAATGTAAATACTATTCATATTGTACTTCACTTTCAAACTATAATATAGAGTAAAAAACAATAGTAATGTATAAAACATAAGTTTCTTTTTAAGTATATACTCGACAAATATATACGGAAATATATATAAATTAAACGTAGTTGTTTAAATCGGAAATGTGAAAATTATTAGAACAATGTGTGGTAGGCAGTTGGTAAAATTAATATTTGTGCAGTACATTTTTTCAATTTCTATAGAATAGCCACCGCGAAGACATAAAGAATAATTCGATCTTTCTGATTGTTAATGTATATTTAAATACACGTTAGACACATACAGAATTGTCTTATGTGCCACTTTTTTCTCTCGTGTATAATTGATGATGAATTGTTTTTAAATACTATTTTTAACATTGTTTTATTATAAATATTTAAATTATAATATTATAATATTATAAATTATAATATTAATTGTAAATAAAAAATACTTATTTTATTATCTCTGGTTTCTTTATCGAAAATTTTAACGAATACTGTCAAAAATACCTATATAAAATATCTATAAATGAGTAAGCTTTTGAAGTGACGTTCAATTCTTCAACTCTGTATATGAAGAAGTAAGGCTTTTTCATTTGAAAGATTTGTCTCACTACATAGATATTTTTATTACTATAAACTGAATTTATATTTCAACTGCATTTTCTGCATTAGAGAGAAGCATTAGACATCTATGTAACATAAAATTGTAATGTTGACACACATACACACACATACACATCTTGTTACTTATAAATTCACATTTAATTTTATATAAATATACATATACGCTAAAGCACTTTAATATAACTGTAATATTAATTAAATATATTAAATATATATATAATATGTGTGTGTATGTATGTGTATGTATATGTATATATGTGTGTCACTGATTCAGTGCTTTGTTAGTATTATAAGAACCAATATAGCTTATAAGTTTTAACTAATCTAATTACTTATCTAATTAATTATCTAATTAATATAGAAAATGATAATTTAAACATAATTACCATTTCAAGAGAGAAAATATTTTTGGTTTTACTTCTACTGTATATTTCTTTTTTATCATCGACATTATATACGTGTTATGGTAGTAAAAACATAAAATTGTATAGCAAATATATTATTTTCTTATAAATATTAGAGTGCATTCTTCCATGAGAGCACAGCTTTAGAGAGAAAAAAAAAACATAACTTAGAAGAATATATCGATATATATAATATCTAAATAAATTATGCGTGTGATCGTAGCCACACAATTTATTTTATAATATAATAATATATGAAAGCAGCCTTTCCTTTGTTGTTTAAATGAATTATATGATAACAAATATTAATGTTAGAGTTATACACATTAACATTTGATTTTGTATTATTACAAATTAATAAATAAAATATGCAGTACTCTAAGAAATAAGATTGCCTGCTTTTTATAAGTTTGTATTTTTTTAAACAAAATTAAACTTTTTATTATTTATTCTAGAACAAAACAAGCGCGCACTACACGCGCGCAATTGTTCTATCTGATATTAAAAATAATGTAATTTTTAAATTAGAACACAAGCGCGCGCTATGCGCGCACCATTCCTTGATTTTATGTAAAAAATGATATATTTATATAAAGTTTGTTTAAGCTTAATTAATATTTTTTTGACAGAAATCCGCTGATTAAAGCGTTAATTTGCTAATTAAGTTTTAAAATAAAAATATGTTATAAAAATTAAAATAATAATGTTATAAATAATATGTTATAATACTTTAAACTCAAATAATATTTTTTGACAGAAATCACTTGATAATTTAATCGAGTTTAAAGTACTATAATATTTTATTTAAAACACTATTATTTTATAATTTTTATTACATATTATTATTTTAAAATTTAATTAACAAATTAACGTTTTAATCAGCTGATTTCTGTCAAAAATTATTAAAGCGTTATTTTGCTAATTAAATTTTAAAATAATAATAAGTTATAAAAATTAAATATGTTGTAAATAATATGTTATAATGCCTTATCTGCGATTAATATTTTTTGACAGAAATCAGCTGATAACTCAAAAATATTAATCGAGTTTAAAAAATTATAACATATTATTTAAAACATATTATTATTTTAATTTTTATAACATATTTTTATTTTAAAAATTAATTAGCAAATATTAACGTTCTAATCAATTGATTTCTGTCAAAAAATATTAATAAAGCGTTAATTTGCTAATTAAATTTTAAAATAATAATAGGTTATAAAAATTTAAATAGTAATATGTTGTAAATATAGTATGTGATATAATGCCTTATCTACAATTAATATTTTTTGACAGAAATCAGCTGATAACTGTCAAAAAATATTAATCGAGTTTAAAGTACTATAACATTTTATTTAAAACATATTATTTTCTAATTTTTATTACATACTATTATTTTAAAATTTAATTAACAAATTAACATTTTAATCAGCTGATTTTTGTCAAAAAATATTAATAAAGCGTTAATTTGCTAATTATAAATTTTAAAATAATAATAGATTATAAAAATTGAAATAGTAATATGTTGTAAATAATATGTTATGTTATAATGCCTCATCTGCGATTAATATTTTTTGACAGAAATCAGCTGATATAACTGTCAAAAATATTAATCGAGTTTTAGGTATAACATATTATTTAAAATTTAAAACATATTATTTTATTTTATTTTATTTTGTTCAAACTCTCAAACTGCTAACCCTCCCGATAACAGCCGATTTATATTTTATATTAAATATTTTATATTATTAAATGGAGGACTATTTTATTATTAATTTCTTATATATTTAAACACAATCTTTTATTTATTAAAGCTTTAATCAGTGCGCAATAACGTCATGTGTACAATACAATCATATATCCAATGTGTATGTACACAAACATGGTCATGTGTACATACACGATGCACTCACGATCGAGTTGCACACATGGACGAAATAGATACACGACAGAATTGGACACACGATAAAGTTAAACACATGACAAAGCTGGATACACGACAGAATTGGACACTGATTAAAACTCTTTAAAAAATACAAGTACGTGTTTAAAAATATAAGAAAATATTAATAAAACAATTCTCCGTGCGATAATAAAGATTAATATTGACAAAACACGTGACATAACGTAATGATTAATGATATACTCGACCCTAAAATTAACTATTGCAGCTAATTCTTTAAACTCTTTAAAAAAATGAAAGAACGTGTTTAAAAATATAAGAAAACGTTAATAAAATCGTTTTCCGTTCAATAATAAAAAATATTGAAGAAACACGTGAGATGACGTACGCAGGGTTATACTCGATTGTAAAACTATGAATAAATTAATTTTCGCAGCTAATGATTAAAATACTTTAAAAAATAACACCATATGTATAAATATAGGAAAATATTAACAATATTGAGGTAACGAGAACTATTTAACAATCTACAATTTAGATCTACATCTACATCTACACAATCTAATTTCTACAAAATACCGTTACCTCGTAATAAAATAATAGTTTATTACTCACCGGCCGATGCGCAACAACAACAACGGAGTTACGGATGCATCGAAGCTACGTTGATCTGTAACATACAAATAAAATCCAAATTATAGCAGCGCTTTAAATAATTAATATTTTCAAAAATTATTATTGTGCCCATTAAATTTTATATTCGACGAATACAATCATCAATAGATGTATAATTGAGTAACTTTATAAATTTTGCAAAGACTATATTTTTTATAATATAAACTTTTATAAGACTTATATATCAAAAATATTTCTCTCTAATTCTCTTTTGTTTAAATCATACTAATATAGAAATACAAAATAATATATATATAGGTATATGCATGTACGCGATTTATAATAAGTATATTATATATAGTATGACAATACTCACTCTAGAGTTGCTCCGCTGGCGCCCGATACCTTCTAGGCCTGCTCCTCCTCTCAGGTCGGGTTGATCAGAATTGTCCGTTTTATTAAAATCCATCGATTTCCGAAACACGCGATACTTTGAACGACACTCCCGCACTAAACGCGCGATACTTTGAACGAAATTTTCGCACTAAACGCGCGATACTTTGGACGAAACTCCCGCACTAAACGCGCGATACTTTGAACGACACTCCCGCTAGAACGAGCGATACTTTTTACACATATTTAAAAAAAAAATTATTATTATATTAAAATTATTATTATAATATTTGTATATTTTTTATTACGCGTCGATCGTCGCGAAAACTCGATAATCAATCAGTGCAACCGGCCAATGTCAAAATAAGAAATAAATAAAATAAAGTAACGCGTAGTAGAATTTGCATTAAAAGTTCTGAAATATTCTCGTAAATTATTATGCAAATTTTTAATCACTATTCTTTTAATTTTTTTTTCGCAAAAAAATATCCGCAAAATATCTTTTAGATCTCACGTTATTTTACTACAATTTTGTTTTAACTAATGTAAAATCAAGTTATCAACATAAATGAATGGATTACGAACAGTATAATATCGATACATTATTATCACAATAAATAATTATGATTACATAATAAATAATTATGATTATATATGATCAATTATTCAAAAATTTATAATCACACATACGCAATTCATAATCATTAATTATTGTGTGCTGTGTAAAATAAATTAGATTAACTATACTATGTATATGTATTATAAAATGTTTACTGTATTACTTTTAAACGGAAATATTTTTAATCTGTTGTAATCCATCCATTTTGAGGTAACGGGAACTATCTAACAATTTAGATCTACATCTACACAATCTACATCTGCACAATCTAATCTCTATAATACACCGTTACCTCGTAAAATAATAGTTTATCACTCACCGATTGATGCCCAACAGCGGAGTTATAATCGCATCAAAGCTACGCTGATTCTGTAACATACAAATAAAATCCAAATTGTAACAATGTCAACAGTAATTAATATTTCAGAAAACTATTATTGTATGCATTAAATTTTACATTTTTTACGCGTACTCAGCAGAAATATAATTAAAACATTTTATGAATTTTGATTTAATACAACTAATAAAGAAATAATAAAATCCTCACCTCAAGGTTGCTCTGACGGCGCCCGATGCCTCTCCTAGACCTCCTTCTTCTCAGATCGTCAACCTCTTCTGTATTTAAATTGATCTGTAAAATAGAAATTAAAATCAAATTATATAACAGCGCCTAAAACAATTAATAAGTAAAAAAATTATTCATTGAAAATTATTGCAAATTATATGCATTGAATTTTATATTTGAGGCGTACAATAATAAGCACTATAATAAATTAATCATTTTATGAATTTTGATATAAATTAACTAATAAACGAATAATAAATCTTTACCCCAGGATTGATCAGCCGGCGCCCGATGGCTCTCCCAGACCTCCCCTTCTCTCAGGTTGTCGACGTTTTCAGTTAAATTGATCTGTAAAATAGAAATTAAATCCAAATTATAACAGCGCCTAAAATAAATAATATGTAAAAAAATTATTATTATATGCATTAAATTTTATATTTGATGCGTGCAACACAAATATATACACAAATATATTTAAATATATTTAAACTGAGAAATTTTAATTTAATGCAACTAATAAATTGTTAAATAAATACCTAATTTCTCCTCGGGCATCTGATATCATTCCTTTCGCTGCTTTCAGATTTTTTGAGTCTTACTTTCTTGAGTTGCTATGTTGATCTGTAACATATAAAGAGAAATTAATTATTTCTAACTTAAATTTTTATTTTTTTAAATATAATTATTTATTTTAAATATAATTAATATAAATTAATATAATATTTAATTAATATAATTAATATAATATAAATTAATGATAAGTATAATTTATGAATATAATTGATAAGAAAGACTTTTGCATTATCATTGCAAATTTAAATTTAAATATTTATATTAATATTTTTAGAAAATTTAATTTTTTTGGTTTTTTTCTTATTATTCATCATTTAATTGATATATTTTATACATATTTGTTATTTCTTAAATTTATTAACTATCAATTGAAGTAGAAAATATTTTAAATTCACCGATGCGCAGCGAGTTCCAATAGTACATATATCGTATATATAGTGCATATCATTTAATCTGTAAAATACACAAATATATATAACCTTTATTTAAATTAAAGCAAATATCCAAATTATATTATTTAATATATCTCTAAAAGTAATTATTGCGCGCATTAAAATGTTTCTTTATTTAATTTTCTACAAATAATAATAAATAAATAATAAATTATTTTTACCTCATATTAACTCCGTCGTCGCTTAATTAATGCCGCCCCGAATCTTCTCTTTCTTTCTTTTTCACTATTCTCATTTCTTCATGGCACTCACTAGCAAAAACAATTTATTTGAGCGCGTACAAACTTGCAAAAACAATTAACTAGGATTATGCCCGTATTAATCACACTCAAATATAATTAATAAGCACGCGACACACTTGTCCGACTTTTATGGCTGGACGTGGTCTTGATTATGGCAAGAAGAAACGCGGGAAAAGCACGCAAAGCCATGGATATTTCTTACGTCTTACGTCCATGCCGGCCATGCGCAAACCTCGATACTCACGACCTCTTGCGACATTTCTAGACACTAACGTCGCATGCGCGCGAAAAGCAAATCATCGGTGATCGCATGAAAACCGTATTCATACGTTACGCGAACGAAAATTATTCAAATAGGATTTATTAATACATGACGAATGATTATTGTAAATATGTATCACGAGAAACTGATTTAAATAATTTCGCGATACGCATATTCACTTACTGAAATAAATAAATCAAAGAAAGTAAATAAAGTAACTAAAATAAATATAAAATAAATAAAACATGCGAGACACTTTTTTCGACAAAAAATGGCAATAATAAAAAAACACATGAATAACATAATATTATATTGTCTAAAAGTCGACCATAAAATTATAATAAAATTAAATATCACTGCTATAATTAGAATTAGATTAGAATTCTTTAAAAAATTAAAAAGAAGCGTTTAAAAATATAGGAAAATATTAATGAAATAGTCTTTCGCGTTTGAAAATAAAAAATATTAAAAACTAAACGAATAAATATAAAAAAATTGGCGTGTAATTCAATACGCAGTTACATAAAATATTATCAATAAATCATAAATTGAAATTGTGATGTGTTAACGCCAGTGTTGTGCTTAGATGATTTTAAAATTAGCTAGATAAAGATGAGATAAAAATATGTAAATTCATCTTAGATAATGAAGATGATTTTATTTTAAATATATCTAGATAAAAGATAAAATTATATGACGATTCATCTAGATAACTTCCAGATAATATTATTTTTAAAATCGCTTATGTAAACAGTTAAAAAATGTAAATAAATAAAAATGTAATGTAAAATAAGAAAATGAAAATTATAGATATAAAAATATATTTATAGTTGTCATGTTTTATTTATAAGTTTTTATCGTTTACTGCTCAACTTCTATTACTTAAAATATTTTCATGTGCTATGAAACTCTAATCCAAATTATCTGAATATTATTTTAGATAATTTAGTAAAGATAACACTTTTTTTTTTATCTAAGATGCAGATATAGATAATACATTTTTTTTATTATCTATATAAAGATAAGATAACGCCAAAATTTCATCTAGATGATCATCTATATAATTTTATTTAGATATAACAGCAAACACTGGTTAACGCAGGAAGCAGTTGCTAACATTGGGTAAATATTGGCCTATCCTATCCTTAGAACATATATACATGGAAGAGGGGAATGCCTTTGTTCTCGACAGAAAAACCAAGTGCCAAGGAAGTGAGATAGAAAATATGGTTGCCTCTCTCTCGTGCTCAAGTAGCCGCGCATGCGCACTTTCGAGCAATAAGCGAAGAGAGAGAGGCAACCATGGTTGCCTCTCTCTCTCTTCGCTTATTGCTACTTAAGCGCGAGAGAGAGGCAACCATATTTTCTGTCTCACTTCCTTGGACACGTTTCAGCCTGCTATTTCCCCTTTCATGTATATATGTTCTAAGATCCTATCGCACGATACGCAACTACACAATATATCCACCAATAGGAACAGAGAATAGTATTTATTACAATGTTGTCATCATAGATCGTCACAGATTGTCCTCTTCTTCGCAGGTTAGAAAATTCATTCCGGATTCCGATTTCTATCCAAGTATTCAAGTATCTTGGAGCATTCGACGCGGCATTTGCAACTGAAACAAAAGTGAATAGCTCAATGAGATCAAAAGTGATTGACAATCGCATTGCCATTCACGTAATTTACAACTGATACGATATTTTAAACTTTAAACATAATGATGGACGCAGAAGTCACGATGAAGTATCCACAATTCCGATTAAAAATTGATTTGTCAAAGTTTTTCCACGATGCACGCCAATGTTGTTGGATTTTTATCGATGGAACGAAGATTCAACATATTATTAACATCCAGGAACATATTAGTAAGCTCTTCTGCATCACAGAACCGTTTCATTTATTGCTAAACAATACTGAATACTTGCCGCCAACAGAGGATATTCGCATACTGAAGGAAAACGAAACGATACAGTTAGTATAATTTAATTTTATTAATCAACGTTTCTCTTGACTTGAGATTTTGATATATTTTTTATTTATCTTGCAATCGCAACAATTACTCATTTTAATTGCTAATTATGTATACTAATTAGTAATTTCATAAATTACAGAGTACTTCCTGGATCGGGTCTAAAAAATAAAGTTGATAAAGCAGAAACATACAATAGTTCTGTGCATGATAAACAAGCCCATACAACAGATATCAAAAGAGAATTAGTTACAGCCGATGCACTGGATGTATCTAATAATACTTTGAGTGACACTCAACTAAATTCAATGAGTTAGTTTCATTTATGTTTTCATATTACGTCGCATAAAAATGGAGATAAGATCTTCATATTTTGTAACATAATTATCGATAATTTGTATTTTTTTCAGATAGCACTACAGAAAACATGACATTTTACAGCATAATGAATAATACAGTGAGTGATAATACAGAAGAAGAGACGGATTCTCTTACGGATAACAATTTAACAGAGAATTGTAATTTGACGGACTCTATTATATCTATTGCAAAGAGGAAGCGAGTACGAAGACGAAGACCAAAAAATAAATTTAAAACTTTAGGAGAATTGCTATTACCTAATATGAATGAAAACAAATTTAAGAAACCAAAAATTATAGATTCTCGTATTATTCCCTCCGGACAACATATACGGTTTGATAATACAGAAAAGGAAGAGAATAATATTGCGAAGCAAATAGTACAGGAAACATCTAGAAATGAATCTTGCATAAGCAAAGCTTCATCCTCCAGAGATTTGTCTACACTTTTAGCATTAGGACAAAGTTCAACACCAATTACATTTGTGAATAAGAAAGTAAAAAACGAAGTTAAGAGGGAAAATAAATTAAATGATGAAATAAGAACCAAAATTTTGAAAAAAAATATGGAGGATAATATTAACACAGAAAAAAAGGTATACGATAAGGAAAAGACGCAAAATTATGAAAACTTGATGTTTAGCGATCTGGAATTAATTCCTATTATGACTAGAAAACCACAAGCTAAAGATATTATTGCCTTCAAGGTATGTGTAATATATTAAATATTGTAATTTGAATATAAAATTAACTATATCTTTTTTTAAATATTATTTAAATTTCAGACTTTGAAGATTGGCACAGATTACACACCTCAAGTATCTAATTTTATTGTGACTGAAGTATTAAGTTTTAATTCAAACTCTGGAGATTATGTTTTGAAAATAATCCGTAAGTAATATCATATTTATGATTTTATTTGTTTGTTGAATGTTATAATAGATAACGTAATACAAAATTAAAGAATATAATTATATTGATATATTATTCGCAGAAGGCAAAGAGGAAGTTCAAATGCCAGTTGGAAAATTCACTCTTTCAGAAGAGACATCCGCTGCTCATTGTGATCCAGATTCGTGTTTGCTTAATTATTCACGGATACAAGAACCTCGTTTACTTTATCAGATTAAGTCTACATCATAAACATTGTTCCTATTGTTCATATTTTAATTTTATTTTAATTTTATTTTAGTTAATATGCAACAGTATGTATTTAGTTGTTAATTAACCTGTGATTATTTTTTTAAACATTGACTGCTACTTATTGCGTTTCTTTTTAGATATTTAATATTTTTGGCGCTTATGTTAAGAAAGAGAGACACAATTTATAATTCATTAAACTTGTAATACAAAATATAAATAATTAAATTATGATAAATTATTTAGTCAAATTGTTACTTTTATAAAATAAAAAAAATATATATATATATTAATTTAACTAAATATTTTGTATTAATTTTACAAATTTAATATTTATAAATTGTATTTCTTTTTCTTAAAATAAATGCTAAAAATATTAAATATTCAAGAAAAACAACATGCAATGAATTTTTTAATTACAATTTCTACATATATATATCTCGGAGAAAAGAAAAAGATTGAATTAAATAAATACATATTAATATATTTATTCAATTATCTATCATAATTTATTATTACATCATATATTTCGCATTATACATGAAGAGCAAATAAACTCAAACGTAATGTTTCATAATTGATTATCAAACAAAAATTTTCAAAACTTTAAAAGTTTATAAGATAAAAAGCATAGTTCCTAATCTAATTATTCTATCATTATCGAATTTCTGCAACTGCGAGGGTCTATATATTATATGAATTCAGACGTTGTGTGGGAATTTTGAAATTTATTAGATTGGTAAGATTGTTGCGGTATGTAGCATGACGCGCGCATGCGTATGATTCTGACATTTCTGACTATCTTGCCGCGCTCACATAACATCGGAGTGAAGTCACACATCCATAATGCATCGCGTCTTTTTCGATAGTAAATCACGCGTGTAGGTAAAGTGCTCAGTGAAATATCGTAGTTTACCGCGTCATCGCGTTAATTATCTCGATTATAATTATAGTGAAGTTTTTTTTATATACACTGTGATTTAAATACAACAATAAAGACAATATTTCTTGCGAGTTTGAAACAACCTTCATCAAGAATTTGCGTTCATCAACGGATCTGATACAACAATGAATACAGCGATTGGTGAGTAAATTTATTTCATATAATAATAGTAATAATAATAATTTATCTCATTATAACCTATGCGGAATATAATACGCATAGGTTTAAGAGCAAAATTTTCAAGCGAGTATTTTTATAATCAAGATTTTAAAAGGCATCTAGCCTTCTTGTTTGCAGCTTTTCTATCATTTTTTATATCGCAAAGTTTGTTGGACAGTATAATCGATCATATGTTTGACAGAAACATTATAGTTAGCTTAATCAAATATAATATATAATTAAAGCGAATAAGTATAGATTTTGCTCCGCAATTTTAATCAACTTTTAATCTCACGAAATGAGTCTGAGAGAAAAAACAAATAAAAGACAAAAGATTAATCTAATGTCTAATGAAATTCCTGCTATACAGGGTGTCCCATTTTAATCTATCACCCCTCGTAACTTTGCAGGAAGCGATCGTAGAGAAAAATGTTTCATACAAAAGATTTTTGACTTTGAGGGGGACATATAAGATGGTGTCATTGGTTTGACCTTGGATAGTCGTTCGAAGGTCACGTGAAGGTCACCTTCAATTTCTTAAATGGAACCCCCTATTTTTCATTACATATTCTTGTAGCTTACCTCGAGAGCTTTCCAAAACCCTATATACATTTTTTATTAAGTACTTTGAGACTTGATTTGACATAAAATATAAAATATCTTGTGAAACATTCACTTTTCGGTAATCTTACTGTAATACTTTTATGTACAGAATATTAAGACCAATGAATTGGTGTAAAGAAAACACATGATCTCTACGATCGCTTCCTGCAAAGTTACGAGGGGTGATAGATTAAAATGGGACACCCTGTATAAGATGTTATACATATAGATATAGAAAATGGTGCGGAAGTTGTAGTTCATGGGTGACATTTTCGTTGCGAAACAAGCAGGGCGCGGAGAAACCGAGTATGAATTATCGTCTTATCTTCGTTGCAATATGTCCCCGCAACTGTTTGTGCCGGCGCGAACAACACCTTGTTTTGGTTACTCGGCCATGAATAATTCACGAATTAAAGCGCGCGCGCGAGAGTAAATGTATACGCTCATCGGATTAGGTGCTCGCAAGTGCAAAGGACGTTGGCACGGAAGGATTTTGATCCGCGCTCTGAAAAGTGAATTATTCATAGTCAAACAATCAACGGGATATCATATATTAAATGTGTAATGTGTAATATATATACGAACGCGCTCAATATATCATCGGCTTTTTTCTTGCTTCGAAAGCAAATACTTTTTGTGCGCTATGTTTGACAAGCTCTCGCTTGCTGAAATTAAAGCTCGAATAAACATTTGAATACGATTCTGCTTCACAGTCGATTATTTTCATATTTATTTAAAATATGCTGTAAAATTATTTAAAATCGTTTATAATTAGTTTGCATTCAGACTAAAAACGGATTATAAATACTTTTCAAACAAATTGTTTGCACATTTTCTGACTATGCTGCATCATCAAATCGATGGATCCCAAGCATTATGCACGTTGCAATTAATGGCATTCATCCTTTCGATCGAACGTCAATTAGAGATCTTTTCACATATTAATTATTTGCGCACTAGGAATACGAAAGAGAGAAAATCTCGTAATACGCGGATCTGCTTTCAGAAGGATTCTTTTATATAGATGTCAATGTAAAATTACATATTATATAAAATACATTTAGCGAATTCAATTTGCGTAAGATAAATATGATTTATTGAAAATCTTACAACACAGCAGCAAAGTTATATATAATATATCTTGTATACTTCAGCAATTTTCATGAAAATTAAATTCTAGAGAATAAAAATCGGAAAGAAAACCGTACAGAAATATAATTAAATTAAAAAATAATTAAATTTTAAAAAATTGAAATTTTCTTATTCTAAGAAATATTCATTAGCATATTATAATCTGCTTTATGTGATTATTGAAAATAAATCTAATAATATAATTAGATTTATTTTCAATAATCACATAATTTTCAATAATCACATAAATTTCCTTTTAATCCACAAGTTTTATGTCATTTTTTTATATTAAATTAGTAATGTCCTATTTGTGAGATACTAAAATTATCTTGTAATTTATATAGCAATCGCTTAAATATATAATTGTTAAAAAACATTTAAGATACGTCAAAAAAAATTAATATACGTCATACACACATATTAATAATTTAAAATCTATCTGAAGAAATAGATTTTAAATTGTTAATATGTGTGTATGACGTATATTAATTTTTTTGACGTATCTTAAATGTTTTTTAACAATTATATATTTAAGCGATTGCTATATAAATTACAAGATAATTTTAGTATCTCACAAATAGGACATTACTAATTTAATATAAAAAAATGACATAAAACTTGTGGATTAAAAGGAAATTTAGTGCTCATCCCCTTGGCTTATCCTTAAAAAGTTACAATAAAAACTGATAAAAGCAATCTTTAATAATTCGCCATTTACTTTATAAGAATTTTTCACTCTTACTTTATAAAAAGTTTTTATGAGTTTTCTCTGTTTTTTATGATAAGCAATTTACTTTGCCTACAGCATCGAATAACCTGCGATTTTTCGTAGTAATGCTATATATATGAAATTTATTCTGAAAAATTATTTTGTTTTCTGCTACCAGGTTTCGATTTTGCTATAATTTTTTGGTAATTAATTTTTGTAAATTAACTTTATGTAAATATTAATTAACTTTGCGCGCAAATAAATTTGATATTTATTCTGCAATTTGCCTTCTAAAATTACGAATACAATATAACAGTTACTAAATTTGCATACGGAAGAGCATTTAAACCAAAAACCGTAAATTAAAATTGTTTTCATATATATTCATATACATATGAAATATATATGAAATATATATTTCATATGTATATGAATATATATGAAAACAATTTTAATTTACGGTTTTTGGTTTAAATGCTCTTCCGTATGCAAATTTAGTATATATTTCATATATATTTCATATGTACAATGCAATTTTTATTTTAAGATTACAAATAACTTATGTTTTGCAATGCTGGAAAAAGAATAAACGGTGCATTTATGATATCACATAACATTATACAGCATACATCAATATAAGTGTAAATATGAGCATAAGCCTTCGAGATTTCAACGTATCCCTGAAGCTTTTATGAGAATCTTTTGTTTTTTTTTCTTTACGCAGCTTTCATCGTCAAAAGTAATCGTTTCAAGTTAAAAGTTTAGATCATTCAAGTAGAATAAATGCGTGCATTGCGGTTTTTTCGTTTATTTCTATCCTAATAACTTACAAAATCTTTTTTCCCGTATTTTTTATAGAAACTTGCGAATTCCAGGCTCCTTTAACATGGAATTACAATCAGTGTTTAACCCAGTAGCGCTAAAACTCGATGTCCAATCACGCGTACATCATTTGTTTATACAATCACAGTTACCCTATTCTCACTGAATAAATCCCACGGCGATCGATAATTTCAGGGCGAACATCGAGACTTTGGAGAACTTGAAACCGTAATCTCTAGTTGTTATTCACGGTGATTACTCTTCCTTGCCGAGTGTTAATCTTATTGCATAAATTTTCCTACAAGATATATTGCTCGTAGGAAAGTTTAAGCGATAATAACTCAATACGCATATAAATCTTAATTCGTGTTTTAAAAACAAGGGCGGGGCAAGATGGAGTAAGACGTTATAGAAATAGCCGACAACAAACCGAATGATACGGAATGAGCCATTCGCTGTAGCACGTATTGATTTAAAAGCTATTGGCAATTCCAAATACACTATGCTATTTGTGACGTTCGACGAAACTTTTCTACTTTCCTACGATGAATATATACAATCCAATTTCTACTGTCGGAAGCTGCGAATGTTTCGACACGTAAATATATACATCAAGTTTAACTTATTCATATACAATTCTTTTCTTGAAAAGTAGTTAACATAGTTATAGCATTACGCAAGTCTGATCGATGAATGTTTATGGAGAATTAATATATATGGATATGTTCTTGCGTGATCAATCTTCGGTATTTAAAAGACTTTTGATAGACTAAAAACAAAATATTCAACACGTCTTGTTTTATTATTAATAAAACAGAGTGAAAAAATACAAAAGAGAAATATAATAAAAATTAATTTAAAAAAAAATCATATATAGGTATATATCAAAATTACAAGTAACAAACCCACTGTCTTAAGTAGCAAATAACTTATAAAAACTTTACACACATACATATAATTAATCATATTTTATATGGCAATAATAATAAAAAAAAATTTTTTAATTTTCTTCTCATATTAATTGTTTTAATATTAATGATAATTAATAACATATTTATTATACTATATTATACTATTTCGCTCTCGCAACAAACTTGATTTTTCTTGATTCTATCCAATCTGTAAAGGGGGATCTGTAAAGTAAACCACTGTTCTATCGGATCCATTGAATTTCGGATATAAAAAGGAGCCGTTCGAAGATGAACAATAAATCACCGATCACTCGTTGAATTGTGGAGCTCGTCGTTACCATTGAAATCTTTGCGATTTATAGGACCGAGCAATCGAGCGAACAAACGCGATGTATCTATGTATCTCGTATCCGATAATAATTCACGCCCTTTCGTGACCAGTAATATGAGGGATCTGTCGGGTGCGTCTCCACACTGAGATACTCGCGTATATCTATTCACGACAACATCTCGATAAATTTACGTGTCGACGATGACCACGTGTATGTACCCATATACACGCGTCCGTGATGGAATAAGGGATTGATGCATGGTATGCGATAACATGACGCGAAAAGAACACGATATTACAATTTAATAAAATTTCACTTGTAGGAGATCTGTTTGTAATCATTTCTAGAAACATTCTTTCTGCAAATATTAACCCGGTAAAAAATTCTTTATATATATATCCAAAAATTTCTATATAATTTTTATATATAACAATATAAAATTATATAGAAATATATAAAATTCTGTATAAAAGTTATGTATAATTATATATAATTTTATATGACTTATTATATATAATTATATAATAAGTCATATAAAATTATATATAATTATACATAGTTTATACAGAATTTAATATATGATTATACATAAAAAAATTTTTACCGAGAAGTATAAACTAATTTTGAATCTCTCAAATGTGCTGCACAGATTGCTTTTGTATGGCATATATTGAAAAAGTTATAACGATATATCTATAATATTGCACTTTTGCATGCTTATCAAGACGTTAAAATATCATACGTCGTCGTAATGATAAGAAAACGATATTTATTATATACTTGTAATAATTAATTTATTATTAGAACGTATTCGATGAATATAATAATTAATATAGTCGTGTATATTCAAAACAGTAATTAGTAGCAATAATTGTTAATCGATCTAAATTACAACTTTCTAAATATAAAGCCGAATAATATGAAGACAAATTATGATGGATGAGCAATTAACGAGAATAAATATGACCATCTCTAATTACTTATTGTTAGATAATGTATAGCGATTTCCTAGATATATTTGCGCGGATTACTCAACCATGAATAGTAGATATATATATATATATATATAATGTACGTCTCGACAAATTTCTGTCGGGTCAAAGTTCTGGATCCTTGATCTTTCGTCCCTTTCGCCTGAAAACGTTATTCTACGACGCGTTTGTCGTATAAATCACCTCGAGACTCGTGAGATATGTCGAGATGAGTAACGAATTCCTATTGCTACCATTCCGCGTTCCAGTTCGGGCTTGACGTCACTCAATTTTCCGTTTTCCTTCGTATACAAACTACGTATATATAATTGAAAGTATCCATTCATTCGTGGGAAGTGCTCTCCATATCGCAATTGCCGCACAGAAAAGAGATTTCATTTATCTGTTTATTAAATTATATGCAATTTTCGGCACGAAGTGTTTATTTAGATTTTTGTACATATACAATATAAATTTTGTACATATATATAAATATTGTATATGCATATTACGCAATATACAGATTGGTGCACTTAATTTTATGACGTACATTGATGTTTCAAATTTAATGTACATTTCAGTGACATGAGTACAATTTATCTAGACTGTATCAACATTTCAAGATTTTTATATTTTTCTAAAGAAAAAATATAAACTTTTTAATATCTTAAATTTCCTTCTTATATCTCGTATTTCCACTTTCTTCAAAGGCTCTATTTACAAAGAACGCTTTCTCAGCTTTCTCTAAAAAAAAAAAACCTTATAAAAGTCAGTTAAGAAAAGTAAAATTTGATATTTTGCAACAAAAATATTAAAGACCAAAATGTAGAGTTTAAAATATATAACAAATATTAGAATATTTGTTACAACATTAGGTCAAACAATTAATTGATTTATTTAATATATACGTAATTAGTAGAACACAATTGCTTTTTGAAATCAAAGGATTATTAATTATTTAAAACAATTAGCGTTATTATTAATATACATATTATTATTATATATAAATTGTGTCATGGCGTTTGCAAAAATTATTTCATGGAAACGAGAAAACCCTTCTCCTGTCGAGATTATTATTTATTTAAGAATATTATGACTTCGGTTTGTGCTAAAAGCGAATTTAATTTTGATTTTGCGACAAAATTTTACATTTAACTATTGTAATTTAAATATAATACTTGTAATTTCAAGTGCAAGTAAACTGCACTGCTATGTAATTGTATAATAACGTAGTTAATAGCTCGAAAAGAAATAATAAATACAATAGATTGATGTTGTTTAAGCAGTTTTTTAAAACTTCTTTTTTTGTTATTATTTTAACATTTTTTAGAGAGAGTTAAAAATTAGTCTATCAAATTCATATTTTTTTATCCAACTATAAAAAAAAAACGTTTTCCGCGCAGATTAATATTTTCGCCATATATGTGTAGTAAAAAATGAATATAGAATATAGAACATTGATTTTAGGAACAAAATCGGCTTTAAATTTTAAATCAGGAATTAATATCGCGAATAATGTACAGTTAATACAAACCGATGCTTTCGTTAATTACTTTTTAATGGAATACACTCGTGTGACAAATGCATGACCGCGGATAATTCCTGTGGGAGATATACATAGGTGTCTTACTCGGTTATATTGGAAAACTGAATTCGTAAACACAATGCAATCCTCAGAGATACTGATATACAATTCAAAATTAAAATAACGAATCGTAGGATTATTGCTTTAGCGTTTTACAACACTTGTGTAAAATGCTCTCCATAATACATTGAAAGAGTTGGTGGTGAAAATACTGAATATATTCTCTGTAAATCTCTAAATAAATTAAACTTTTTCGTTTAATTTATAATATAATATATACTGTGTGATATTATTTTCTATTTTATAATAAACAATTTTTTTTCAAATGAGAGAGGAGAGAGAGAGAGAGAGAGAGAGAGAGACGAATAAAAATATAATAATATCTATATTTTTTTTCTTGTTGATAAAAGCAATTTAAAAAAATAATTTAATAAAATATTTAAATAAATTGAAAAACATTAATTAAATTAAAAATATAACATCCGAGATAATATCTTATGTCAATTTTCTCTTTGTTAGTTGATGTTTTATAAATAGCACATATTTATCAGTTTAAGAGAGAACAATGCAGGTAAATTAAAAATAATGTACCAAAATCACTCATATAATAATAATTGTTCATGTGTATATGTATATATGTTACATACATATAAGATTATAATTAATAGAGAGTGTGGTATTTTTTTTATAATGGGGAAGTGTGGAATTCTTCCATCTAACATCTTTTTATCTTGTTTAGCTAAACCATATTTACGATAGAAACTGGTTTCCTGTCTGACTAAAAAGATTCTTTAAATAACTTACTCTACAAATAAATAACTTCCTGTTTAATGATACTCTAAAGTGTAACGCATATTTTGTCGATAACGAACTTCGTCTTCTCAACAACTTAGCGACTTCTAGTCAATTTAAGTTATCGAACATCAAGACTGTCAAGTTACATTAAACACTAAACATTCGCTTCTTTGGCGTTGTATAAGATAATGAAGATTCCGAAACATTCCCATTAAACTAACGCACTGGTAAATTGTCCTCCCTAATTTCCTGTGTTCACTTAGCATCGATTTACGCTGTTGAATGATAGTATTATATCTACATTGGCTTATTCTAATCGATTAAGCCATTTAATTAATTTGATATGCATATATTTGCGTAGAAGATATTTTAACACATGATAGCAATTTTTTTATTATAGATGAAATAAATTGCTACTCCAGAAATACATACATATATAAACGCGTATACATAAAAATTCCTTTTTTTTATATTATATAATATAAAATTATATTTTATATTATTTATGCGTTTCCATAACAGAATATTTATGTGTTTTCATAATAGAATATTTTAAGTTTTATTACAATGTTTTGTTTTAAACAATTTTTTTATTTTATTTTATATGTGTAGTAACGAGTACACAGTTGGAAAATTTGTGTTTTCTTGTTAAAAACGGTCCCCGTTAAAATTTTTGTGTTAAATATTTAACATATTCATGTGTTAAATTAACATATTGCTGTTGTGTTAATTGAACTCAAATGTTAAATTATTAAAATAACTGAAAAAAAGTGTAAAAATAACACAATGTGTATTTACTTTTAATTTTACACAATAAATATGTTCGATATTATTAGTGACAAGATTTATCTGTTAAAATTTACAGAAAAAAAATGTTAATTTTACTTTATAATATAAGTGGGGATGATAAAATGTAAAATTAACAATTTTTTTAGTTAATTTTTATATTCAAACTATGTTAATTTAACACAAAATTTATTTTAAGTTTACTTGAAGTTTGCATTTATTTTATGTTAAAATATTAACACAATATTCGTGTCATCATTTAACATATCCGTATTATGTTAAATTAACACAAAAATTTCTGTGGACCGTTTGGGACATGTGATATTTGTTAAATTTAACACAAATTTTTCAACTGTGTATAGTTTTACGATAATACAGTATCGCAAATGTATAATTTGCTATGCATTTCCGTTTGCATTTTATTTTTCGTTAATTACGAAATTATTGTCAAAGGAATAAATTTGTAAGAACACACAGTAGCAATATTATTGCAGGAATTTTCAAATTCGTTGCATTTCGACGAGCTATTGTTAAACCACGTGCGAGTAATCCCTATTGCAAGCATTAGCTGAAAGTTTAATCAATGAAAATGCGAACAATCCGCGTATATATGTTCATAAATTTTCATCAAAATTTCGTATCGGGGCAATATTCCCTACTCACGATAGAACGTCTCAAAACTTTTCCATTGCCCGAGCACCTGATTCGATTCGCACACATGCCCTGCTCCAATTTCAAATATCACACTTTACACAAATTTGATGCGCGTTATAATATATACGTAGCGTGCAACTTACATCTTTATCCGATGGTTTTTTTCGAAGAATATCAGCAATTTTCTTGATACAAATTATAATATGTTTCTCCTTTATTCTCGAGTTCTGTGCTTGTGGGCAAAAAGAACACCGAAATAATTGTTTTCTTGAAATCATACTTAATAAGTCCTCTAATAGATATTCTTAATGAATAAGGATATTTCCGTCTTTACGTGATGCTTTTTGGAATATCCTCTTAAATTAAGAATATTATATTCTTAATTTTTTAGTATATATTCTTGCATGTTAAGAATATCTAATAAGAATATCTCTTTTTAGAGGATTTTCCTCTTAAATTAAGAGGATCCTTTTGGCACCTATTTTAGTGGAAAATATTATAAAGATAAGTGGTATATACTTAAGATAAGAATACAATTTTTTCGGTGAATAAGTTACAAGTCGAAGGATGAACCGGAAAAAGACATGATATTGAAGTTTCGGAGTAACTGAGAGCCTACTTGAAACTTTATGGTTGCAGTTACCATATTTATACCGTAGAGAACACAAAAGGCACACGAATGAAAAAATTGGCGGCGAATTAGATTCATTACGTTCATCTAATTGAAATTTTATAACAAATATTAGCATATTTATGTCATATTATGTCTTTTTTTAATCGAACATTTATCGGTATCATCATAGGATTAGCTTTACTGTAATATATATGTATATACATATATATATATTTTTTTGTATCGATATATTCGTTATATAACAAATAAATCAGGATAAATTACTTTGGTATTCATATACAAATGTTAAGAGAAAAAAATAACCAACTCCAATTTCTGAGTTGTGCTATTTCGCGACAATTGTTGTTACGAAACGAAATAAAAGCGGAAGTACGCGGTGAAATTTTATTCTTTCTTTGTATTCTTATGGAGCGACGCAGACTGGAACTAAAGAGTAGCGAAGAGCCTCTCCTATAAAAGCTAAAATATACTTCACAGTAGTATATAGTGCCAAGCGAAATAGAGCGACTGAGGTGATTGTTCTTACGACGGGATGTCCGATCATTGTATAGGCAAATTGTCATGTCTGTGAGAAATTGTAAATAAGAAATTGTTACAAGAGTTCTCGAACAAAATAAAAAAGATAAAGGATAAATCTCGACAAAAATAATTAGTTTTGCACCGAAAAAATTGTATTCTCATTTTAAGTATATGCCACTTATCTTTATAGTATCTTCCACTAAAATAGGCGCCAAAAGGATCCTCTTAATTTAAGAGGAAAATTCTCTAAAGAGATATTCTTATTAAATATTCTTATTAGATATTCTTAACATGCAAGAATATATACATAATGGGATGTTTTTTTTTATCAATGTATGATTGAAATTATTAATCGTGATAACAAAAAATGTCTTACAAATGGATATTTGTTATTTATTACATGTATATTTAAATGTTACACATATAATTGAATATTTTTTATATATTTGACATAGTTAAATACACATTTTTGCTTATTGTATTATTATTTTTAATATTAATTGTAAACTTATAAATTTATTTATAAATTTGAATAATTTGAATAATTTTATTTTATTATATTTATTTATTGCGGCGCTAAAGTTGCAAAAAAAAAATTAAGAATATATTCTCAATTTAAGAGGATATTCCAAAAAGCAAAAATAAAAATGGAAATATTCTTATTCATTAAGAATATCTACTAAGAGTACTTATTAAGTATGAATTTCAAGAAAACATTTTTTTCGGTGTGGATTATGTTATTAGTTAATGTGTTTCTTATACGACCGGTTTTGTCAATATCGTATGTGATGCAGATTTTAAGTAACTTTGCAAAATTAAACTGCACTTAATTAAAGTTTATATGTCAAAGATCGCGATACATAAAATATTGCAATGTTTTTAGTAAAAATATGTTTACTTATTTTCTAATTACACCTCCATTTATATACATACATATATATAACTCATCTAAATCTCATTAGCTTTACAATTTGCATATCAATGAACGACATCGTGACATTCAATGGTACTTCACTGTAGAGCAATTTACTCTTTCAATGACATTTGTGTTGCGTAATTTAAGCTTAACGTAACGCAGCAGCAACGATTCTAAAATACTTGCAGTATATTTACATTTTTACACATCTCGGAATATACGAGAATGTTCCGTGAATCGAAAAGATATACACACGATCACAAAAGGGGACAGCTCGAAGATTCACAATTTTTTATCAAAAGAATTCTCCGACAAGCTCTCGCTTGCTCGATCGCGATAATAATGCGAGACGGAATACGAATCTGTCGCGGGGGAGGCTGCAACGTGGAAGAAACCTGCGTTTAATCGGACGCGATAGAGAGAGAGAGAGAGAGAGAGAGAGAGAGAGTGAGAGAGAGAGAGAGAGAAGAGATACACGCATGCGCATCCCCTTTTACATCCCTCTCCTACCCCCGATGAACTACCGGCCGCTAGTAGCACGCGTCGACGCCGACGTCGTCATTGTCGTAGCAGTCGTCGTCGTCGTCGCCGGCGTCGCGACGTCAAAGTATAGCCGCGATCGTGTATGCCGTATCTCGTCCCGAGCAGTGCGCGATTCACCTCGCGACGACACGTTTTCCTCACTTCCCGCTGGTCCTGGCGAATTCGCGCTTTATTTTCATCGCACGCGCGCGATCGCGTTACTCGCGCATGTTACTTCCGGCTCGCGCACGTGACACTATCGGGTCCCTCGAGATTTTTTCTCTTCGCGGTCTCTCGCGGACGTTCTACATCTCCGTATGTTATTTCGCGACGCGGCTCCTCGACTTGCCCTCCGAGCGTCGTTCGAAGAGAAACGTGTCCGACCGAACGCAGGAAGGAGGAAGTTATTAAATGCCGCATGACAGGCTCATCGCACGTACGACAGGGATGCTGTGAGGTAAAGGGGTAAAACGAGCGTGTGTGGTCTGCGTGTGAGAGAAAGAGAGCGTGTCTCGCGCGTGCCACAGGCACGGCGAATTTAAAATTCAAATTTTTCGAGCAAAACCGCGATCTCCCGCCGCGCGCGATAGGTGATCGCATCACTGAACTTCGAAACAAGGGATACTTTGTCAGTTTCCGAGCATTCTTTCCGCTTATGTCGATGTCACTCATCGTTTGATGTTTTTCTTGGAGAACAAAAATGATGAGTGACATCGACATAAGCGGGAGAAATATATTTCTTGCCGGTGCGCGCAAGAAAATATAAAAAGATGTAAGTATATGTATCTGTATATAGATATTCATACTGAAACACGCAGTTTTTGTTTTGAGAGTATATAAAAGGTTCCCTTTGAAAAGTATATTGATTTTTAAAAAGTAAAATAGGGACATCCCAAACAATTTTTTGCATTTATTCAAAAACATAATATTCGATGACAAAAATGAGTATAATTGAAACTAAACATTACTCTTTTAATAATTATCTATTCAATTATTTATCTAAAATAATATTAAATAATTAAAATCTTTCCTCAAATTAATTAGCATGCTAAAGTATTTAAAGAAATAAAATTTTATTGCTTTATGTTTTTAATGTGTAATTATATTTTTTTAGTTGTAAAAATAAATTTGATTTTTACGTATTTTAAAATTTGAAAAAATTTGCTTTTACGTATAATTATTAAAAAAACCAAAAAATAAATAATAATATCGCGTGATATATGTATTTACTTAAAAAATTATATATAAATATATCTTCAAAGTTTTACTGGTTTTTACATAAAAATTAAACTGTATTTTTTAATGTGCATATTTTATTTCTATTTACACATTTAATATTTACATATTATAAAGCATATTACAGAAAAAGAGATATATTAAAAATCCGAGTTATACATGAATATAAAAACATAAATTTTATATAGTGCAACAAACAAATAGAACATTTAATTTTACAAAATGATATAAAATTAGTACAAAATTTAATTTGTAATTTAAATTGCATAGAAAAGAAATTAAAATTAATGTCAACAATAATTATATTTTACGTATTCAAACAACCGAAATAAAATGTAATAAAGATAAAGGACACAAGTTTAAAAATGAAAAGCAGAAAAGTTTCGTTTTATTCTTTATATTTTCTATATAAAAGTATTTTATAAATTATATAATTTATAAATTCATATAATTTTATTTAATAAAAATATACTTATAATTCTTATAATTTATACTTATAATTTGTCCTCGCGATAATAATAATAAATATATTTTTGTGTTACGTATATATATAATTAATTTATATAAAATATTATTCTTTATATATATAATATTTTTATATAAATTAATTTTTATAAAATTCTGTTTATTACATATTTCTAACATATATAATTATACTGTAATTTATACATATATGAATACTTCTGTAAGTATATAAGACGAAAATTAATTTCATTGCCTATTAAAATTTTTTCGGGAATATTTATAGTCTTAAATATTCAGAAAGATAAAACAAACATTAAATTTACGAAATTAGTGAATCCTTATAAACATATAAATAAGACGCGTTTTGTAATTGTACTCTTTAACTATAAAAAATCATTTCCAGCAGTTAGCAGTATAGGAAAAGGATTTCAACTTTTGTTTTTCTTTCTAACCAATGCTCCTGTCGAGAAAGCGATTGTAAGAAATTGAGTAAAAAGTATTTGATTTTCATTTTCCTGATAACAGCTAAGATTTTAGGTGTGATTTTCCAACAATAGTGTATTCTAAATTTGGTGGAAAATAGTTTCATAAAGATCGTCATAATTTGCATTTTACGAAGAGATAACGATGTCTTTATTTATGTTACATTTTTAGTCTGATTTAAATGTATGAATGTAAATGCATCATTTTTTTATTTGTATTGTAAATTTTTATATATAATACGATAGAAATACATAAAAGTTTATATAAAAATAAATCAAAGTCTCATGGCGAAAATCAGACTAAATTAAAGCATAGAGAATATCTGTTTCTAATAATAAGTAACATTTATAAATGATATTTTATGTGCATCAATCTAACGTAGTTTCTTCTGTAAAAACTTTCTGTTAGAAAAAAGTGGTCACAGTTTCTTCTTCGTTAGCTCGGTTTCTTTTATCACACAGCGCGCATTATACAAAATATGTATAATACTTCATCATTGTGTCTTTTTCTTTTTTTGCTTCTCATTTTCCGCGTCATTTCTTATTGTGGTGTGTAACCGCGCATACAACCCCTCGCTATATAATTTTTTTTGCTTCTCCCCTTCCGTCAGAAGAAAAATATCTCATTGTCTTAGAGATGTTTAACTATGTATTTATTGTGTAACTTAACTATGTGTTTGTTCACAGTTGAAAAATTTGTGTTAAATTTAACAAATATTACATGTCCCAAACGGTCCACAGAAATTTTTGTGTTAATTAACATAATACGGATATGTTAAATGATGACACGAATACTGTGTTAATATTTTAACATAAAATAAATGCAAACTTCAAGTAAACTTAAAATAAATTTTGTGTTAAATCAACATAGTTTGAATGTAAAAATTAACTAAAAAAATTGTTAATTTTACATTTTATCATCCCCACTTATATTATAAAGTAAAATTAACATTTTTTTTCTGTAAATTTTAACAGATAAATCTTGTTACTAATAATACCAAACATATTTATTGTGTAAAATTAAAAGTAAATACACATTGTGTTATTTTTACACTTTTTTTCAGTTATTTTAATAATTTAACATTTTAGTTCAATTAACACAACAGCAATATGTTAATTTAACACAAAAATTTTAACGGGGACCGTTTTTAACAAGAAAACACAATATTTCCAACTGGGTTGTATAACTTAATGCATTTCATTACGGTATATTTATCAAAGAGAATTTGCATCTTCAAACAAGTACGTATATATCAACTTTAATTATAAGAGGGATATGCGGATGTATACATACACATAAATCTATATCATAAACCTATATAAAATAAAATATAGAGCATGTTTTTTATACATTAAAACTCAATTTTTGTTCTCTTTTCTTTTAGATATTGAAACTATACATATAGAGCTTGAATATTTATATATTGTCTATTTATTCTACTGATATTTTCCTAAATGCTATTATCATTAACATGATTAAAATATTTAAATCAAGTTGTCTTGAATTAGTTTATAAAACTAATATTTTTAATTATATATAATTGCAAAACAATAGGTAAATTAAGTATTTCTCTGGTAAAGTAGCTCTATAAAAATAAGTTAAATAAAAATATATCATTAATTTATTGCTAAATATATCATTAAATGCTGCTTAAATATATCATTAAAATATTGCTATCGAAATATGTAAATAAGAAATTACACAGAATTTGAATATAAACGAAGCTATGGATGTCTTGGAAAGTACTTTGGCCTTTAATGGCTTCGTGCTTAATGTGAATTGAAAATCTCCCTTTTGTAAAACTTCTTGGTGCCGTTTGGAGAGAAATGAATAGAAAGCAGTAGTATGTTCATGATAAAACAAAAGTGCACAGGTGAAATTCGCAAGTATGATATTAAAATCCAAAGTAGCCCGCCGTGCCCTACTTTTTTTGCGACCATTCATAATAGCTGCATTTAAAACGCGAATGCCATTAGATCATATTTTATGCAAGTCCTTCCGAGTGGATGCGCCAACTAATATAATATTCTTGTGCGCACAAAAAAAGTGAGTTGGAATTACAAAGACAGCCATTTCACAGCTTCGCTATATGTATGACTGAGCATGCAAGTTATATTACATCTCAAGCTATCGTACTTCAGAATGCATTGCAAAGAGGACACAAATAAAATTGTATTATATAAGTTGCGTGACTTTTAATTTCCGGAACATTTAAAGATATTAGCTGAACTTTTCAACGATTTAAAATTATTCAAGCATATTTTATTACGATAATCAAATAATTAGAAACAACGTTTTACATATTATTAAAAATATATTTAAATGTAAAAGAAATAAATTTAAATCTTATTTGAATTAGACGACGTGGCTGGCTCCTAATTGACCATATCTTATGCGCAAGCAATTAAAAAGAAATATTATACTTGAAAAATTGTTGCAAACAAATATAAAGACAAAATTGCCACAGATTGAAAATCATTCAAAAGTATTAAAGGATATCGCGTTGTCAGCATCCGAGAGCCTATGTTATAAAACGAGAACCTTAATCTCTCGCAAATCCGCCAATCTCTTTTTTTTTACGCGTCATGCCTTAATGCGCGACGCGCATTAAGATTGGGAGAAAGCTGAGCAGCGGCAGACTCTCGATATAGCCGCATCGTCTCGTTCGAACACGCTTAAGTAAATATGCATCAAGTTGTCCGGCGTGTCACGATCCATATGATCGATCGATGTGCCTCGCGTCAGACCATAACGTCGTAATTATCGTCATAAATCTTGCCTGGCATTCCGCATTAGGGAAGTTAAGGTGCGAAGTCGCACGAATTCACGTCTCTATAATTAGTGTAGTCGTCCGGAGTTCATTTCTGTCGTCTCGACAGATTGCTGTTCTTGTTGCTAAGCGTTGGATCTCGTCTCTATAGACCTGCAAGTATTCCCACGACCTCGACTCGTCTATATATCTCGAAAGAATATATAATCTATTGTGAATGGTCTCCGTTATAAATCCGATCTTTTAATTTTGCTATCGCACTTTTATAGTGGCTTTCATCGTATAAACTGATTTTACAACGTTTATTCGTGCAGACTCATCGTCGAACTTGGTGAAGTATGATGTCTCCGATCGTACATTTGTATAGTGTCAAGTAGATCTTCATTTTTCCGGGGATTACTCAAGGGATATGTAGAAAGTTCTTAATATAGGGGATGTATACATCTCTCTATTTCAAGAGCTAAATAAAGTCGCGATCCCAATCGATCGATATATAATATTCGGACTTTCGGATGGTTTAAATTTAAAACAACTAACAATAAGACGCACAATTTTATCCTGTTGCTAAGACATATAGCGGCAATAAATATATTCGATTAATGTGAAAAAACGACATATTCTCTCGACTTCGTTAAAAGTATAGCCGCTAACTGCGAATGAGACCTTTGACTCAGTTTTAGCGACGATATTTTCATTTTATGGAAATGTGCACATCGAAAAAAATGTTTTCTTGAAATTCATACTTAATAAGTACTCTTAATAGATATTCTTAATGAATAAGAATATTTTCATCTTTATTTTTACTTTTTGGAATATCCTCTTAAATTGAGAATATATTCTTAATTTTTTTTGCAACTTTAGCGCCGCAATAAATAAATATAATAAAATAAAATTATTCAAATTATTCAAATTTATAAATAAATTTATAAGTTTACAATTAATATTAAAAATAATAATATAATAAGCAAAAATGTGTATTTAACTATGTCAAATACATAAAAAATATTCAATTATATGTGTAACATTTAAATATACATGTAATAAATAACAAATATCCATTTGTAAGACATTTTTTGTTATCACGATTAATAATTTCAATCATACATTGATAAAAAAAAACATCCCATTATGTATATATTCTTGCATGTTAAGAATATCTAATAAGAATATTTAATAAGAATATCTCTTTAGAGAATTTTCCTCTTAAATTAAGAGGATCTTTTTGACGCCTATTTTAGTGGAAGATACTATAAAGATAAGTGGCATATACTTAAAATAAGAATACAATTTTTGCACATATTTCGCTGGCCAAATCGCTGTTTCGTGATATTGCGTATAAATCTTCCTTCGAGCTTTAGCTTGTCAACACGTTTCTTTAAAACGTTACTTCAAATGATATCTATCCAACTTTGACTCTATACTTTTGCCCCGAAATAAGTTGAATACTCTTGACAAAAGTGTTCCTCGTGAACATAATCGCTTAGTCTCAATAATATAAATATGATAAAAGGGATGCTTTTTCTCGTTGAATTTCGTAGCTTTTATGCGATCGCTTTTATAGCATTTTTATTCTAAATTTATCCTCCACATGCGCGCGCTTTTTATATATGCGAATACTTTTAGAATTTCGTGGGATTCTTTGGCGGGAAACGAAAATAGAACGGTTTATACGTGACTGAAATTATTCTTGCGTATCCGTTATTACATATCGCGTTCCTTACATTATCCATATGCATTGTCTTCGTCTGTCAGTGTCACTTGTAAAACGTGATATACTGCATGAGATACTGCGCGAAATGCGTATCTCGTGCCATTCACAACTTTTCTCCGTTGCATTCCATTTAAACTGCAGACGACAAGTCAACACAGTTGAAAAATTTGTGTTAAATTTAACAAATATCACATACAAATATCACAGTCCCAAACGGTCCACAGAAATTTTTGTGTTAATTTAACATAATACGGATATGTTAAATGGTGACGAATATTGTGTTAATATTTTAACATAAAATAAATGCAAACTTCAAGTAAACTTAAAATAAATTTTGTGTTAAATTAACATAGTTTTAATGTAAAAATTAACTAAAAAAATTGTTAATTTTACATTTTATCATCCCCACTTATATTATAAAGTAAAATTAACATTTTTTCTGTAAATTTTAACAGATAAATCTTGTCACTAATAATATCGAACATATTTATTGTGTAAAATTAAAAGTAAATACACATTGTGTTATTTTTACACTTTTTTCAGTTATTTTAATAATTTAACATTTGAGTTTAATTAACACAACAGCAATATGTTAATTTAACACAAAAATTTTAACGGGGACCGTTTTTAACAAGAAAACACAAATTTTCCAACTGTAAACTATTGAACATGTAAAAATTTCACGCTGATGAATGATACGTAAACAAGTGATACAAGTGAAAATTTCGCGTTGATGAATAATACTTACATGTCACGCATTCTACGATCGGTTTCTTATATGTGCTCTCTCTCTCTGTGATATCATTTCGCCCCTTGTTCAACAGATTGATTTTCTCGCTTATCGCAATTCGTTTTATATGTCTGGCCTTTCATATCAATACGAGAAAATGCGTCACGTAACCGACTCTACTTCCTTTATCGAGCTTCTTCGCGATTACGTATCCTTCGTCGGACATTTCGATCTTCTCGTACAATAATATGAGGAGGAAATTGCGTCTTTTAACTTTATTTTTCTTGCAATTGATAAAGTACGTATAACTCTATTTTTATAAATTGTAATAATTTACTAGTAACTTAATTTTTATAATTAATTAAACGTATCAACGATTATACAAGTAATATTATGAATAGTGACCGATTATTTGAGTAAAGAGGTGTTAAATAAATATAAATTTAAAAAAAACCAAACTTAAATTAAACAATATAAATTTAACAATATAATAATGTGACATTTTATATATTATAATATTTCTACTTATGTATTTTCACATTTATCACCAAAAAGAATTAATATTAATGTTCGATTAATTCGCATCTTAAATTATATTTGAAAAAAAATATCAAGAATATTTCTATTATATATTATTTTCCATTATTGACTACACGTGTTGGTGAATGATTGAAAACGAGCTTTCTGATTTATATATAAAGCGATTCATTAGTCTTTTAGTCTTGAAGAATCCCCAACAACCCAAGATCCGCTTAAAAGAGGGAACGAAATCCTTAGCACAAAGCAGTCATACAAGCGTTTTGCTTCAACAGCAAAACATGACGATATGAGGTCTTAGGAAGAGATAACGAAATCATTATAGAAAGAATTATATATTACGCTATATACGGTGTGCGATTGTATTTTGGATTAAATGCGGAATTAAAGACCGAAATTAAAAAATAATCACAGGTGCGCATGTAATTCTCGACGAGGTCGCCTATATAGGGACTTTAAACATAATTAATCTACGCATTGTCCTAATGTCTTACAATCGCGTGCAATGTGTGTATAGTTATATATTCGAGCGAGAGATAAATGCATGCAATATGCATAAGCGCTAATACGCGCACATATATTTTTTAAAATATTTACATCTAACTTGAAATAAATAAATATATATATATATATATTTTTTTTTTTTAACTGTGTTTTCATTTTATGAATATTATATCATCGTGGATATGTGTTAATTCTTGCTGAAACGTCCGAGATAATTCCTTTTTCTATACCAGTATTTATTTATAATATCAGTGTGCGTTATATTACAAGCACATTTATCATATTTATCACACGAATACGGTGAATACCCCATCATCAGCTTTATTCAATGGTTTTATCGATTGGCGTCAAGTCGAACGGTCATAAGCACGATTAATTATATCCGATCTAATCTGTCCGTGTGGTGGTATAAAGTCGGCTGTCGGAGAATTCGCTAGCAATTTAGCTGGATGAATGTTCATCGTTATTTATCAAACATTGAGTAAATTTGCGATTGAGAAACTTCGAACAATCTCAACTCTGACGTTTGAATTTCGGAACTCATTATGATTTCCGATCCCGATATGTTTATCTTCCAGTCGAGTTTTTGCCTGCATTCTGTATTCATGTGTTCTGGAGTTTTGCATCGTTATCGTTTATTTCGTTTGAGATTGACCTGAATCGTACTCTATGTCCATTGATTCGGGAGACAAATTCAAAAAAAAAAGAAAAAAAGAGGAAAAGCAAACGGTGAGTTTCGTGCAAATTGGCAAAAAACAATATGTTTGGCGCAAATTTCGCGTTACGTAAATATTAGGTTTGGATGTGAGATATTGATTTACTTGAGTTATCGATTCATTGTCATCTCCGTGCATAGACGGATCGGGTTATGTCCTGGTGAAACTAGTCACATCCCAGTGTTATCTCTAACGATCGTGGATCGTCAGATGGTGACGACAAAGGGCATGTTCCGATATACACTGCCAGTACTGAAAAGCTATAGTTTACGTTACGTATATTATATATTTTCGGTACTAGCAGTAATATCGGAACATGGGGAAACTCGACTCAATTATAATCATTCTCCTCGAACATACGACCATCTCCCGTGACGCAGAAGCTTCGTAGAGTTTGACGAGAGAGAAAGAGAGACAGCCAAGTAGCCTTCGATTTCCTAAAGTTAGGGACAGCTCGTATATATTTGTTGTCGCTGTATCGTACAGTGTAGCTTAAATTAGGATTCCGGGTATGTTTGATCTCTGGTCTCTTTCTCTGATGCCAGAGAGTCAATTAAATACAGATGAGGAGACAGAGAGAAATAAAATAAATGGGTAGATGTTGGCAGAATTTATTGTAAATTGCATGACGCACAAGAATAATCGCGAATAAACATGGTATGCTATGCAAATATATTAAAAATCCCGCAATATTCGGTTGCAATATATATACATATACCTATACATATATAAAATTAACAATAGATTAATTTAATTAAAGTGCATATTTGTAATATTTGTAATGATAATGCAATGCCTTTTAGCACATATATATAATATATATGTATATATATGTAAGCGAAATGTATATTTATATTTAGATTCGTAATAAAAATTTAACTAAATAAAGTACATAAAAATAAAGATAATTACAAAATATAAGATACGTTGCATAAATTAAAATAACATGTAAATCGTATTATGAAAAATTAGGTTAAAAGTGATAAAGTGTAAAAACTTAATAAAAATTTCTTGCGATACTTAGCAATATCATGCAAATTTCGAATATCGAGGGGATTAAAAATATTGAGTGATGGAAAGATAATAAGTAAGAAGCAAAAAGTTTCGCGATACTTTTTTCCTCCTTTCAAAAGTTTTTTTGAAGACAGATGGCTTTATAACTCGAGATAAGAAAGTCCCGTACAACTGTTTTTCATAGAAAGATTCTTAATTTCAATATACTTAGCAACAAATATAATTTTTCCTTCCTTCTTTTAATCGAGATTGTTTATCGCGCGCTATTACCGCTCAAAAGCTCCTACATCTATTTTTCTTGCTGATAAAAATAACAGTTTTAACATCGTATCCTCTTTCCCCGATCCTTATACGGTCGAGCATAAAATATCGTTCTGTACAAAAGCATTTCATTGAAATCGCGCGAAAGGAGGATGGAAAGGATCCGACCATCGGGCGATAAGGGAACCGGGAAAATGTGGAGTTGGCACAGCAATCAGGTACCAGGGAGAAAATACGATCGAGCGATGAAAGGATGAATCCGCCCTTGTGTGGCACGGTTTAAGTCTTTGAGTTGCTACTGCCGCACCCTCGTCGGTCTGACATGCGCCATGACCCGCGCATAGGTATCTGTAGGTGCGTTCCGACACTTCTCTATACAACCACTGTACAACCGACTTTTCGTCACATACCATACACACGCGTGAATACGCACATTGTGCCAGCGCCCCATCCTCCCTCTCTCTTTCTCCCTTTTCTTTTTAAAGGCCAGCGGTCTTTATTTCGCTCCCACATGCCCGCATATATAGGGTCATATATTCATCGCGCGAATGACGTTTTCGTCGAATAACCGTGTCTCTCCGAAAGAATTGATTCCATCGACATCGGCACGTGTACATTGCAGTTTCCGGATGCAGAGATGCAAGATACAGAACATATGTATATCGCGCGCAGCGACTCGTTCGCACAAACTCGTCCGGACTTGCAAATAGAATGGCAATGGAAATCTCGATGCGCGGTATCACTGCGAGTGCAGTTTCTGTACCACTTGTTACGCTCTTTCGAGCGCACGCGAATAAAATAGGTCGACTCTTAATTTATACGGTCACTTTTATAGCAGAAATTAAAATCATTGTTATAGAAAAATGTTTTGATCGGCTAATATATACACACATATATGAAATATATTACAGTATATTACAGTATTATAATTTTGACAAGGAATTACTGTGTCTAATTTTCCATATATTGTTTTTGATATTTATACAAAGAAGAATAATTTTTTAATAATATTTTATCTGTTCGCAAAAATCAAATTTATGCAATCGATTGTAAAATTCTGTTTCATCTTTTTAATACCGGTCATGCATAAAGATTTTTTGTATTCGATTATTTTTTAAATATTATTTCGAATATTTGAAAAAATTGTGTTTTATCTTATCACAAATTTATAATAATTACTTAAATTTATATTAATTTATAATTTTGAAATATATCATAGTATTTGCTCTTTCTCTCTATATTAGTATTAAAAAGTTTTATAATTGAAGCATTGAGAATAGAAACCATAGAAAATTTAAAAAATTTTAATTAAATGTTTTAAGAATTAGTAGAAAATGAGTCTTAAATTTTAATTCTTCTTTCTTACAAATTTTTATTGATTCGCTTTTTATTTCAATTATATTAAAATTTTCTGCAAAATACAAACTAATTATAAATCTTTGGATGCAATATATACATATAGGCGAGATTCACGAGCTCAATATCTATTTCAATTATGTTAAGTGCGATAGTAATCATGCGTTTATAAATTGCGAGCTTTTTGAAAAATTTACAAAAGCTTCATTTTCATATGATGCCAGTGATATGCTTGAGAGACGATACCGTCTGCGAATATATTTGACCGTCGTACTTTCTCAGAACAAATCGATGGCACCTCTCTTTGATCGTGATACCCTTTATCGAATCGTGATTATTCCTCATATCACCGAATCGCAATTTGAATGCAATGAAACTTTTATATCCATGCATTTCGTTGCTTCTATCAACGAGGTCATAACGAGGCTGAATGCTGCGACGTAAATTAAAAATAGATATTGCAAAATTGGAAATATATATTCGATATAATATCAAATACCTTTGCCTGTCATATATAGTAATATTTAGTTATCTAGCTCATGTCGTAAAAAGGTAGGAGTGTTTATTTATTTACATAATATAATTTAAAATATTTTTCACGTGCAAGTTCGGAAAAAAATAATATATGAATTTAGATTTTCAAAATATTTGAATATTTGACAGATGATAGAATTTTTTATATTATTATTGTACGACTTCAATGCAGCATTACAATAATTGCATCTCGTGAAATTACTCAACTTCGTACAGTCTATCCATTATTGCGCTGAATGCTAATGTAATAAATTTAGAAAAGTAAAGATTAAGTATATATAGTTACAGAGTTTTTATATAAAGAAATTAGAAAGTTATAATTAGTACACGATGCAGCACCTAATTTAGTTTGCATAATTACGCTGTCAACATTGTCAATTTATCGAATGTCCACGAGAAAACTCTATCTGGACAATATATTTTCTCCGGAAGCATTTTCCTCAGTTTCCATATCGTAGATGAAGGCTTTGAAGCTTTGAAGCTTCAAAGTTCTTTTCTCTCCACGACACGGAAATGCAGGATACGAGATTTGCTTGTATAACGCTGTTTACATGTGTGGTGTTAAAATTACCATATCTCGGTGTGAGCCAAAGAGGATTGACAATACACGAGTAACATACTTTATTCGACGCGTGTTTGCGGTTTAATAGCAGTAGATTTTTTTAAACACAGAGAAGAGAAAAACATTTAAAAAATTTATTTATCTTACAATTAGATTTAAACACACAGTTGAAAAATTTGTGTTAAATTTAACAAATATCACCTGTCCCAAGCGGTCCACAGAAATTTTTGTGTTAATTTAACATAATACGGATATGTTAAATGATGACACGAATATTGTGTTAATATTTTAACATAAAATAAATGCAAACTTCAAGTAAACTTAAAATAAATTTTGTGTTAAATTAACATAGTTTTAATGTAAAAATTAACTTAAAAAATGGTTAATTTTACATTTTATCATCCCCACTTATATTATAAAGTAAAATTAACATTTTTTTCTGTAAATTTTAACAGATAAATCTTGTCACTAATAATATCGAACATATTTATTGTGTAAAATTAAAAGTAAATACACATTGTGTTATTTTTACACTTTTTTCCAGTTATTTTAATAATTTAACATTTGAGTTCAATTAACACAACAGCAATATGTTAATTTAACACAAAAATTTTGACGGGGATCGTTTTTAACAAGAAAAAACAAATTTTCCAACTGTGCATGATACAAAATTTAAAGCCAACAATATATTATTTAATGAAGTTTTCAGCAATTAATAAGTGACATTTGCTAATTTCTTGCAAACTTTAAATGTTTTTTATTATAGATTTATCGAGATTTTGATAATTTATTTATCAAGAATTTTCTAATTTTCTTTAAAGTGTACTTATTCTCTCGTTTAAATTGTATAGGTACTCTATAAATGTTGCGTATTATTGCGCAGACAGTTTTTTGCTGACGTCGCAATATCATGGCATCCCAACGTTCAATCACGCGTTAATCAAGTTGATGAAGAAAAGAAACGATAAAGAAACGCGCTCTTAAACTATTTTGTAACATTATCGATCGACGCGATAACTTTGTGTACTTTTTCATAAACTCATCAAGTACATCCCTCTGTACGTTGCAGCGCATCCGCCGTTGTGACGCCTAAACGAGATGAGCTTTATCGAATAGTCGTTCCACGCTATTTCGGAAATATTTCAGATGTATAGGATCGTTACGTTGAAAAGCCGCTGTCGCGCGATGAACGAAAGCGAGAGGGGTGAACTGGAAGAGCCAGAAAGTGGCATTCGAGAATTGACGTTTACCAAACATGTCAGACGGGAAAGCCGATCGATGAAGAGTTAATATGGATAGGCTTCGATATATAACGTCTTCACTCCCCACAAGGAGAGTCTTTTCCTTATCCCGGGATACAATACAGCTTTTCATTCTTTATTCCTGTATCTGCCACTCGTGTTCAAGCAATGTGCGATACCGTGTATATTATGATATATATATTAAAGAAGCGAGGTGAAAGATACAAGCCGTGAGATACGTTCGAACGGTAAGATATTGCCTCGATATTTTTCAATTGTTGGATTACGAGGGGCCACGTGGCATTCCACGCTTAATCTCCACCCTTCGATCGAGAAGTAGTACTCTTTGACCGAATCGATTTCGTACCCGATTGCTTTTTCACTCTTTCACGACGTTAAAAAAGTTTCCAGAACACAATTTAGTCACGTCACCGTGCACAGTCAAAGCTTAATATAAAAGGCTGTTATTTCCAAGTTGTACGTATTTGTGTTATGTATTACAACAGTTTTCCACTACAGTTGGAAAATTTGTGTTTTCTTGTTAAAAACGGTCCCCGTTAAAATTTTTGTGTTAAATATTTAACACATTCATGTGTTAAATTAACATATTGCTGTTGTGTTAATTGAATTCAAATGTTAAATTATTAAAAGAACTGAAAAAAGCGTAAAAATAACACAATGTGTATTTACTTTTAATTTTACACAATAAATATGTTCGATATTATTAGTGACAAGATTTATCTGTTAAAATTTACAGAAAAAAATGTTAATTTTACTTTATAATATAAGTGGGGATGATAAAATGTAAAATTAACAATTTTTTTAGTTAATTTTTACATTAAAACTATGTTAATTTAACACAAAATTTATTTTAAGTTTACTTGAAGTTTGCATTTATTTTATGTTAAAATATTAACACAATATTCGTGTCATCATTTAACATATCCGTATTATGTTAAATTAACACAAAAATTTCTGTGGACCGTTTGGGACATGTGATATTTGTTAAATTTAACACAAATTTTTCAACTGTGTATTAAATAGATCTTTTGTGACGCAGCTGAAAAATACAATTTCCAGTATATAGGATTTCTTTTGCGAATACGACGACGGATATTCAAAATGAGAGCACTCGTCTCGCTTAAGATACAATTGACGGTAATTATTCGTCGTTTAATATAGCAGAGCTCTTTGAGACCTTTTGCACGCTTTTATCTTGTTTTAGTTGAGATTTCTTGACGCGAGACTGAGCCAGAAGAGATTGCGATTAATTGCATTATATTTACACTTTGCTATAACAAAAAGAAATTTCTATTCTAAGAATTATTGCTATTTATTCATTGGTACAATTATTAAACGATTGTTAAGTTGTATTTTATAATTTGTTTTATTGTAATTAAGATCGCGATACTTTTGCACAGATTCTAAATTAAAACCGTTGCAGAATTTAACATTGAGATACGATATATATAAATAATTATATATTAAAATTCTATAATATATATTACATTTTTTTTCTACATTTCTAAAACTGTTGATTTAAAAAAAAATGCTGTATATTTTACATTTTCCTGTTTGTGTATTATATATATATATATATATATATATATATATATATATATAATACACAAACAGGAAAATGTAAAATATACAGCATTTTTTTTTAAATCAACAGTTTTAGAAATGTAGAAAAAAAATGTAATATATATTATAGAATTTTAATATATAATTATTTATATATATCGTATATATATATATATATATATATATATACAAATTTGTGAGGAGATGCCTTACTTTTAAATTACGAAAAAAATTGTATACGTGATGCGTTAATTTGTTTATCTCGCGCATTTTCCTCTCTTCTGTCGAGAGCTTTTAAAGGGAGCGGTAAAACATGGCATATATAAAAGTAGTTGAAAGATATTTGAATAACCTATTTACATAACAGTAAAAATTCTCTTTATTACATTATTCTCTAGGTAAAAAGGGAAAAAAATCAGTATACAAAAAACCAGGAAGCGCGCAAAATGCATAAAAAACCGTACAATAAATTAAAGGTCATAATTATACAACATTTTTTGGATAGCAATTTAAAGTGCATATTTTATCGAGAATTTAGAGTTATATTGCGATCTTAAATAGAAACGTAAAATAATTTAGCTATAACAGCGCGCGTGGGATATTATCCGATTTGAATCATTAAATTCATATATAATTGTGTAATTAATTTATCGTATATATATATATATATATGTTATACATAATTTATTATATTATATTATATTATATAATTTATTATGATACCCCTATATTGATTTCTATAAGTATCAATTGCGGAGGAAAAGAAATATTTATTATATATTTTAAGATATTCTACGCAATCTCTATATCTAACCGGTTATTATCATACCGCGATTTAATGGCGGAACAATTGCACGAGTAAACTTAGGAAATTCGAACGGCGGAAGTCGTGGAGGAGTACGAGTCAAATATCGCCGATTCGTTTCTGTATGCGGAATGTAAAGAAAGGAAATGGCGGTCTGGAAAATGAGGATAAAAGCCAGGATGGAAGCGTAGACCCGTAGGCAGCCAGGGGCGATTAAACCTGGACGAAAAAAGTGCACCAGTTTCCGTTTGCCTTCGTTGCACATGGCTGTACTACGCATCTCCGGATAATTCCCACGGCTGCTATGGTCGAAAAACTATCTGACAAAAAGGCATCCTCTCGATGGCTTTTACTTGTTATTCTATACCTCGCATTGCGACAATATCTTTTTCACAAAGGGCAATTACGTTTAACCTTTTCGTAAAAAAAAAAAAAAAAAAAATATATATATATATATATAATACACACATTGCATGTAGTAGTATTTTTCTGTTTTCTCTAAAAATTTTTCGATTTTTTGAAGAAGATGTGTATAGATTGCAGAAAAATATGATTTGCGCGTATTTTTTTAAAAATAATTTTAAAAATCCCTTAAATAAAAAAATATGAGTTTCTCATATTTCATATATTTTTCTGATTTGAATTTAAACTTTTTTTTTTTTTGTTTAATCTCCAGCCATACAGTTAAAATCTCCGGAACAATTGGACATTTTATCGATATATCTTGTAAAAAGAGATGAGCGAAACAGATGCTCCGAAAATTATTCACGTGCCATGTGTAATCGAGATCGGTGTACCAACTTTTCGCTGTTTGCACGCTTCTACTGATGGTATAACTTTGGTAGCGCGTTGCTACGAATCATCTCTCTTTCCTGAGGAAAGTTTCGTCCACCCTATATCTCTGTCGGAGCAATATAAGCCAGTTATCGTGTAGATTGCTCACATAGGTATGATGAGATGTGTGCGTACGCAATATTATATCACCGACTCTTCTTTTTCTCCTCCCCTTAGAAGTTGACACAAAATCAATCGCAAAAAAGCTGTCGCCATTAACAATCGCGATTAAATTTTGATCCCCGATTCGAATGATTAGCGATCCTTTGTTCATTAAACCCATATATATACAAATATCCCTCGTAAAACCCATCGATTTATATACTTACAATAATTGTTGCAATAGATACTAAATATTTCACACATCAGTCAGGAGAATTGCAAAGTGGACATTTTTTATATGTTTAAGGAATTGAAAGGGACATAATCTCTACATGTCGTCTTTTATTCCTTATAGAGAGTGTATACTCCCGGGAAAAACCTGATATTTTCAGGGAATTTTATTCTACCTTGAAAAATCAGAGAAATCTCATGGAATTTGATTGGGATTCAGGGAATTTTTTTTTTAAATTAACCCTTTGATAATTTTACTTTTATTTAGCACTTAAGAAACATATACCTATCATATTTTTGCAATATTTTAGTTTTTATTAAAATTTTATGTAATTTTTTTGTTGATAATCTAGTTTTATTATAGTATCAAGATTTTAAGTTTCATAGAAAGTTGTTCAATCTTTTAATAATATTTAAATAAATTAGTATTCCTTATTTATTTGATAAATTTAATAATAATTTAAATAAATTAGTATTCCTTAAGACGTTTTTTTAATAAATTATTTTTTGCTTTATATTTTTATTCATATATTTTTGCATATTTTTAGCGTTTAGATATAGTGATATCGCACTTTGTTATTGTCTAAATTAATTTTACAATTAATAAATCAATATTAAATGTTGCACTCTTGATAACTTTGCAATCGTATGAATAGAAAACATTAGAAAGCACATACAATAAAAGAAACTTATTTTAAAAAATTGCATCTACAAATTTTCTTATTTTACCTGGAATTTTAAATGAAAATACCTGGAAGATCAGGAAATTCTCAAGAAATTTTTTAAGAAGATTTGAGTAAATACCTTGTTATAAAAGCTTTATATCGATAGGAATACATAACATGATAATAATGATAATGAAGAAAGTAGATAGATATTTATAGTTCTTTTTAATTTTTTTTTATAACTCTTTTTATGTCATCAATTGCTATTAAATGTACGATTTACAAGTGTGAGAAACAAAATCAAAGTGTTACATTTTAAGATGAGACATGTAAAACAAGCTGCCAAAATAAATTGCACTTTAACATGTAGAAAACTGAAACAACGGTTCTTTAGAAAATGATAAAAAATTTTTACATTTATGTACATAAACACTTACAAAACATAGTTTATATGTATGCTATAAGGGAAAATAAAAAGATAAAGCAAGGATAGCGTAACATAAGTGTCATAATAGAAAGAGTAATACACACCATAAAGCAACGCCCTGTAAAAATAAAATTATATTTTTAATTTTAATAATATTTAAATATTAAATATCTTATGAGCAATTCTACAGCCTTTTATGTCAAAATGTTTTTATTCACTTTTATTTCTTCTTCTGCGCATTCTTACAGTAATAAATTACTAATTGGGTAATGTCATTACACGGTATTGGTAATTCTGTAAAAGGACGAGCAATAAGATGGAGTTAATATTTCACGCTTGGCTCGTTGTCAAGACCCGCGTCGTGCGATTTCATTTGCCAGGTCGCGTTCTTTGGTAACAGTCCTTCCCATCGGAATGGAGCATTGACTTCTTGTCACTTCTAAACGGGAAGATCGATACTCGCAGTGAGCTTCGAGAAAGCTGATACTCCTATGCTTTCCTCTTTAAATTGGTCGAAATATATATCGCGGCAAGAATCATATTTTGTCGAGTTTCTTTAGAATCTCTATACGGGCAAGTTTCCCGTTGTGTTGTTATTAAGAAATTTTATAAGTAATTATTTTATAAACAACCGCGTCGAGAGGGGGATTAACTTGTTGCTGCTGGTTCGCGTAAAATTCGAAATAAACGAATTTGCGTGAATCCAATTTGCTCGCCTGATTAAATGTAGCTCGAGAGTTCGTGACGTTTATGAAAGTTGCTAATCATCCGCCACGGCACGTATACAACAATGGCAGGATTCGTTAACACGAATGTTGTAACAGCCTCATGTTTATGATAGATATTTATAGCGATGCTTTCGTCTCAAAATTGCGGAAGTTAATAAATTAAATCTCACGTATGTGCTGTATTATAATTCAATACTATATAATATATTAACGTGTGAAAAGCAAGGAATTGCGTAAAAGAGATAAAACTATTTCGAACACACAATACAAACGAATTATAACAGCAAATATAATCATTAAATTATTAAATTTAAGAAATATTTGAAATTTCTGAAAATAGAAAATATTTAGTCAATATTTTACAATTATAATTTGTACGTACATATTTATCATCAACACGGTTTGTTATATGTACATTGACAATGAGAGAATTTTCTCTTAGAATTTAAAATCATGGTAATCGTGGGACAATATGGTCTGATTAATATTTATCACAATAAATAATATCTATCACAATAAAATATAAAACACGTTTGATTACTAAACTGCAGTAAAATTAATCAAACATATTTTTAATTTCATTGTAATAGATATTATTCTTTTTATTGTGACAAATATTAATCTCATAAAATTCTTTCCATACCATATTGTCCCACGATTATCATGATTTTTACCACGAAAAAAATGTATTCTCATTTTAAGTATATACCACTTATCTTTATAGTATCTTCCACTAAAATAGGCGCCAAAAGGATCCTCTTAATTTAAGAGGAAAATTCTCTAAACAGATATTCTTATTAAATATTCTTATTAGATATTCTTAACATGCAAGAATATATACATAAAGGGGTGTTTTTTTTTTATCAATGTATGATTGAAATTATTAATCGTGATAACAAAAAATGTCTTACAAATGGATATTTGTTATTTATTACATGTATCTTTAAATGTTACACATATAATTGAATATTTTTTATGTATTTTACATAGTTAAATACACATTTTTGCTTATTATATTATTATTTTTAATATTAATTGTAAACTTATAAATTTATTTATAAATTTAAATAATTTACATAATTTTATTTTATTATATTTATTTATTGCGGCGTTAAAGTTGCAAAAAAAATTAAGAATATATTCTCAATTTAAGAGGATATTCCAAAAAGTAAAAATAAAGATGGAAATATTCTTATTCATTAAGAATATCTATTAAGAGTTTATTATTAAGTATGAATTTCAAGAAAACATTTTTTTCGGTGTAGGGTAAATTCTAAGAGAAAATTCTCTCTGTGTATATTTTCTGAATTGGCATAACGATATAATTGCATCGCAATCGTATCTTACATATTTAATTCATTTTTTTAATTTAACTTAATATCGTTTCTAATATAGATCACAAAATTTAGCGTTAATACTGAGATAATGTGATAGAAGCTATCTCCGTGTAGCAGGGGGCTTTAAGCTTCTAATACCTAATTTTCCAAGTTGGTTGAACGTTATGCGCACGTGAACCTTTTCATGCTATTATAATCTAAGACTGATTATAAAGTTTCATAACATAATAACAAAGATTATCTCAGCAATGATATAAGCGTTTCAACAATAGCAGTCTATAGTCTATAGTATGCGATCTTATGCGGTAGCTTTTAGCAGAATTATCTTTAAGCGTCATATATACATATATAATCAACTAGATTATCCATTTTACATTCATGATTAGAGAGGGTATTTTTACACGTTTTTTGTTTTTTACTCTCTTTAAACATAAAATCTTTTTCTTTCAACACGGTACTTTTATGATATGACATTTGATATGCAAGGTAACTATGAAAAATGTCATAACTGTCGACTCCGACCAACTGATGATCGATTGAGGAAGTTTGATGTATCGAGACAATTTGCCACAGATATTTTTCACGATGTCGTAAAAGGTTTCAGTGGAAATGGCGCTCGTAAATCCTCTTTCGAGTGTTAAATTGTGATTCTTTAACGCATTTGTCCGTCACAAATAAAGTCCGTGTCTCAATTTCTAAGAGCTTATTCTGCTTTGACTTTAATTCATTCTTTGGCATGAATATTGAAACTCGTTTGTGAAATGCGTCTTATCCATTTCAAACCATTGTTGCGTACTGAAAAGAGAACGTAAAGATTAAGTGAGATTTAATTTGCAAGCTTTTAATAACGTCTCACGATAATAGTCTCACGGTATTGGTAATGCTATACAATTACCCCGTGGAAATAAAGTCATTATTATAAGTTTTGCAATAAATTAAAAAAAAATTCATTACAATGTGGAAATAATGAGAACATTTTAAATTATTTTTCAATTTATATATATACCTTGCACGTTTAAAATATATTAAGAGAATATTTTATTACCAACTTAAATATTGCTAAAAGATATTGCAAAATTTTCTTAAACTACACGCTTTACGATTATTTGGCAATATATATTAATGACGCGCTATATTTGAATATATATTATATTTTGCATGAAAAACTTTTCGCCTGTTTTAGTAACCTTATTCTTATTTCACTTTTAGTTCTTCAACCATAAATTCACTTCGCCGTCTTCTTTAGGATATGACAATTTTTCACAATGAAAAGAACAAGAGTGCCATTTTACTTCTTTTTGTTCCTCTTTGTTCTTTTATCTTGATTTAAAATAAAAAGATAGCAGGCAAAAAATGTTTTGTCTACAATAGTGATTAACCTGCATATACAATAAATCTAATCAAACCCTATAAAAGTTACAATTATTATATTAATTACTATTTCAATTACTACTATATAATTTAGAGAGTTTAGAAACATTTTAAATAGATCATTGATTAGAAATAGATTATTGTTATACATAAGATGTGGAGAAAAAAATTAATTATAAAATTTATATTTATTTACATTTACTCGTTATATCAAATTATATTATTTTTTTATGCAAAAAGAATATAGAAAATATAAGGAGAGAATAATGCTTATAATACAACAAAAATCTATTGAAATACATAAAAATCTATAAATCATTCTGTTAACAATTTTTTAATAACATAAAAAAATATATATTAAAATTAGACATACTGTATGTGAACGTAGAGCAATCTTGCAATACAAACCAAATGTTCGAATAATGAAACCATAATACTGTACTACGTATATTTTGTAACAACGAGTTTGCAAGGCATCGGGTTTTAATTTCGTTAAGTTCTAGGACTGTTAAGTAGCAATAGTGCAACGGCAATAATGGCGTTCTCGATGTTAAGTGCTTTCATGGCAGCCGTGTACTAACCAAACACCCGTAGTCGTTAGTCGCAGTGACGCTGGAGGTTAAAGGTGGCAACAATAACCATAAGCCCCGCTCGTAAATTTAGCTTCGGAAATTAAACCGTGCTCGCTTAATTCGTAACCCCTCGCGCTCTTTCCGCCTATGCCTTTCCCTCTTCTTTTTTCGTCGTACTCGACTCGTAGCTCGCTCGAAGCACTACGCGACGAAGAACAATTCGCGAGAAAGAATCTCGTCGATGTAGGACACGTAATGTGCCTTCGAACTCGAGACGTTTTTCAGCTTCATCCATTTTTACTTCTCCACTTTCAACGATTCTCTCGCTGTCCTTTTTTTTAGGTTCCTTCTTCTCTTTTTCCAACATGACTGAAATTGCGATTCCTTATTCTGTGAATTAAATGATCCGAAAACGATTTTTCAATAATGGCTGTTTAATACGTTCAGTTATACCGGACAAATTGTGGAGCATTCACAATCACATATCCATTACAAGAAGCGAATTTATTAAAAAATATAATTTTCTGGAAATAACAATTAATTGTCGATATTTTAAATCTTAGAATTAATGTATATATAGGAATTTTTAAAAACTGTGGAAAATATGAATTTTCTCAAACTTTAAAATTATTAGATTTTCTTTTTCTTTTATTATTAGACCCTTCAATTCTCAATATTTATATGTCTATATTCAATATCGAAGAAAAGCGATGCAAAATTTTTCAAGCATACATAGTACTTCACGTATATCATGCAATTTTCTAATTATGAATTGTATTATTCTTTCAGAAAATACATAAAATTTGTATCTAGATGATCTGTCTGGCTGTTATCTTTCCGTATATTTCTGTAGGGACTCATTCTTGAAATAATAAATTGTATAGCGTTGCTCTTATGCTTCTTTTCTTTTTTGTTTGTTCTCATATTTCGTTTCATTTGCTGCTTACTTGTGTTACGATCTATCCGACACAAGGAATAAGTTCCATAAATAAGTTATCACCAATTGATTCCGGCTGAGTGCTTTTATCTGATTAGGGGTGTGCGAGTACCCGAAATTTTCGGCTCTTTGAGCTGAACCGAATTTGATTTGAGTTCGAATTCTCGATGATTCAATTGTCTTCGATTACATGAAGATATTCGAGTTATTGGAACTCGACAAGAATAACCAAACTCGATTTGACTTGGGCTTTACTAGTGTATTCGCACATTTCTATCTGATTATATTAAATAAAATGTTCACATAATTAATTGAAATTCGACGAATTTTTTGTACTGTGCAATAAAATTTCGTAAGATAATTTTTTAAATAATTATACATATAGTACTAAAAAAAATTATATGTTTCTAAAAATGTATTTTATTACGATGACACTATAATTTATTTAAATTAAGAGAAATTTCATGTATGCAACTCGAGAGATCGCGTTATTTAAAAAAAAGAAATGGAGAAATATCTAATACAACTTTATCATATTTTATCGCGGTGATGATATATGTATAAACGGTGAAGTGAACGCAGCCGTGATTGTATTCAGCAACATGATATTAAAATATATTTTTTCTGCTTCGTGCAATCTTTCTTGATTACGTGTATTTTTTTTCAAACGGCGCTCTCTCGCGGCATTTATTAATTCGCTCAACACCCAAAATGCAATATAGATGCAAATACGAAATGTAGCTGCGATCGAAATTATTGAAGCATCCATGTATAGAAAAATTCGAATTATTCGCAATTTCCAATTTCCACGGGTAATGTCATTCTGTTTTAAGCTCTAATTGCGACAGCATATTGCTCATTTTGTATGATGCCGCAAAACTGCATATATTTCCGATATTTTTCCCGATATTATATTTCCGTAATGACTCGGCATTACAAAGCAATTGAAGTAGCAAGAAACAAACACGGAGAAAGTTCGCTGTATATAATTTGTCGCGGCAAAAAGTAACCTGATTTACTCGCCTTAGAACTTCTCCACTTCGCGAAAGCGCTTATTTTGAGTTAAAGCAATTTCAACAATAGTGGTACGGAAGCTCCATAACTCTTGGAAAGAATGGTCGAAGCTTTTCTACGGAAGACCGGAAACAAAATGCGTTAGGAACGAGGAAGTGAAAAATATATCTCAAGAACGATCCGGACAAATTCACCGGAGAATAGGATATCGCAAATGGTCGCGCAATAATCCCTTTTCGCTGGTGTCGGTGCGGGACCGAAGTCTCGTTTCCATTCGAAAATGAGTCGTGCGACGATCCGGCAAATTGCTGATATTTGTGATCAACGTCGTGTCGCAGCTATCAAAGTGTCGCTAGATACTTCTCGCACGCTTTCCTCTACACGATACTTTGATTGCCATCTATTCCCACATCGCCTGAGCAATATTCATATACACACACACACATATATATATATATATATATATATATATATATATTCGCATAGCATGTCGTAAACTAAATCGCAGTCTCTTTCAAATGGATTTCAAAGATCGTTAAGACTCCTGGGTGTTCACCGCGGCCATATTGGATTGTGACGTCAGAGGCGAGAAAGCACACGCTGAAAATTCTTAGATGCCATTTTTTAATGAAAAGATATTTCGATTAAACAGCACTTCAGATGGCTTTAGCACACTCTTAAAAACCCCCGAAAACTATCCTTTTCCCTTTATAATCAATCAACAGCTGTAAAATGATCGAGATATCAGACTTTGACATGCGGAATGACTGCGCATGTGCAAAGACCAGACGGACTGGGCCTCATAATATTACATTTTACAGCTGTTGATTGATTATAAAGGGGAAAGGATAGTTTTCGGGGTTTTTTAAGAGTGTGCTAAAGCCATCTGAAGTGCTGTTTCATCGAAATATTTTTTTATTTTGAAATGGCATCTAAGAAATTTTAGCGTGTGTTTTCTCGCCTCTGACGTCACGATTTCGACATGGTCGGCAAGGAGCCAGGAGCCTTAACTTGGAGTGTTTATGTAAGAGATTTCATAGTCTACATTCGCTTTTATGTTCGCAAGAAGATTGCCCTTTCGAAAGAGAGGTCAGATTTTATTGATTATATCGTATATTTCGCTGAATTTAATTGCTTGACATTTGTTGTAAGCGATATTTTGAGCAGAATAAATATATTTGTCGAATTACGAAATTACATGGCATATTTGAGTGGCATTAATAATTTTCTCATTTATCAATCTTTTATTAGTGAATCAAATATGTTTATTAGAGAATATAATATGTGTTTTGTATGCTTTTACATGTTTATCTTTGTTATTTTACTGCCTTTATTAATCACTTTCAAAATTAAAACCTTTATTGTTATAATCCTTAAATGAAATGATAAAATTAAATAATATCGTTTTTATTTTTAAAACTAAAAATATGTTAACTTTGACAATATATTAATATTGAGAAGAGAGATTAAAAAGATACTGACGAGATGTAAAATACAATTTATCTACATAATAGATAATTTAATTTGAGAATATATATATAACGCGCGACATTTTTTGTGTTAATATATTAAACTTTGCATAATTTTAAATAGAAATTTCAATGCAATTTTCTTTCTCCCTTTATTATACAAGGAATATCGAAGAAAAAATTAGCATGCAGTAAATTCAAGACTAAATACCAGACTTTGCTCCCGGAGCCAGATTTTGCGCGATGCAGCTGCGTTAGTTTCTCACTTAAAAGTAGCGTCAAACTTTCTTATCTCTCTCGCATATACCGTTCGCTAATCGAAATGATTTGCCTCAGCGCTGCCATTATCGATTACCTTACGATACAACCCACTTCTAGTCTTTCGCGTTAGAGTTGTGCGAAGCATTATGACAGGAAATGTGCGCTGCTGCAGGACGTACTTTTATTGCCGTCGTGTGCGGCGCGAGAGCACTTCCAGATAAGAGAGTTTCAACGAGGTCGTTGTCGTCGACATAACGCGCGGGTATAGATATATAAGAAAGTGCAGCAGTGTCCTCCGGCAATAACGTCCTTAAAACAACTCGACAGTCCGTTCTACAGCTGCGTGTAAAGTAGTTAATGACAGTCGCATAAATTGCACTCGCAATATTCTCATCTGTAGAGATGTGTTCCCTCTCTGCTAAAATCTGTTAGAAATTCTTCATCCCGTCTTATCACAATAGAGATACATCTGAGAGGAGTGTGAAAGGCATCGATAACGTTGTTCAACAAAAAATGACTTTTTTTCGAACACCGGAACGAGAGTCGTTTCTTATAGTTTTTTTTGGACGCTATAAACACGAATTTAGTTTCCAAATTGCTCCATCGTCACAATTTTGAGAAATTTGCAATTAAAGTTGCAAGAAAGGCTGTTTTCACGAACTTTGTATTTTAATTACAATATCTGACGTGCTGGAGGAGTTTTATTGCAATCAAAATAAAGTATGTTGTTAGGACTTTCAACCCTCAAAAGGAATTTTTGATGTCGATTATAATTAATAAAATATCCATGGTTAAATAATATTAATAAATAATATTAAATAAATATAATATTAAATAATATTATTTGTGTTGCGAAAATTAGCTGTGACTTACAATTAGGTCATTGACGATTTACTAAATATATAGCTTTCTATTATATTTATTTAAATTTAAGGTTTTTTTAGGTCACTAAACATGAATTCAATATAAAAATTGTCAAATTCAAAATGATGTAGATATTCGATATAGTGGATGTCAAAATTAAAAAAATATTTTTTTTTATAAATTCGCCATTATTACCATTTTGAATTTGACAATTTTAACATTGGATTCGTATTCAGTGACCTAAAAAACCCTTAAGATTAAATAATTTATTACTGGTAAATCGTCAATGACCTAAGTCACAGCTAACTTCCGCAATACATCCCATTTTAACCATGAATATCTTATTGACCATAACCGACATCAAAAATTCCTTTTGAGGATTGAAAGTCCTAACAACATACTTTATTTTAAGTGCAATAAAACTTTTCTAACACATCACATATTGTAATAAGACAAAATTCGTGAAAATAGCCTTTTTTTGTAACTTTAATTGAAAATTTCTCAAAATTGTGACGTGATGGCATAATTTGGAAACCGAATTCGTATTCAGTGTCCAAAAAACTATAAGAAACGACTAGGTTCCGGTTAATTTTTTTTGCTGAACAGTGTGATTATTTCCAATAAAAAAATAAAGGATTTAATGCAACAGTGGCTTAATTTGTTTCTTTTCTTTCTTTTTCAAGATCTCGAGTAAATGTAAGTTTAATATATATATATATATATATATATATATATATATATATATATATATATTATATAGTTTACGTTTTAAATGAACTGGGTAATTGTTTTATTGTGAGAGTATGTACGCAGCGCCCACGAACATTGCATCGGGAAGCACTGCTAAGTGCTTCTCTTAAAACCATAAGCATATCCGATTAAAGCACGGAAAAGAAAAACTGCTAGTACGCTTAGAAGATGCTGCAAGAGGTCTCACTGCGACTCTCGCTTATCCCTTACGAAAGTATGCTCTGTTGAGCTATAAAATTGTATCTGACAGTGTGTGCAAGTATACAACGGACACACTAAAGTCTTCGATAGTGTTTATTTTGACTCTCCAAGGTACATTTAACTTTATAATATTTTTCGAAATAATTTTTTACCACGTATATAATTTTTTTAATCAGCAATCTTGATTCGCAAGGTTTGATATTCATATTTTTTATAGCAAACAAGTAAAATTTAATGTCAAAATGTTACATTTAGTACGATGCATATTAAGTCTAACTTTTTCAATTTCTGTCTTAATATATTTATAAAATTATGAGGCATATTAAGCCTCTAATTGCCTTATAAATTTTAAAATATAATTAAAAATATAATTACATATTAAGTAAAATAAAAATGATATAATAGTAAGAGATAAGTCTTCTATCGCGGATACAATACAGATATATCAATTTTGATTTTGGATTGAAATGACAATCTTCACATTTGTTTGTCGATGTTTTTCTTAGAAGAAAATGCTGAAAAGTTTAATCCACGTAAATATTAACAATATTAAGACTAATACATTCGCCAAAGTCACACACATATTTTTCGCCACGTTCTTATTTTAAAACGCGCATAATTAATTAACTACGGCACGTGTCCTATCCACGGCATCGGGCTGTACAGATTACGCGGCAATACGCTTTTCTTTTGTCTTACCGTTGAAATAATTTACGTAATCCAATTTACGTCTCATGCCTCACGTGAGAGGATCGCGAGACGATTAAGGTTCGCGAAACATATGCACAGCCATGGAAAGCATTTCGTGATCCATTACGGCGTCGCGACGAGCGGCATAAATTATCGGGGTAATTCGCCGAATACCGAATCCCGACATCTCGATGGCTGTTCATCCCCATAGCCGCACGTGTCGGAAAAGCCTCTTAAATCAAGCCGGAAATGCGCGAGAGTTAATATCTGACTCGATCGTCGTCTTAACGGCTAACGGCAACGCGCTACATTGCACGACTAGTCTCAAACCGAAAGAGAAATGGGAGTGTCAAGGGTGGTACAGCTATATAAATCTTGTAAGATCACGTTCGAGCCACTTCGCTTCAAGACGCATTGTCTGGCTCCTTTTATTCGTATTCAGCTCGTTCCTCAAAGTGCGATCAGCATCAGCTGGTGACTTTTAACTGCACGCCGCTTTCTTGGAGTGCTTTGTCGATTCAATCATACACAGTTTGAAAATTTGTGTTTTCTTGTTAAAAACGGTCCCCGTTAAAATTTTTGTGTTAAATATTTAACACATTTATGTGTTAAATTAATATATTGCTATTGTGTTAATTAAACTCGAATGTTAAATTATTAAAATAACTGAAAAAAAGTGTAAAAATAACACAATGTGTATTTATTTTTAATTTTACACAATAAATATGTTCGATATTATTAGTGACAAGATTTATCTGTTAAAATTTACAGAAAAAAATGTTAATTTTACTTTATAATATAAGTGGGGATGATAAAATGTAAAATTAACAATTTTTTAAGTTAATTTTTACATTAAAACTATGTTAATTTAACACAAAATTTATTTTAAGTTTACTTGAAGTTTGCATTTATTTTATGTTACAATATTAACACAATATTCGTGTCATCATTTAACATATCCGTATTATGTTAAATTAACACAAAAATTTCTGTGGACCATTTGGGACATGTGATATTTGTTAAATTTAACACAAATTTTTCAACTGTGTATTACACTGTTAAACCAAAAAAAAAACACATCGAAACGAGATTAGATATTTCTTATAATTTTTTGAATGCTGAACACGAATCCGCTTTCCAAATTGCTCCATCACGTCACAATTTTAAAAAGTTTCCAATTAAAGTTGCAAAAAAGGGATATATTTTATATAATATTTTATATAATATGTGATTAATATGATTATTATGGTTAAATATGGGGTATATTGCAAAAGTTAACTGTGACTAAGTTTACTATTTATTAAGTAGCTTTCAATTATTATTTAAATTTAAAGGTTTTTTTAGGTTGTTGAATACGAATTCAATGTCAAAATTGTCAAATTCAAAATGGTGAACTCAATATATTAAAAAATGTTTAGATTGCAATTTAAACATTTTTTTAATTTTGAAATCCGTCATTATTGAATTCATCATTTTGAATTTGACAATTTAGCATTGGATTCGTATTTATAGCGACCTAAAAAACCCTTAAGTTTAAATAATAATTGAAAGCTATTTGGTAAATCGTCAACCACTTAAGTCACAGCTAACTTCCCTATATTTAACCATGGAAATCTTATTAACTATAACCGACACCAAAAATTCTTTTTGAGGGTTGAAAGTCCTAACAACATACTTTGATTGCAATAAAACTTCTCCAGCGTGTCACATATCGTAGCTATAATATGACAAAGTTCCTGAAAATAACCCTTTTTTTACAACTTTGCAAATTTCTCAAAATTATGACGTGACGGAGCAATTTGAAAACCGGATTCGTGTTTGAAAAACTATAAGAAATGACTAGTCTCGTTCCGATGTTCGAAAAAAAGTCATTTTTTGTTGAATAGTGTTATCAATGTGTAGATTATAAGAAAATATTTATATTCCTCTCTCCGAAATAGAGTAATGTTCATAGCGCAATTTCTTCCCTTTTCCATTGCCTCAGGAATTTTCGAGCTTTTGTAGGAAGAACCATTTATATGAAACACATCTATCGGTATTTCAAGATATTATGATTCTTGAGAGACGTAAAAAGATGTAATAGATCGTTACAATAAATTTTGTATAGACATTGCGAACATTATCAAGCATTAATTATCCGATAAAACATTAAGTAAAGTTCTCTAAATTTCTTTTATGCAAAAGGAAGAGTTTTATTTCAATTGATCTTTCTTCTGTTTATTTAATAAGATTATTGTAAAATGTAAAAATGCTTAATTTAACGACTTTGACGAAGCTTTACGTGATAAGACAGTGCGTGCGCTCGTCTCAAGGGTTCAGAGGAAAAAGCACTCCCTCATGTTATCAGATATAGTCTGAATTTCAGGGTTAATCCTCGTATATATATACATATATACACATGCGAGCACATGTATATCTAGAATATATCTTCAAAGTTTGTCTACTCATTGTCAGTTGGTTCAAGCCCAGAGGTTATGATTAAGTCTGTTGCTTCTCATTCAACTCCCGGCTGCGGTTTCTACTACTGCAAATGCGTTACAGGCTGCCTTACAGTGACGCAATTTAGGCTTGCACTGGCGGTTAATGTGGATCAAGCCTCTGTGGTATTAAGTCCTATAATGGACGGTTTAATAACACTAATCTAAAATCTGATACTGTTGGAACAAACAAGATTACGTTTGTTACTGGGCATGCCATCATGTTAACATTAATAACATTAATAAACGACGATATATACTCGATATCTCAAATAATTTATGTCATTTTCAATATATAAATAAGCAATCAATTAATTGAAATGGTCATTTTTAAATTCATCATTCCAATGCATTTTCGATTAAGAGAAAACTTATTGTTAGAAGGTAACTTTATAAATTTATAATATACGCTACTTCTCAATTCTGCGATCGTAATAGGTGAACTGTATAATTAATGCATTGCGAAACCGAGCAACTTAATTAATATTTTACTATAACGTTATAAGATATGTAGTCGACGTAATTCTATCCCGATTTACCTTATGAAAAGATACACATATAATTTGCTGAAGAGAATCCAGGGATTTTTTAAATTCTATTATTATTATTATTGTTTAATGCTTTTCAAACCGTATGTGAATATATGTGATAATTGTATTGCAATATAAAAATTTGAGAAATTCAAACATTTAATATTAAATTTTACGGTTTTATAAAAACATAGTTATCACAAAATTTTTTGCTGAAAATACTGCTATTATTATAATTTTGCCGTTCTGTAATTCTAAAATTATTATAAATGCATGATAACAATCTTTTTTTAGAATTATAAATGATTTATGTTTTTATTGTATTGCAATATAAAAATTTGAGAAATTCAAACATTTAATATTAAATTTTACGGTTTTATAAAAACATAGTTATCACAAAATTTTTTGCTGAAAATACTGCTATTATTATAATTTTGCAAATCTGTAATTCTAAAATTATTATAAATGCATGATAACAATCTTTTTTTAGAGTTATAAATGATTCATGTTTTTATTGTATTGCAATATAAAAATTTGAGAAATTCAAATATTTAATATTAAATTTTACGGTTTTATAAAAACATAGTTATCACAAAATTTTTTGCTGAAAATACTGCTATTATTATAATTTTGCCGTTCTGTAATTCTAAAATTATTATAAATGCATGATAACAATCTTTTTTTAGAATTATAAATGATTTATGTTTTTATTGTATTGCAATATAAAAATTTGAGAAATTCAAACATTTAATATTAAATTTTACGGTTTTATAAAAACATAGTTATCACAAAATTTTTTGCTGAAAATACTGCTATTATTATAATTTTGCCGTTCTGTAATTCTAAAATTATTATAAATGCATGATAACAATCTTTTTCTAGAATTATAAATGATTCATGTTTTTATTGCGTTGAAACAGGTTTAAATGAGAAGGAATATTCGCAATCACGATTTCGATTGTTATGAGACAGTGCTATGTTAATAAAACATTAATAACATCAATTAATGATTCGCATTTTGATACATTGAATAATTTATGTTATTCTCGATATGTAGAGCAATCGCTTAATTGAAACGATCGTTTTTAAAATTTCCAGTGGAAGAGATTCGTGGGCGTGGTTGAACTTAAAAAACTTGGATATAGGTAGCTTAAAAAGTCGGACAATTAAATTCTCCATGATAAAATGTAATGAAATAAAAAATTGCGCTCGCTATGTATCATCGGCGAATACTAATTAACATAGATACGCTTCCTCCGCTTTCTCACGCTATTTCAGGAAATAATTTTCTGCGCGCATTTCTGCAATATTCGCTCAGTCACTTACGAGTGGCGTAATGACATCAGGATCGAACCACATCGCAGGACGAAGTCGTAGGTGGAATTAGCTGCCGACTAATAAAGCGAGACTCTGCGTTAGCACTTTGAAGCCGCGTTGACCGACTACGTTTCACACCAGTTGACAAAGTAGGAACAGTCGTCTATTAGTTTCACTATTACTTTTTCTCCATTTGCCCCTCGTCATCAAGTAAATGTGCGTGACAGAAACACAAGCGTCTATATCCCTTTGAGGAATACTTATGTCCGTCCGATCTCAATCGTTTAAAAGCTTGCGGAGTGAGTTTATTCCCTTGCGAGTACTTTCTATACTGAAAAATACAATGTTTTCTGAAACTTTTATTTTTGCATAATGATATGATCATCTAATTGCAAACATTCTTTGTCCGTCATGCTTTCTATAATACAATTAAAAATTTATTACTTTCTTTATATCGCTAAACTTGATAGATTTAAGATGTAAAAACACTTTTAGCGTTAAAGCAATATGTAAGGAAATATCTTGAGAAAATTGTCAATGGGGATAATTAGGAATTTAAAATAAATTTGTATGTGTATATGTGATAAACAAATATATATACAAGCTTTCTCAATCTTATATTTCTCTAAAAGAAAGAAAGAAATCTCTAAAAGAAATAAAACTCTTATTATAAGAAAAAAAGCATATGCCGTAATTTTTGTTATTTTTAATATTTCATTTCTATATATATATATATATATATATATATATATATATATATTATAAGTTTGTATTGACGAATTATTTTTTGATTTTATGGAAATAATAAGGGGATTTGATTGAAAATTGTTTTATAATGCCATAATAATAAGAAAAATGTTAAAAACGTTGAAGAATTTTATATGCGTTGTATATATATATGTATATATATATATATTATGGCATTATGAAACAATTTTCAATTAAATCCCCATATTATTTCCATAAAATCAAAATAATCCGTCAATACATTTCCGATTATAAAAAAAGTTCTCGTATTAATGAAACAAACTTATATAATATATGTTATAATAAAATGCTATAATAAAAAAAATGTTAAAAAACGTTGAAGAATTTTACATGCATATATATATATGAAATATTTAATTTATATTGAAAATGACAGAAATTATGGCATGCTTATCTTATTTATGAAATTATGTGTATTGTAATTATATGTATGAATTGAATGTTCATTTTACATTAATATTAAGAAAGCAGAATATCATACGAAATTTCTTACATATTACATTAGCTTTTCCTTTTTATATTCATTATTATATTTTAAATTACAATACTCACAAAATTATAAATGTGATCGTGAAATGGAGCAACACTGACGATTTTCCCTTTACTCGATTCTATTGTAGTTTCTTCCGACATTTTAGAATACATTTTACACATGCAATATGCATGGCAAACAAGAAATGTTCTCATTCATTTTACGTGAACATTTCGCAAATATTTATCTTGTAATAAATACATACTGGACACACTAGAATATTTTTCTATAAAAGGTATTGTAGAAACATACCTAGAAGCTTGCTCAAGCCGTTACTTATTGATGACATTGACATATCTCTTGTAGACATATTGTTCACTCGATATTATATGTAACAACGACGAAAGTTTTTGGTGAAAGCAATTTAATATTAAAAGCAGAATTTTTTAATAAAGCCATTATTAAAAATTGTTAAAGATAAAAGATTATTTCTCACACTGATTTAAGGATATACTGCTGAAAAATTATATTATATTCTTTTATCATATCTTGTGTCAAAAAAAAAAAAATAAATAAATAAATAAATATTAGATGAATTAAAAACCACTTGATGAGTCAAAAATCACTTTGTCAAAAGAAAGCTATACATATTAGTCTTACAATTAGTATGTAAACACATGCTCGCGTTTCGAGGGCTGTTCAGATCTCTTTCAATCATTAACTCAGTAGCATATTGTTAGATTCAGTCAAATGTGCTACGCTGACCGCTAGACCGCATTATTGACCCATTACATTGCTAAGCATTAGGCTAATATTTGCATATTACCCGCATGGAGTTACCGATAATGCATCATCCGTTAATTTGCCACACCACTGTGTTGTAGTACACAACACATATTTGTATCGCGTACGTACTGTGTTTGGTCAACCAAATTGATTAAATGATTTTTTAATAACGGTTTACCCGCGCGTTTTTGAGAAAGAAAATAAAAATGTAGAATAAAAAAAATAAAAAAAATAATGTTTTATGTCGCGCAAATAAAGCTATAATAATAAACGATTGAAATTATTGATCGAAACGTTCACATGTATTATTTAAACTTGTTACAGGACACATGGAAATTCTTTTTCGAGAGATAAAAGTTATCTCTTTTTTTCCTTTTTGTTGTTTTTTTTTATATATATATATTAGGGTGGTCGTTATATGGGTTTTTTCAGAATTTTAATGTTGGATAGTCGTAAATCGGCTTTAAATGTGAAAAAAAAAAATCTCTAATTTTTTCAGATTTTTATTTTGAGTCCTGAGTCTCCCTGTTGGCACATAATTTTCTTTTTCATTTAAAAAATATTTATTTAAGTTAGTTCTAGTCTAAAATAGCGACATTTTATGAAATACGTTTCATTGCCGTGAAAATAGTGAAACATCGTATATGAGGTATTTCACTCGAGTTGTGTGTGTTATACTACACACAAATCGAGTGAAAAAATTTAAATTATTATTTTACGGAGTAATCAATATATCGATTAATTTATTATTTTCCATTGATTTTTTTTTGTTGAAGATATAATTTTTTTTGTATTCTTTTTTAATACAGCTTATTTTCTTGTATTCGTAGTCCTGATGATATATTGGGCTTTTGTTTGAGGTATTTCACATGAGAGCTTAATATCTTAACACCATAGTTCTGCAGCTGCTTCTGTCATCAATTTTTTTTTCTGTTATCAATTTTTTTTCTAAAAAAAAAAAAAAAATTATCGAAAATTTGCGCTTAATCATTGAGCACTGGAATGGAATTCCCTACACAAAGTGTCAAAGAAGTTTAAAGTTCAAGGAAGATTCAAAAAAATATAAGATACGTCGTTATATTGCTTGAAAAATGGATAAAAAATAATTAACTGAATTAAAAACACCCACGACTCGTGTGGAATAGCCCATATACGATTTTTGACTATCTTTTATGAAAAATTGAATAATTTTGTTCATTACTTTTGCAGCTGACTCCATCTAGAACTGAAGTAAATTAGTATTTTTTTCAAATTATTAAAAAATATATAAATAATATTTAAATAACATATAAATGAATAAATAAATGAATTGATATAAGAATATAACATAACACACAACTCGAGTGAAATACCCCGTATACAATTTCATGCTATACCTCACAGCAGCGAAACTTATTTAAATCAGGTTTGTTGATTCTATTTTTAATCTAAAAATTACTTAAATTGGTATTTTTTTAAATGGAAAAAATCCACGTGCAAACAGGGAGACTCAGAGCTGAAAATAAAAATCTGAAAAAATTAGAGAATTATTTTTTCTACATTTGGAGCTGATTTATGACCATCCAACATGATCTTCCATTTAACGACCACCCTAATATATATAAAACACGCTTTAAATATAATATAATTTATTGATGTAAATGATATGAATATTATCAATACGAATTAATTGTGATTATAATGCGTGCATCTCTGACACTGTAATTAAAGCATATTATTAACATTATTATATGCTGATATAACAATGCCTGCTGTGCGCATGACTGCATGTCACTGCACGCATCGGAATAATTGACCCTCGATGCTCTGGACAATTGAAATTGCTCATATATGCTTGTATGGTAATGTAATTAATTGGCAACACGATAGAGCAAAATGCGAAGCTAACTTATCAATTTAAAGTTTCACAATGCTCTTTCAGACTAGCAAAGATTAATAATAATTGTAGACGCCCTTCGTGCGTGGTAATAAATTATAGTACAGTATGTTAATTGTTTCCGCGTTAATGCAAAATCCAATTTTGAAGGACAGGTACTAAATCGTAAGTGACAGTTACACGTGTCGTTCGCAATAACCGTATTTGTTGAAATTAATATGGAAAAAACACAATATACGAATTTCCATCAATGCCAATTCTCAGAGTTTCTCAATCTCTTATTGAAACCGTTTTCAATTAGAACCACAAAAGCTCATAAACATTTTTTGTTAATACAATTTTTCTCTACGACGATTTTAGTTTTATACTACATGGTATGAAATAGGAGTTTGTGTTGACTTAAACAATAAACAAATATATAAATTGAAAAATTAAATAGTATTTTAATCTTGAACAAAACATGGAACAAATATATAAAAGTAATTTACTTTTTTACAGTAAATGCTCAAAAATTCCTCAATTAACTTTAATATAAAGATGACAAACTGAAAAGTTATAAACTCATATTTCATATCATGTAGTATTAAAACTAAAAGTTGTAGAGAAAATTAGTATTAACAAAAAATTTTTATTTTAAAGTCTTCTTTCTCCCTTTAAAGTTTGTCGGTCCAATTTTTTAACACCCTGTATATCTTACATTAAAAATAGATAATATTACATGACAAATGTCATTTCTTTTATATTAAAATCTCACAATAATTACAAACAATATTTTCACGATTTAGTTCGATTTAATTCGATTCGATTCAATTCGTTTCGATTCGAGTAAAATTTCGTTGATTCGATTCGATTTGATTCGACATAAAAAATCTTTAATTCGCACATCTCTAGAAGAGAACATAAATATTTCGTTATTAAAAAATGATTATGCATAATTATTATACGTGTTAAATATATATTTTCTTATAAAAATATGTAAAGAATATTTTAAGATTTTTAATCTGTATTTATTTGTTTACAATCTGAGATAGGTCTGTATCTATCTATATTTAAAAGAAAGAGAATGTAAAAAAATGAGACAGTACAAATAATCAAGTTTGCTGTCATGTATGGCGAACATGAATATTTTAAACTATCCTGATTAATAATTGATGAAATAAATGCAAAAAAAATCCTGTAAGTTTATCTTTAGAAATCTATACACATACATTTGTATGGCCAAACTTGAAAGTATAAAGATAATAAAATATTAATTTTTTGAAATATTTAATAATATTTTAAACGTTAACCAAAAGCAGGAAATTGCTTATAAATTTAAGATTATTTTTTGTATTGTTCAAGTAGGTTTCTTGGTGATCACTTAGATACACAATAAAATGTTATAGTAGAAAGGGAGTTTTGGATACACAATTTATGTCGCTGCTAACAAAAGCAACACACACTCTTTGTGTGTTGCTTTTGTTAGCAGTGACATAAATTGTGAGTCGAGTGAGATAAGACTAGTGATATACAATTTTTTTCTTTAAATTCGTAGAAATACGATTAAATGTGTGTTTTAGAAAGAACAATAAAGCATATAAAAGGAATTGAATAATATAAAAATGAGTAATGTAATATATATTCTTTAAAATATAATAATAAAATATATATATATATAATTCTACAAAAAAAATTTTATATAATAAAATATAATTCTACATTTTTTATATGAATATCGCAAATACCTCGTGACATTTATACATTTGTTGATTAAAAATTTAATTTAAAAATATATTTATAAGTTATAAATTATTAAAAAATAATTATCTTAATTATTTAAACTTTTGTTCTAAATTTATGCATAATATTAAATCTCTTTTTTTTTGTAGAAAAATATTTCCAATTTGAAGTCGATTTTAACACTGATTCGCTTTAAAAGCGATGGATTAAAGTCAATAAAAATATTTATGATAGAAATTCAACGATAATTGAACATTTTAGATAAATGCGATACTATATTTTGCACAAGTAAAGCGTGCAAAACTATAAAAACACGCATATTTATTTGATGCTTAAATCATCAAACGTTAATTAGGGAGTCGTATTTCAGAGAAGAGAGAGTACTAACATTTTTATTTCTTAAATTTTTAATATCATTTCAACACTTTTAGCTGTTTTTTACGTCAAAATGTTAAAGCGCGTCATATATTCAGTGCTGGTTAACCATAATTTTCAACGTAGCACGGAGGACCATAATGCTATGACCTATGACTTCACTATAATAGTGGTATTACCTGTTTTTGCGTCGGCATCGGAGTAGTAAAATACCACAATATCATACGCAATGACGTATAAGTGTCGTCAGCATACAGGATTAAAAATAACTTGTTGTAGAGTATAATTCCTCTTTATACTTCCTCTAGATTAATTTTTTTAATCGCACAGTGAAAATAATAAAGGGTAGTAGAGACAGAGTAATTGCAAGGTGTCACAATATTTCTTAAATATTTTTCTCTTGTACTCTTCTTCCTTCCACGTCACTTTTCTTTTCATTTACAAAAATAATTATAATGTTAGCTGATAAGTCTTCTTTTGTATTCTCTTCCACATTTGCATTATCTCACTCTGTGCATAAAACGAGGCATTATTGATTACGCTTTTTTTCTACCGTGCGCTTATCTGAAATTTGCATAATTCAGATTTGCCGAATATAAAGTATTCTGCCCAACTATACACGAACGGATAACATAAAATAGGTCATCCTCTATGTGTACGTGTATATACTCCCATTTGTTTCCTTTAGATCATTACACAAACAAAGCGTGTCTGATAAGAGAGCTAACGGCTCTATAAATACTTTATTAAGCGTTAACGGCTGTTGACAGATGCGATAGTGATCGCGACGACAAATCTTCCTTATATAATACGCATCGTGCGAAGAAATCGCACCATTGCGCGCGTGCGTGGCTTTTGGTAATCCGCGAAAACGGAGCATCTTCATGTTACTTGCCCGCAAAATCAACAGCTCGGATCACGGATCTAATATATCATCCCGGAAACGCCTTGGTGCCCGCGTTGTTATCATTATACCTCGCCTCAACGCGGCGAGCAACGTGAAAATAGAGCCGCGTGCGTGCCAATCCGTAACTTTGCGCGCGATGTTTCCGTCCCCCGACACGCGTACACGCGTGTACAAATTACGAGGCGTGTGTACGTACACGCGGATTCGCGCGAGCGCGAAATATGTACGTATAATGCGGACGACACATCGGGTTGCCATCGCGACGCCGACGTGCATTTCCACCCCGTCGAGCCGCGTCGCCGCGGATGTCGCGACACATTAACGCCTTGGTAATCAACACTTTCAATCGCGATTCGATTATATCGCCACGCCCGAGCCTTCCGCGAACCCTTTTCTTAGATGGACATTATTTACGGCGATCCTTGTGAAATTAAAATACGAAAGTCTAATGTTCGCTGGTCGTGATCAGTGCTGCTTAGATGATTTTAAAATTAGCTAGATAAAGATGAGATGAAAATATATAAATTCATCTTATTGTTAGATAAGATGATTAGAAGATGATTTAAATATCTAGATAAAAGATAAAATTATGGCGATTCATCTAGATAACTTCCAGATAATATTATTTTTAAGATCGCTTATGTAAGCACAGTTATAAAAAAATGTAAATTTTTGTCGCTTACTGCTTATTAAGTGCTATTACTTAATTAGTAATTTTATGTGCTATGACTCAAATTATCTGAACATTATTCTAGATAATTTAGTAAAGACACTTTTTTAGATAAGATGATTAGAAGATGATTTTGTTTTAAATATATCTAGATAAAAGATAAAATTATGGCGATTCATCTAGATAACTTCCAGATAATATTATTTTTAAGATCGCTTATGTAAGCACAGTTATAAAAAAATGTAAATTTTTGTCGCTTACTGCTTATTAAGTTCTACTACTTAATTAGTAATTTGATGTGCTATAACTCAAATTATCTGAACATTATTCTAGATAATTTAGTAAAGACACTTTTTTAGATAAGATGATTAGAAGATGATTTTGTTTTAAATATATCTAGATAAAAGATAAAATTATGGCGATTCATCTAGATAACTTCCAGATAATATTATTTTTAAGATCGCTTATGTAAGCACAGTTATAAAAAAATGTAAATTATAAAAAAGTTAATTTTTGTCGCTTACTGCTTATTAAGTTCTACTACTTAATTAGTAATTTTATGTGCTATGGCTCAAATTATCTGAACATTATTCTAGATAATTTAGTAAAGACACTTTTTTAGATAAGATGATTAGAAGATGATTTTGTTTTAAATATATCTAGATAAAAGATAAAATTATGGCGATTCATCTAGATAACTTCCAGATAATATTATTTTTAAGATCGCTTATGTAAGCACAGTTATAAAAAAAAAATGTGAATTATAAAAAAGTAAATTTTTGTCGCTTACTGCTTATTATAAGTTCTACTACTTAATTAATAATTTTATGTGCTATGACTCAAATTATCTGAACATTATTCTAGATAATTTAGTAAAGATAACACTTTTTTTCATCTAAGATGCAGATATAGATAATACATATTTTTATATTATCTATATAAAGATAAGATGACGCCAAATTTTATCTAGATGATCATCTATATAATTTTATTTAGATAATAGCAAACACTGATCGTGATACGATGATTTTTATTTCCTGTTAACATGAATATCTCGATGGACATTGATATACTAATTTTTACTAATTACTCCAAATTAGTACAAAATATAAAGAACAATACTTAACTCTTTTTGTTATACATTTGTATATTTCCAGTATAAGTGTTTTAAAAAATTGATTTGAGTGGAAAGGATTAAATGCTTTGTCTCTTGTTATAAAAAAAAATTACAAATGTTATAACCACAATAACGATATTTTAATTGGAATCATTCAACCAATGTTGTAATGCAGTAGAATACTACTGAAAATAGCTGCAAATTCGGCTGTCCTTATCCCATGGTTCAAAATTGAGTTTATATTTGGATATAAAGAATTAAAAACATTGTATTCGCGAAAAAAAAAATTAATTTGCGACAAAATATAGAAACGTAAATATAGAAAGAATAAAAATACATGTCCACAATATACGTAAGAAAGAATCTCGAAACAAAAAAAAAATTTTTTTTTTAGTTACGCGTTTGTCGCTTACACGTTGTAATCGATGTCGACAACACGATATTTTTCAGAGAACAAATGTCAATATTTTCTTTATTCTCGTTATTTTTCAAATAACATTGCCACAGAAATGGAATTAATGTTAACAGATATTCACTGCTTGCTTCTGTTATAAAACGTATTTCTGCGTTTGATGGTAATAAATGACCGAAATCAATTACGATAATGAATACCGCTCTTTTTGAAGCGGTTTATGCGAAACTTATGCCATATATTTTTCCTCAGAAAATATCAATTTGAATCGCACAAAAATTAAGTTTACATAGTTATTATTTTAGTTAATTCACATAGTTGTATATCAGAATTTATACATATTTAAACTTTACATAGTTACACAATATTACTTGCATTATATATTATTATACATATAACATTGGGATATAGCTGCAATCTCACTCACTCACTCAATAGTAATTATAACTTATTTCTAATTATTTTGTGTTAAACAAATGTACTTGCACATGATACGTATGTATCAATTATATTTTATATATATTTTGTTTGCAACAATAATTTTGTTATTTAGTTTCAGAAGATTCTAATCTTATCTACTATTTGTGTACATGTACATATACATATAACATTGTTTGTACAGAGACGTTTATACGCAATGTGATTTTAATATAGATTCCAGATAAATAATAATGATATTCTGTGAAAACATGAAATATGTAGTCCATTGTATTTGTCCATGATGTTACAACTAAAATTGAATCGCGAAGTTGTACTATGCATTTACGAAATACTGTTATTTCATCTAGAATACACAGATGGTCGAGAGATGAGAGCAGTTTCTCTCGACCTAATAAAACTTTATCGTTGCTTTAGCGATTGGCAAGAAACCAAACCGATTTCTTCGGTCGTGTATTTGTTATCACGTTATTATTATCATCGCTATTATTAACAGAAATGATTGGCTTCTCAGTCTTCACGCTACTTTTCTCCTAGTCTTTTCAATTTCATATAATGTCAATCATTTTTATAGTCTATTATAGATATCGACACAATGTACCGAATATATCGGAAAATATCGTTGACCGCGTAATTCTGCATGCTTCATATAATTGAAAGTTTTTTCCGCAATCGTCTTATTCCCTTGTCGTCAGATCGGAAATGATGCAGCAAACAGACGAAAAGTGGTTCAGTTCGAATTGTTCGATAGTAAAAACGTTTTTCTCGTGAATTATACGAAAATAATGTGAATAAGACAAGATAATAAAAATAATACGCAGACTTTTTTGTTATTTCATACTTTTTTTCAGTGAAGATAATTATATATAATTATTATATATGTATAATTTTGTCTAAATAAAATAATATTTAGATAATTAATAATAATCAGTGTTGTGCTTAGATGATTTTAAAATTAGCTAGATAAAGATGAGATAAAAATATGTAAATTCATCTTAGATAAGATGAAGATGATTTCGTTTTAAATATATCTAGATAAAAGATAAAATTATATGACGATTCATCTAGATAACTTCCAGATAATATTATTTTTAAAATCGCTTATGTAAAAAATGTAAATAAATAAAAATGTAATGTAAAATAAAAAAAAATGGAAATTATAAAAGAGATATAAAAATATATTCATAGTTTTTTATTTATAAGTTTTTATCGTTTACTGCTCAAGTTCTACTATACTTAAAATATTTTCATGTGCTATGAAACTCTAAATCAAATTATCTGAATATTATTTTAGATAATTTAGTAAAGATAACACTTTTTTTTATCTAAGATGCAGATATAGATAATACATTTTTTAATTATCTATATAAAGATAAGATAACGCCAAAATTTCATCTAGATGATCATCTATATAATTTTATTTAGATAACAGCAAACACTGATAATAATAGGATGTAATTCTAAATATTTAAATGTAACATTACTTACATTATAAAAATATGTGCTAAATTTATATATATGTAATTAATTTATATTATTATTTAATTAATTAATTTATTATTCAGTGAATCCAGAAATAAAATGTATTATCTTTGCGCAGGGACAATGAAAGGATTGATAATAAAATGCTTAATTTGAAAAGAAGGCGTAAAAGAGCATTATCTTTATTGTGAGAGAGTGCCGTTAAATTCATGGCCGTGACGAACGTTATTCAATAAATAGAGAAAATCGATGTCGCAGTAAGACTTTAATGTAACATTTATCGAAAAAATATAATATTCTAAGAAAATAAAGTTAACGGAGGATAATCGTACTTCGATTTAATGAATGACCTTTCTCGAAAGGTTAGAAATATATGCGACGAAATTATTCCGGTTTACCGACTTTTAAAGCTTTATATTATATTATTGTGTCTCCCGTTAACGAGAAATTCTCATCACTTGTCCGATATAAGTTTCTCATATTCCAATTACATATACATATAGGTATACAAGTAAATATCAAAAGTAACTAATTTTAGACATTAATATTACATCTGATGCTTATTTTCCTTAGCAATCTCGGAAACTTTTATATTGCGAAGGTAATTTTACGCTCGACGAGATATCCTATTTTATTTTTGCGAAAAAAAGTTTTTCTTCAAATTTCTTAAAATAAAACAATGAAGTACAAATCCTGAACGTCTAGCATTATAGGAAATGAGTTTTTTTATGAATATACCTATTTTTGTTTTTGCACGTTCTTCGATTATAACTATTTCTCGCACGAACTTCTGACCCTATTATGTTCGATCTGTAAAAAAAGTGGATGCAACTGACATTCAGACGTGCCAAAATGTATCACGATACGACGTCGATAAGATGTCCCGTTCAGAACAATGACATAGGAATATGTAGATATATGTGTGTATGTAACACTTTTATATATCGAAAAAATTGTATTCTCATTTTAAGTATATGCCACTTATCTTTATAGTATCTTCCACTAAAATAGGCGCCAAAAGGATCCTCTTAATTTAAGAGGAAAATTCTCTAAACAGATATTCTTATTAAATATTCTTATTAGATATTCTTAACATGCAAGAATATATACATAATGGGATGTTTTTTTTTTATCAATGTATGATTGAAATTATTAATCGTGATAACAAAAAATGTCTTACAAATGGATATTTGTTATTTATTACATGTATCTTTAAATATTACACATATAATTGAATATTTTTTATGTATTTTACATAGTTAAATACACATTTTTGCTTATTATATTATTATTTTTAATATTAATTGTAAACTTATAAATTTGAATAATTTGAATAATTTTATTTTATTATATTTATTTATTGCGGCGCTAAAGTTGCAAAAAAATTAAGAATATATTCTCAATTTAAGAGGATATTCCAAAAAGTAAAAATAAAGATGGAAATATTCTTATTCATTAAGAATATCTATTAAGAGTACTTATTAAGTATGAATTTCAAAGAAAACATTTTTTTCGGTGTACATATAAATTATTATATATGTTATTCGCAATCGGGCGTTAGATTATGATAAAGAAAAATATTATATCTAGATTGCGATGTCAGTCATTACCAGCCAAACGCGATGTCATTTTCCTTCATGTTCTTTCGCGTATTTCGGCCTTAAATCACATTCATGAAGATCAGACATTCTATGCTACAATCGATATCGAAACTTATCTAAGCAGCAGTGTTGTTCTTGGTTTTAAAATTAGCTAGATAAAGATGAGATGAAAATATGTGAATTCATCTTAGATAAGATGAAGATGATTTTGTTTCAAATATATTTAGATAAAAGATAAAATTATATGGGGCGATTCATCTAGATAACTTCCAGATAATAATATTTTTAAGACCGCTTATGTAAACACAGTTATAAAAAAAAATGTAAATTATAAAAGGGATATAAAAATATATTCATATACTTTTATTTATAAATTTTTATCGCTCACTGCTTAAGTTCTCTACTTAAATATTTTTATGTGCTATGACTCTAAACCAAATTATCTGAACATTTGTCTAGATAATTTAGTAAAAAGATAACACTTTTTTCATCTTTGTTAGATGAAAATATAGATAATACATATTTTTATTATCTATATATAAAGATAAGATGATGCCAAAATTTCATCTAGATGATCATCTATATAATTTTATTTAGATAACAGCAAACACTGCTAAGCATCTTGCCAGGCAAACTGCAGAAAAGGTCGTCCTAAATTATTCCAAGAACAACCCTCTGGCACGACGCGACCCAGCACGCCTTAATGTACACTTCATCGACGCTTACTCAAGGTAATCTAGCTGGATGCGGTTTTAACGAGATCGAAGATCCTGTCGAGAGAGAGAGAGAGAGAGAGAGCCCGAGGAATCTCAAGAAACTCCTTCCGTCAAAGCCGCGAAAATCGATTCGCGCTCACCGATTGTAGATCTCGCCGCAATAGTAGGCGAAATGTCCTTTCGTCGAACACGGGAGAAATCTCTACACGTGGCATCTCTCTCTCGGCATGCGCCGTAAATGTGTATACGTATGTATGTACCTGAGATTGCTACATTTGGAATTTCGCGTATCGATTGGCGCGATATCGTTGGCAACATCGCAAATTTATTCGCGTTCTTTTACAGCATCCGCCGAAAAGTCAAATGATAGAACGAAATATATATCAAATACATCGTCGGCATTTTTAATCCGAAGCTCGATTTAACTCGAGCTTTCCTGAGCCTTTTCAAGAATTTCGATCATTTTTTTCCTCGAGTCTCTTAGTGTAGTAACACAACTAATATATATATATGTCAAGATGGAATAATTTAAACAAAATATTCCGATATCAATCTCTCTTTCAGGTAGCAATATAAAATGTGAAATTACTATTATTTTTATAACTCATTATTATCAAGGTTTTGTAAACAATTGTCACACATCTATTGTAGCTATTCAAATTTTTTAAAATTTATGTTTTTATAATGATAAATGCATGCAATTCTCGCTTTTTTCGACAAATTGCTTTTAGTGATACGAAAGCATGTTCATTAATACATTCTTGTTTTGGTTTTGGATATTTTTATTTTGTTATATAGTCTCGCAGTCTTCTCTCGTTTTTTATGGATGCTCTAATTGCGTACACTTCAGCGGAGCGAATTTGTCATAATGGTACTGGAGAGTGCGTATGTACATGCTGTTTTAATTAAAATGATCGAAAAGGTGAAAGTTATTTCTGTAAGATATTGCAGCAGTATGACTTCATTATTCGCGTGTCTTTATAAGATGATATGTGATGTAATTTCGTATACGTTTTACACTCATTATATCATTAAGTTATTAAATAATCATTATCATTAATCTTTAATTCTGTGCATAATAATTGCCAGAAGCACATAAAATATGAACAAATGTTAAATGATTCGCATAAATTTAGTTGCCTTCGCAAAGCTTTAACTACAAAAGCAAACACATATAAAATATAACGAAATATAACGAATGCAGCGGTTATTTTCAACCAAGCGTTAATTGCTTTTCTGTCAGAAATTGTTATAAAAATTTCGAATTGTAAAGCAAAACCATGTTTTTTTTAACTTTTTTCTTTTTTTCTTTTAATAATTAAAATCGATGCTGTATGAAATATACGTATATACACACATACCTCATTCTTCATGTACTCTGATGTGCATATATGTCGTTTAGAATTATTACACTCTGCATGCTTACTAAATTACATTTTCGAGTACATTTTCTCGATTTATGCGTTAACGATTTTCAACGCGCGGTAAAACTCTGTCATTCTCTACATTGTCGTGGTATTTACCATCCAGCTGAAACTGAAGCGACAGTGTAAAGTAAACAAACAACACAAATCCTGCATTATCTCTCTGAAATCGAATTTTGCCTTCTTCAATTCCCCCGATTTACCACGATCTAAATGCGTATCGTGATAGGAGGACTCTTAAATGTCATTATTTTCTAAAAGAAACATTGAAATATAATAATTTTCTCATATATATGTATATATTACACCGTAAGTTTGTATAACATATACAATATTTATTATTATCTATTGTGTGTATATTTATATCACACATACAGTCTGTGACTTTCAGCAAATTTCTGTTCTTCTTTTCAATAATTTTTATTAATTATTATTAATATATTTATTATAATCCGCTTTTAATTATTATTTGCACATAAAAATAACAGAACTTGGCAATTATAACTAAATGTTTACTTAGTCAAATTATTCGTGTTATTTGAAATTTAAATTTATCATTATTTGAAACATGTAAATAATATTTATTTTTAGAGATATATGTTTATTTAAAAATTTCTTTATTCCAAATGTATCCACAAAATAAAAACGCAAATATTATTCAACGATATCTTATACAATACATAATAACATAATATTTACAAGTGTAATTTTCTCCAAGTATTCTTCGTATTGGACTAATGCAATTTCAGATTGTAATCTCTTTTCAGAATTAGCTTTTTTTTTAACTATTATTGTTATTTTTATGAGACATTATAATATCCATTTTAAATATGAAAAAATAAATTTCAATAAATTCCAATAAATAAATTCACAAAAAAGAATTCCATTTTACTAACGTATTATTTTATATACCAATTTTTCAGTAACTAATTTAATATACGAAAGAGAAATAAATTGAATTCAGTAAATTTAATTGCTTAAAAAAGAATATAAAATATTTATACATATATAAAAACATTTTTCTCTGTCTTTTCTCTATCCTTTTATCACTTTTTTCTAATTGAATATAATTTTTACATGGAAATGATAGCGCTAAAAATAATAGTAACTCTCCAGATTTAAAAATAAGAAATGTTTCATATGTTATATGGTCAACTAGCAGATTTTATATTATTCATATTCCTGTTATATGTATGTCGAATACATAACTTCGAGCTGAACAACTCTTTATCACGCCAAATGGAAAATTCCATTGCACTGTCCAAAACCATTGCGTAACTATGGACATAGAACTGTCTATCTTGTCATCCTTGTCAATCTATAAGCTGATTAAACTGTGTATGCTATACCAATATTTGAAGTGGTTCTGGACGAAGGCTTAACGCACAATAGTCGAATAACGAGGGAAACATGGATACTGACGATATCTTTTGTTGCAATGTTTGGCGATAAACATGTATTAAATATAGATGTACAAAATTATTCTGTACTCAAGCTAGTACATAACTGTAACATTCTACATTTATAAAATTTGCGTACATAAACGTAAAATTATATTAATTGTAAGTAAAAATATTTCATTATAATTAAACTTTAGTGATCAGGGGAATTATATATAATATATGTATATATATAATTCCCTATATATACATATATATATCATAATATATTTATTTATTTATTTATTTATTATGATAATATTATAATAATAAATAACAAAAATTTTATTTAAGATACATATAAATTGTTAGTCAGATTTACAATATTATAAATTTTTTAAAACGTGTCTATGAAATCGAGAATTGAATAAAATCAGTACTTTTTTAATAAAATTATACACTTGTTTGTTTCTTTATGAATAATAAAATTATAAATGCTGTTAATTAGTCTCTGTCTATCGTATATATTGCACAGTTGTGCAATCTGTTACTTTACACGTATTGAAGTTTGCGATACGTGCTCTGACAACTAAAATACGGAATACAATAGATGCGTGTACCTGCGTTTATGGGCAATATCAAACGTTTAAACTCGGCCATATTTGAACAAGAGCATTTGCACCTTCAGTCTATACAAACACCAGTTAACATTTAGATTAATTCTAGTGAATGTTATACACGTATTTCATGTATATTAGAATCGTTCAACTAACTTCGATCAGGCATAATATTGTCATTACGAGGACTTAGGACTATGTTATAACTAACATTATTGAATAGCAAAATAGTAGCAAGTATAGGCGGATGCATTAACATTTTCTTTACCAAATTCTAAAACAACAAATAGCTTATGTATATTTTTTTTATTATATATATATATATATTTTTTTAAGTCGCCTATTAAAACCAAAGTTTTATAATATTTCCCAAGCAAGCTTAAAAATATAATAATTATTAAAAACATATAAATAAACAAATAACTGCACATAAATAAGAAGAATGTTAATATAATAATGTTAAAAGAGTATAAATTTCTAATTTAAATCGAAAGAGTAACAATAATATATATACATATATAAGAAAATAAGAAAGAATAAGAGAAATATAAAAAAAGATGTAACAAAAAATCTCTTGGTACAATCTCTTAAAGGATCAAATTTGTAGAAAGGGCTTTGCTTATAACGTAAATAACGAATATACGTGTGCATAGTCCTGTATCTCGTGCACGCACGTAGATATATGTATGTCCCAGGGGAGTCTGGTCTACATAAATCGCTTATTTATCAGACGTAATCTGACCGACGGACGCTGCCCATAGAATAAAGGATAGCACGCGAATTTGCAGAGAGAATTTATCAGTGCCCAGATTCGCTATACAATACCTCGCTTCCATCCACGTGATTGTTGCTATACAATGACCGAGTGTTCAGCAATGGCGTCTGGTCATTAATTCGCGATATCGAATAGTCAAAATTAAGCCGGATTTCTTATCGAATTGATATGATGAATAAGAGGCTTGTTAATTGCTCCGTTATAATTGACGATTCAGATATTCAATTAACTGTGAGCCTGAAAGAAATCTGAAAGAAATTTATCGATAACCTGTAATTATATTTTTACCAAACTTAATTAAATAATTGAATTTTACGTTAAATGTCTGTGATGAAGCTATTTATTTTTTTTACGTAAACTTTGAAAATTTTACATATTGCAAAATGTCACGATCCATATTGAATTTCTCATTGCATTGTAAGTAATGATCAACTTGCAATTAAACATAGTTATTAGGATTTGTGAGGAGAAAAAATGGCGAATATATGTGTGTTTTTGAAGGGCAAACAATTGTTTATTCATTATACAACGTCGTGAAACTTCATTTGCATTTAGCATGAAACTGCTGGTAAAAGGTCTGCTGACTGTAGTGAAGCAATTGAGATTGCCAGAAGGGATATGGTTATCGGCGAGAGCAGCCTTAAGGGGAATAGAACGTGGTATGAGGCGACGACTCAACGAAGCGCATCTTATTTTCGTTTATCGTCATTTTATATTTCATGGAAGCGCTCTTTGTGCTTATTCACAAAAATTTTCTATCATCTATTTTAATAGAATAGCGTGTTAAAATTAAAAGATAAGATAAAATATTTAGAGTATGGTTATTAAAAGAAATGACTATTGATACACAAAATCATATATTGCAATATGTTATTTCATATAATAAAATGTATTTTTTCCATCTGTAATTAAAAGTTTCGGTATATTTTATTCATTCTATATGAACTTTCTGATTAAAATACCAATCGATGAGAGAACCTTTTTTTGCACAAAGTTATTATCTACACAAGTATTTGCGATATAATTTTAAAGAAAATACAAATGTGTTAATGTAAAAAATAAATTTCTATACCGGAGTAAGTTACATATACGACACCGTAACTTACACAACTCCTTACCTAGATGTTTCTTCGATCTGGAAAAAATTGTAAAGTCGTAACAATACATGCCGTGAATTTTTTCCGACAAAAGAATGGAATATTGAATTTAAATCGAATACGCCCACGACTCACATTTGTATATACACACACACACACACACACACACACACACACACACACACACACACAGATTTCATGTATCGTATTTTGTTTGTTCGTGTAAAAATTCTTTTCATAATGATCGAAAGAGAATATATTAAATGTAAAGTTTCAAACACCCATAAATTTGAAATAAACTAATACGTTATATTGGTTACATCAAACTTGTTGCAAAACTTCATATAATAAGCATGTTAAATTTCCATATTAAATGTACATACCAAAGTTATATAACTAATGAATGTTGTATAGAAGAAGGATAATATAATTTATTTCAATACATTTAATTATATCGTTATTTATATATAATGCTTGCGATTTCATGAATTTTACTTTTTGATATAGCACAATGACAGTTACATTAAAAATTTTATAAAAACTAATACGCACTTTCTTATATATATATATATATATATATATATATATATATATATATATTACGTGCGTAAATGCATGTATATATAATGGTATGATTCTATCATATGTAATATTTAGTTAATATATTATTAAAATCTACAATTTATTGTATGCGTTTTATACGTATAAAAATATTAATTATAATATTATGGGAGAATATGTATAGTTTATTATTCTACAATAGTATAATTGATATTATTATAATATTATGTTTGTAATATATTATGTTTAATTCAATAATTATTATTCAACAGCCATGAATATTTAAAGATTTATCAAGACAAATGAAATACCATAAATCACTCAAAATATAACAAAATCATTATGTATATGTAAAAATAAATTAATTTAAAACATTCAGATATACACACAATAATAAATAAAATATAAAATAATAATTAAAAATTATATCGAAGCTCTTTATTTTTTCATAAAAAAGTCTGCACACTCAAATTATTATTTTAAATATATATATATATATAATTGTATATATAAATCAATTAATTACAATTGTGCGACAATATCTCTAATTAATATATAACTCTAAATATATAATTGAATTTTAATTTATTTCAGTTATAGAAAATTACTTTGTGTAGAATATACTGATAATACATGAGACTGCGGATTAGATAAAATATATATGTATCCCATTCGCATAACCACTTTGTCCGGACTTTTCTTTAGACATATGTACAGATGGACGATATGTACGAATCATTGCACATTCATAAATCAATTACCTTCGAAGAAAGATTCAGGAGCGAGTTACCGTATTCCTGACGCATGCATATGTCGATAGACTGTAACAAAAAGTGTGATATACGCGTTCGGATTAAGGCTCCTGGTACCTTGTCGACCATGTCAGAATCGTGACGTCAGAGGCGAGAAAACACACGCTAAAAATTTTTAGATGCCATTTCTAAATAAAAACATATTTGCATAAAATAACACCTAAGATCTCTTTAATAGACTTCTAAAAAACGCCGAAAATTATCCTTTTCCCTTTATAATCAATCAACAGCTGTAAAATGTAATATTATGAGGCCCAATCCGTCTGGTCTTTGCACATGCGCAGTCATTCCGCATGTCAAAGTCTAATATCTCGACCATTTTACGGTTGTTGATTGACTGTCAAGGGAGAAGAATAGTTTTCGGCGTTTTTTAGAAGTGTATTAAAGAAATCTTAAGTGTTATTTTATGCAAATATGTTTTTATTTAGAAATGGCATCTAAGAAATCTCAACGTGTTATTTCTCGCCTCTGACGTCACGATTCCAATATGGCCGCGGTGAGCCTTAACAAGAACAAATGTAGAATCGCAAGACTGAGCCGAAGTTTCATCTCGTTTATTATTATGTTCGTATATAGCTCGATCGAGCAATATCATCACGGTTATCAGTTAGATTCGACGCTTTTAGACGGGAACTTCTTTGCGGCCTACTTCTTTGACAGTTGCATACGATCCTCGCGGGATTTTTATCCCTTGGATTAGCAATTTTATGGTCGTGGCACCCTCGCATTGTCCCGGCAACGCTCGAGATGTTCTCCCATATTTTTTTCGTCATATCTGCCCCCGCAATCCTTCAGCAACTATGGAACCGTCACTTTCATAACGCAGAACGAGGACCTCCAAATTTCCACATATGATCCACCATTATCTCCTTACGCCGCCGCTAGCATTTTACGCTGCTCTTAGCGAGATAGCTTCCTTAAGTAGCACTTTTACATCCTATTGGATAGTCGGTGGCAAAAGGAACACATAAAGATTCTACGAGAGAGATCTGTTACGATTAGAATTATAAAATATTATAATATTTTTGTATATACTGTAATATTCGGAAGAATAAATCATAAGAAAGGGAAAGAATAAATGAGTATACAATAATATTGTATTTGAATTGAGAGTAATTTTTTGAAGTAATGCCATATCTGCCAATTTTTTTTTTTTTTTTTTTTACATTATAATAAATAATGCACATAATTTTAGAAAAAAAATAAAAGAAATAACATTTGCTCAGAATCTTTAAATTGACTAGATCTCATTCTCTGTTTGTGTGTCAGAAATATAAAATATAGAATCTCTCGAAACTAAGAAATCGAAGTAATTAATACGTAACGTTTTATTTCAATACTTTGAATGTTGTATTTAAAAGAGAAAGAAAATATTTTATTTTAAACGGCTATATAAATATTTATGTTCAGTTATAGATTCTATATATATTCATATACGTAGAAAAAATAAAAATATTATATTGTTATACTCATGGACGGTCTCGAGCGAAATGATTTACACGTGTTTGCTCTGATAAAACCCATTAACAATCATAAAACTACACTGAAAAAAAAAAAAAAATTTGTTAACTTGACTAAACCGTTCAACTAAATTACTGTTTTGTTAATTAAACATATATTAGTATTTAAGTCAAATACGTTTTGTCAAAAGTTTTGTTAGATTTAATATGTTATATTTAATTTAAATGTTTTTATATGTTCAGCTAAAAAAATATTATTTAGTTGAACGGTTTAGTCAAGTTAACAAATTTCTTTTTACAGTGTATAAATGTAGTTCAAAATTGCAAAGCGTACGTTACGATTGCAAACAACATCTTTTCGATAAGTTCTTTTAATCCCTGACGAATCGCATCGCGCTTCTTCCTTCCGGAACTTCCGAGTTTGAAGAGGAAAAAAAAAAACTTTTTCCCATTTCCCGCTTTTTATATCGCTTCTCGTTTTTTATATATAAATGTCACGCTTGCTCAAACGAGACCGGCGAACCCGTTTCCTATTTACGTGCGAAAAATATATCTCGTATTATCTGACGCGTTCTATCTGAGCGACCATCTGCTGTCGCGAAACCGCAGCAAATTGTTTCCTTAACCGAGATTCCGCTCGCGCGTTTACGAGGCTTTTAAAATTGTCGCGCACAAGTCCGAAGGCGGAGCTGGCCCCAGCTTTCCAATCCGTTGATAAAGAATTTCAAATTGATCGTATTTAAACCGCGGGTAGGTAGGTGACAAAACTGTAGGTGACGTATCTTCCGCGATACGACTGCCAAAACTGTCGAAGATAAATCGACTCCACTACACATCCCGATTCTCTTCCCCCGAAGTAATCTCTTACAAGATTGTAACGGCGGAATATTCATTGCGAGATAGAAACTCGGACACGTAAACGAAGATCTTGTTAACTCATCCGTACTGGTATATATGTCATCTTTAAAATGAAGAAATTAATAAATAATAAATATGTGTTTCCAAGATAACATTTCTGACACAGCTCGATTTATTTCAATTATTATCATCTAGAAAAATAATAAAAATGCAAATCTGTCATTATTCAAAAAAAGATGCTGTTAAGAGAATATATTATATTTGATTTTTATTTCTAATAATTTTTTTTCTTGTTTTTGTCACCGTCTGATAATTTTTTTTTGGTACGAGGAATAGATTACATTTATATATAAATAAATGTAGTCTAGATAATGTAAATCCATATGTATTATCCTTAATTACACTGTTCAACAAAAAATGACTTTTTTCGAACACCGGAGCGAATAGTCGTTTCTTATAGTTTTTTGGATGCTGAACGCGAATCTGATTTCCAAATTGCTCCATCACGTCACAATTTTGAGAAATTTGCAATTAAAGTTGCAAAAAGGGCTATTTTTACGAACTTTTCTTGCAAGCAAAATAAAGTATATTGTTAGGACTTTTGACTCTCAAAAGATTAATAAGATATCCATGATTAAATGTGAGATGTATTGCGGAAGTTAGCTATGACTCGTCATTAACGATTTAGCAAGTAGCTTTTGAGTATGTTTATTTAAACTTAAGGTTTTTTTAGATTAGAATTGTCAAATTTAAAATGATGGATTCAATATGACAGATGGCAAAACTTAAAAAATGTTTAGATTGCAATCTAAACATTTTTTAACATATTAAGTTCTCCATTTTGAATTTGACAATTTTGACATTGGATTCGTATTCAGCGATTTAAAAAACCTTAATTGCAAATTTCTCAAAATTGTGACGTGATGGAGCAATTTGGAAACCAGATTTGTGTTCAGCGTTCAAAAAACTATAAGAAACGACTAGTCTCGTTCCAGTTTTTTTTTTGGTTGAACAATGTTATTATCTTAACACAGTTGAAAAATTTGTGTTAAATTTAACAAATATCACATGTTCCAAACGGTCCACAGAAATTTTTGTGTTAATTTAATATAATACGGTATATGTTAAATGGTGACACAAATATTGTGTTAATATTTTAACATGAAATAAATGCAAACTTCAAATAAACTTAAAATAAATTTTGTGTAAATTTAACATAGTTTTAATGTAAAAATTAACTAAAAAAATTGTTAATTTTACATTTTATCACCCCCCACTTATATTATAAAGTAAAATTAACATTTTTTTCTGTAAATTTTAACAGATAAATCTTATCACTAATAATACGGAACATATTTATTGTGTAAAATTAAAAATAGATATACATTGTGTTATTTTTACACTTTTTTTCAGTTGTTTTAATAATTTAACATTTGAGTTCAATTAACATAATAGCAATATATTAAATTAACACATGAATGTGTTAAATATTTAACACAAAAATTTTAACGGGGACCGTTTTTAACAAGAAAACACAAATTTTCCAACTGTGAATCGCTTATGTATCTGACACACACTTAAGGCTCCTGGCTCCTCGCCGACCATGTCGGAATCGTGACGTCAGAGGCAAGAAAGCACATGCTAAAAATTCTTGCGTGCCATTTTTAAATAAAAAGATATTTCAATAAAACAATACTACAAAATTCTTTGGCACACTTGTAAAATTGTCCGAAAACTATCTTTTTCCCTTTATAATCAATCAACAACTGTAAAATGACCGTAATATGAAGTCCAAGCCGTCTGGTCTTTGCGCATGCGCAGTCATTCCACATGACAAAGTCCGATATTACACTCATTTTACGGTTGTTTATTAACTGTCAAGGGAAAAGCATAGTTTTCGGACAATTTTATAAGTGTGCCAAAGAGATTTGTAGTGTTGTTTCATCGAAATATCTTTTTATTTAAAAATGGCATGCAAGAATTTTCAGCGTGCATTTTCTCGCCTCTGACGTCACAATCCAACATAGCCGCGGCGAGGATCCAGGAGCCTTAATGTAATTACATATGACTCCAAGAAGAAACAAAATCTCCCCGCACCCAGCATTGTTGAAAGCAATGAAGCTACGTGAAAATAAAGGATTCGCACGAGTATAAATCATGTACGTACGGTGTGCGTGGTTGTATGCAAAACGCATTTATGTATAATCCAGCAATAATCGTAAAACGGCTTACTACCATCCGAAGAGCTATAGAAGCGCAAACGTTGCTGCACTAAATTCTACCCCCGGAAGGGGGTTCATTCGCTGAAACTCTGGCGGAAACGACACTGCCAAAGTTCTAGTATTATCGTGAACGATTCTATGAAACTACGACCCGCTTCTCGTCGATACGATGTGCTTATCGTAACTCGTCTTGCGACAAATTGTCTAGCATAGAATACGGTATCCCTGCGCGTAACTTAGCTCGACGGTTTTCTTGTCATCGCCTGACGCTTTAAAAGCTTCCAAACACATTACAGTGCGTCGTACGTCGCTTGATGTACGCTTTGTATACAGTGCTTTTTAATAAAACAATGTCATCAATCTGAAGAATGCACTTTTTCTCAGCTGCAATTTATATCTTCGATCTCTTCGATAAAAATCGTCGAACTTTATAGTACATTTCGATAAAATGTTAATGTAAAGTGTTCAGTGTTGTGCTTAGATGATTTTAAAATTAGCTAGATAAAGATGAGATAAAAATATATAAATTCATCTTAGATAAGATGAAGATGATTTTGTTTTAAATATATCTAGATAAAAGATAAAATTATATGACGATTCATCTAGATAACTTCCAGATAATATTATTTTTAAAATCGCTTATGTAAACAGTTAAAAAATGTAAATAAATAAAAATGTAATGTAAAATAAAAAAATGGAAATTATAAAAGAGATATAAAAATATATTCATAGTTTTTTATTTATAAGTTTTTATCGTTTACTGCTCAAGTTCTACTACTTAAAATATTTTCATGTGCTATGAAACTCTAAATCAAATTATCTGAATATTATTTTAGATCATTTAGTAAAGATAACACTTTTTTTTATCTAAGATGCAGATATAGATAATACATTTTTTAATTATCTATATAAAGATAAGATAACGCCAAAATTTCATCTAGATGATCATCTATATAATTTTATTTAGATAACAGCAAACACTGAAAGTGTTAATGTCAAAGTTCATATCGTTGAATTTGCTTCTGTATCATTTATATTTTTCTTGCAAAAATTATATAAAATAATATTATGCTTTAATTGACATTTTAACGACGAATGATTGTTAGCTAATGAATTTACGCAATCAGGAACGATACCCTTTGTCATTATATTCCTTCGCAAGAGTATCTGATTGGTTCATATATATCGTTCTTTGTGTCTCGATAATGACATTGATTCACTTTGAATGAGCAAACGTAAGCACATCAATGTTCAATTCATAATTGTTCAATCACACACACGCGATATCGTTTTTCTATATCACCGTTCTTTATCTTATCAAGGAGAGAATGGTATTACGATGACAATGGGAAGTCACATTATACGTGTAACTGAGACTCAAAGTGAGATTCAAACGTTTGCGTGCGTCCCAAGGGGAAGATCAATTTCGAAAACTGCGAGATAGTCGCGACCAAGTTTCCTGTAGAAAATTATCTCTTCTGAAAATCTACCTCGCGGCCGGTTAGATACTGGCATTATGACACCATGAACATAAATGCAGGAAAATTTGTACGTACTATATACGTTTGCATGTAAATATCTTTATAGCAGTTTGTCTAAAAAATTTTAATGTAGAGTAATATTATAAAAAAAGTAATAAAAATGTTTGTGAGAAAGATGTGAGAATAAAGAAATTGATAAAAGTGTGAATACTTGTGTATCATAGAAAAAATTGGAAGAGGGATTCGTGACCTTAGTAAAATCTATAAAAAAATCGGGATGTTTCTAATTCAATCATTGATTGAGAAATTTATTAATAAAAAAAACCTATATAACGACAAAAGACAATTTTTTTCATCTAGATCACTATTGTATTCTGATAATAATAATAATTCCTTATAATGCAAGAAATAAATTTATTTAAAAAATTAAATTTCAACAATATTAGCCATATATTTGCAAAAGAATGCTCCACATAGTTTTAATACATATAAATGTTTTTAATGTGCTCAGAAATTTTCACAAATCTTTTCGATTAACGTTTATGAATTTCTTTGTATATTCTCTTCCTTAAGACTCGCTGTATTAATTTTCACCAGTAAGTCTGACAAGATAGTCGCCCGCCTATTTATGGCTCGCCCCAAGAAATTCACAAAAGTATTTTAAAAACTTTGCTCTCGAAGAGGGCAAGAGATCTCCCGTGAGTCGGAAAACGTTGGAATCAAGCGGCGGACTCTTGTCCTTATTACGCAATGAATCTTTAACCCAGTAAATTCGTAGAAATATTGCGCGAACATTTAATTTCATTTTGTACCAATTAAATTTTGAATAATTTATTTAATCATTTAATCGTATCATTAACGCATATAAACTATATTAGATATTTAAATCTGGGATGGGAAAATTTCTATTTTAGGATAATAGCTAGCGATACTTTTATCTCTATAAAATGATTTCTCTCCTCTTGTGGATATTGGATGCCCGTATATATATATATCAAACGTAATTTGGACGTAATTTGAATCCTCTATTAATTATAAGCTTGAGATATGATACATGTCAAGTTACGTTAACTATTTGGCATCTATTTATTCACTATGAATACTCATACACAGTTGGAAAATTTGTGTTTTCTTGTTAAAAACGATCCCCGTTAAGATTTCTTTTTATTACCTCTCACATTTATTTTCTCGTCGCGTCCACCCCTAGTTCGTTCCAATTCATTTTATCCGAGGGGTAAACCGCTGACCAAAATTGTGTACACCAATGCCTACTAATGCCCAATTATTGGGCATTACTGTACCCTAGTAATGCGTAATAATGCCTAACCTAACCCTAACCGCTTATAATAAACATGAAAATTTCTCTAAATTTCAAGTATAAAAAATATATTATTTATGAGGCGCATTGGACGAAAAGCTCGAACAAAACAATTTCTGTTCTAAAAAAATTATAATGACGTTAATTAATAGCTAATAAAACCCGGCTAGTAATGCCCATTAATGTACACCAATCGTGTTTACCCCTCGATTTTATCCCTTAAAACTGAGGTAGCCAGAATTAATTAAATCGTTTCTCGGATAGTATTCTTGGCGGCGAATTCGCAATATACCTGCATTTCAAGAAACTGCGCAAACAGCTAAAACAAAGAGACTGTTTAAGTGAATGTTTAAAGGGAGGAATAATAAAGCGTATAGAAAATATAAAAGCTTGGGAAATAATGGTGAATGAGTGGCGCAACAGTACTTTGGAATTTAATAAGCTCAAAGTAGACGTCCTCTCTTTGTTTGCACAAAGAATTCATATTTTGGCGTAATTACCTGACAACGCCAATTTACGAGTAATCTAATCAGACGAGCAAGATGCAAAAATTTCGCATTGCTTTATTAAGAATTTCACATTTACATTCAGAATGACAAATCTCATATGTACAATTTTATATTCTTGTGGAATTGTTGAGAGAACAAAAGAGAGACGAATCATTATATATAAATTTTTAGTTATTTTTTAATATTTTGAGGAAGGCTTTTGTAATTTATAAAGCGGTAAAAGACAATAGATTGAAAATCTCAAAACTATACAATTGAAATAAAAGTAGCGTAATGAAATTGTTCTTGTTGAATAAAAATATCGGATTATTGGTTTTTTTTAGAGGAACAAAGTAATATAATGTGTTTTATATATCTCTCACAATTGTAATAATTATAATAATTTATAAAAAAAAAAATATTATAAATTTAAGTCTATTGTGTGAGACAAATCTATATAAAAATAAAAAATATTTAAATACTTTGAGAAACATATGTATTACAGAATGTAATATACATAAATGTATTAAAAAATGTAGTAAGCAACGAGGAAATAAATGTTTGTTAAACCAGTTTGATTTTTTGATACCGCTCGTAAGTTTTCGTCCGCAATTAAACAGAAATACGCAGTTTATTTTGGTTACTTTATAGCTTCCTAACAGCTTTGACATGTGCGATCCCAACCTTCGTACAATCCAATCTTCTCTGTGGCATAAACATAGACGTGATGACAGGATAAAGGCGTGTGTTCTCTTTGCTACTTTACAAAGTATCCTAAACAGAAAATATCCGCAATAGCTAGGACGCTAAAATAGAATGTAGCCGAAAAAAAGAGAACGTTTGTCACATCATTATATCGTTTTAAAAAAGAAAAGAAAGTTGATTGCATTAAGGCTCCTGGTACCTTGTCGACCATGTCGGAATCGTGACGTCAGAGGCGAGAAAACACACGCTAAAAATTTTTAGATGCCATTTCTAAATAAAAACATATTTGCATAAAATAACACTTAAGATCTCTTTTTAATACACTTCTAAAAAACGCCGAAAACTATCCTTTCCCCTTTATAATCAATCAACAGCTGTAAAATGTAATATTATGAGGCCCAGTCCGTCTGGTCTTTGCACATGCGCAGTCATTTCGCATGTCAAAGTCTGATATCTCGATCATTTTACGGTTGTTGATTGACTGTCAAGGGAGAAGAATAGTTTTCGGCGTTTTTTAGAAGTGTATTAAAGAGATCTTAAGTGTTATTTTATGCAAATATGTTTTTATTTAGAAATATATGGCATCTAAGAAATCTCACCGTGTTATTTCTCGCCTCTGACGTCACGATTACAACATGGCCGCGATGAGCACCCAGGAGCCTTAAATCAAAATTCTCTGCAAAACTATAAGCACAATCGCAATATTATTTTATATTATTCGTAATAACAAAATTGTGCTTTAAGAATCTGCCACTTAATTGTTTCTTTTAGCTATGCAAATTTATTCGATCGTATGAAAGGAAGGATCATTAATACTGCTTTATTTGTTTACGTCTAGATCTTAGCTTGACAGATGCGAGGCCGACGGCTTGATTGTTTGCGCTGTCGACGACTCATTGAACGACGTGTCTCGAATGAATTTGCGTCAGCCTGACGTATTATCGTATCCGTTATTTTAAATAAATAAACTCTCTTGCACAATTTCGCGAAAATTTTGCCACGTGCTAATATCTGCCAAACGCATGCAAATGCAAATTGGGTTACACATTAAACATGAGATTATCGTTTAAAGTGCGAATATGAAAATTATATTATTCGGCGCACAAAAGAGAGAACTTGAATAGCCGATATGTTAATTAATTTACCAACAATATTTTGCGCCGAATTTTTACGATTTCTGCACAACACAACAAGACAAATGTAAGTAACTGTATAAATTAAATTGTATAATTAATTACTTATCAATACTTTGTTAAATTCTTTAATAGCAAAGGGAGTCATTTTTTTAAATTGAGTTAATAAATATCACATACACACATTATATATTCTATATCTTATCTATCAAAAAATTATTTCATTTTAATGGAATAATAAAATATTATATATTTTCTCTTAAAAGAAGCACATATATAAGAATGTGATTTGAACAGTCGATGACTTGTCAAAGTGGCCAGATAATGCTTGAATGTTCATTTTTAGTTTGATATAAAAAAATAATTAGTAGCATTCCATCCTCGATTGCAGATATGCAACTTTTTCTACTCTATAAAAAGAATAGGATAAGAATCTTAATTAAGGAAACTTTAATCGAAATTCGAGATTTAAATTAAAAAGTTATCCTGCTCGAATTCCATTGTACCAATGTGAGTCAATAGATGAAGTTCGACGAAGAGATCTGCATTCCTTAATAATGCGAGCCGGTCATATGCATAAAATATTCATCATTCATATGTTAACTACATGAATTCATGTCCTGCTCTCACTTTGGATTCCATCTTCGTTGTTGTTCGAAATACGACTTGTTGATTGACAGAGGAAATTACAAAAGGTCAAATCTCACTGCAATATCTGGAAAGTCAAATGCGTTTTGCATACTCTTCACAAATACGCAAATGACTAGTTCGATTACGTAAAAGTTTGATTCCCCAGTTGCGCTAACTTTGCTCGGAGAATAACATTTTGCGGAAACTACAGCGTATTTCTATAAGCGAAAATATCACGCAAAAAATTTTATCGCATAAATTTTAAAATCTTATCTCTCTTCAATGAAAAATTTAATAATAAATTCTGATTTCTTGAATCTCTTTCTCTCTCTATCTCTCTCTCTCTTCATCTCTTTCATCATAACGTAGCAAAAAAAATATTTTATTTTGCCAAGCTTCTTATAGCAATATAAAAAACCGGAAATGTTGCTGGAAAAAAGAAAATAAAAATTTTATCATGCGGAAAACGATAACATAAAAGCACTTTGCTGATTATATATCCTAATGCCAATTAATAGCTCATCGATCGAAAGTTATTACGGTGCAAGAGGTACAAAAGGATTCTCTTACGATGCAACGAGTTTTGTCGTTGAGATGTCTGAGTAATCCTTTTCTCATTCGTATTCGTATTAACATATTGAAAATGTGGAAGACTTGCCCTCGATCTGCAACAAACAAAATATGCATACAAGCATTACGTGATCGTACTTTTGCATTTCCGATATTTTTCGATTGCGATATCGTTACATAAGTAAAATGCGAAAAATAACATGCGATTTATTGCATCAAACAACGTTCTCGGTGAGTCGATACTGTCGATTTATAGTAACCGAAATGTCGAAAGTTTTGTCGACTCATAAACGTATCGTACCGTCTTTCGGGGAGAGTAGTTTAGATTTATGTCCACGCCAAATGAATCGTGCCATGAATTCTTTTGATTGCCATTTCGTGGATAACCGATACTCTACTTTGAAGATAAAATGTTCTATTTACGTGACTTTACAAGCTGTTATACGGTATAGAAAACTTTCGTTTTATTCGAGAGTTACTTAAGACAGAAAATAATAGAGAAAGATATATAGAAAGTCATTAGGAAGGACTTGAAGTCTTGTTCTCTCTTCCTTAAATAAATTGACGAGAGTAACTGCCATAAATTTTCACGTAAAGAACTTTTATCGTCGCTTAAAACGTTATCATATAAATTTAATAATATCTTAATGATATCGAATACAGTTTCACGATAGATTATTAATACTTTAAAAACGCGTTTTGCATATTTTTCATACAACGAACATTTTTAACATTAATTTATTCATTGTATTAATTCTTTTTCTTTGCAGTATAAGCACTTATCTTTTATTATTTTATTATTTTTTTTTATTTTTATATTATTATATTATTATATATATAAATATATGTATAATTATAATATTATATATATAATTATTATAATTATTATATTATTATATATATAAATATATATAATTATAATATTATATATATATATAATTATTATTATATTATTAGTAATTTAAAAAAAAATTACAAACGTGCAAACAGAAAAACCGTCATGTTACATCAAGTATCATCGTATTGTTTTACATTTAAATAGCTCTCATTCTCTTCGGTCTCTGATCCAAGTTTCACTGCGCGAAAATCGTTCCTCCGGCTTATCAGTCTCGTCCCTTCTATACTTGTATAGTGTTACGAGAAGCCTGCGCGGTTTACCGAAACGTTGCACCGCCTGCAGCTTTCGAGTTGTAACAAGAGCTTTCAACACGGGTCAACACGGTTCGGTACAAAGGTATTCTCTCGCGTGCTCTCTCTGTCTCTTACTCTCAAACTGTCGACAAAATTCTCTGAGCTATTGTCAGAATACACGAGCAACTTCCGCGAGCAAGATTATTTCCCTGGAAACCGGTAGCTAGATAAATTATCACGTCGCCGCCAGCATTATTGCTATATTACCCCTACAGTAATTTCATTACATCGCGCGTGGAATAGAATGGTACTCCGAGTACGTCTCTATTCAGTTGTTTCCGATTGTCGACAAAGTGCGTTGAACTGCGAGAATGTCGAGTGTAATTATGATAACACGTTTCCTGCGTAATTGTAATTTCTAAAGAAATAGAGGTTTACTTTCGAGTATAATTAAAAGCGAACACAATAATATCTTGGTTTCACTGTAATTTATTGCATATTGCTGATTTTTATTAATTGCTTTTCTATTTCTGTTTCAGATTCTATTCTCAAAATCGATGCACAATCTGGTGAAGCAGACAAGAGAAAGTTTGTCTTGAAGCTGTGAGACCCGGCAAACTAATAATCTTGGACGGTGCGCGCGGCAAATGATTGACAGAATGATATCACGCGGCAAATGATTGACAGAATGATATCACGTACGTTATCCTCGTCAAAACAAACTTTAGTTATGTCGATATCTTCGTCGTTATTCCCCGACAGAATATTAAGAAGATATCTGTAATCCCGTCTAGATAGAATAAAGTCCTGCTTGCGATTAATTGCATTATGTAATAAAGATCGCAAAAATTGTTCGCGAGAAGAAGGTGTTTTTTCCCTCTCGTAGAATTCTCATTCACGTTTTAATCCCGAAAAAATCAATGATGATGATGAACACAACGATGGATACGATGGATTACATTCAAAATTCAACTCACAACTTAACGTACAACGATATAGGCCAGAATTGCGAGGCTAAATTGCCAATAATCGCCCTGGTCAACCAGATTCTCTACTCTATCGTCTGCATCGTCGGACTCCTCGGGAATACGTTGGTCATTTATGTCGTCTTACGCTTCTCGAAGATGCAAACGGTGACGAACATGTATATCGTAAACCTGGCGATCGCGGACGAGTGCTTCCTGATAGGTATACCGTTCTTAGTGACGACCATCAGTTTGCGTAGCTGGATCTTCGGTAAGATCATGTGCAAAGTATACATGACCACGACAAGTATTAATCAATTCACCAGCAGCATCTTTCTATTCATTATGAGCGCCGATCGTTACATCGCCGTGTGCCATCCGATATCATCCCCGAAGATGCGCACGCCCTTCATCTCCAGAGTGGTCTCGCTTACCGCCTGGGCCACCAGCGCGCTCTTCATGGTCCCGGTATTCCTTTACGCGAACGCCATGGACTCTCCGGAAGGTGTTATCAGTTGTAACATTTATTGGCCCAACGATCGTGGCGGCCAGACCACCTTCACCCTTTACACCTTCATTCTGGGCTTCGCCGTTCCCCTGGTTCTCATACTGATCTTTTATTTCCTCGTGATCAAAAAGCTGCGCACGGTAGGACCGAAAAAGAAATCGAAGGAAAAGAAACGATCGCACCGGAAGGTCACCAAGCTGGTGCTAACAGTCATCACGGTGTACGTAATCTGCTGGTTACCCTACTGGGTCACTCAAGTAGCGCTGATATACACCCCGCCGAAGCAATGTCAAAGCAGCATCAGCATTACCAGCTTCCTCCTGGCCGGCTTTCTCAGCTACAGCAACAGCGCAATGAATCCGATTCTGTACGCTTTTCTCAGCGACAACTTCAAGAAGAGCTTTCTGAAAGCGTGCACCTGTGCGGCTGGCAAGGACGTGAACGCGGCGTTGCACATCGAGAACAGCGTATTTCCGAGAAGAAACAAGGCCAACGCCGACAGACTTCAATCTAACCGGATGGTCACCTCCGGACAGTCCAGGCTAGAACTCGAGGACGAGGAGGCGGAGAGAGGGTTGCTCATCAGCAAAACCTCCACTACCACAGTGACCATGACGTCGCGATCGAACATTACGGTTAGCAGCGAGCCCAGGGACCTGGCGCAAAGGGATAAAGATCTAATTAAGAACGGTGCACAGTTAACTCTGTTGACGCAGGTTTAAAGCTCTACCTCCCGACCGGAACTACCGTGATTACGGAATGAAAGCTCTCCATTGCCCGTTGGAAATGATAGGCCGGCTTATCCGTTTCCTGAATCCTGATTGTAGCGACGATCTTCGTATCTATTGCGCTGTTCACGAAGATCGAGAATCGGGATTAAGTGCAATGGTAAATAATTACTAAAGATGCGTCGACTTGTCAGTGATCTGTGTGACATCGATGAGTGATTTCACAGTGCTAGTGTGATCCGAGATTCTTTACATAGAATCACACGACGATCGTGGAAATGCATCGAATGCCGGCGTATTCGATATGATGAGTACTACGAAGAAGCTGCGCTTCGCATGGGTATTAAATTCTTGGTGCTATCTGTTTCGACACGACAATTAACTGAATAATTTGAAAGTCATTAATGATATTATTATATAGTCTAGAAGAAATTTGTACGAATATCGATGCGAGATGTATTTTAGAATTTGCATTATCGCGAAGATGAAGAAGCTAGATCTTAAATATTTTTTCGTAAAAATGATTTCTCTAAATGCAACACACAATCGTTGTACCTGACTGTTGTTCGTCATAATATTTATATATATTATAATATTACCCGAATCTTAAGTAACATATATATGTATAATACGAAGATTATCATAAAACCCGAAGACACTGCGCTCAATTCTAAATGCAACGATCGTCCAGTCGAGATATTCTTTCGCGATAGATGAGACAAACTCTCTTCTTTATCTAGTAAAGTAAACAATATATCACTGGACTGAAAGCTCATGATCGATGACTTTCTCATTTCTCATGACAAACACCCAAAAATACAAAAAAATCGGAAGAGTTGCGACTACATCCGCCGCGGATATTGATCTATGAATTAATTTACGAAAGAAATTTCTGTTAAACTTTGCGATGATTTATTCACATTTCAAAGTGGCAACAAATATGCATGTGTAATGTTTCAAATAGCAGTAAAATATAATATCGCTCGCGGAATAAAAAATTGAAGAAGATGAAATTCTCGATACGGAATAATTCACGATGAAAACACATGCGTCGTATTTCGGAAACATTTTGTCAAAGTTTATATCGAGTATGGTTTCATCGACCATTCGGATAATATCGGGTAAAAATTGTCGACAATATTTTAAGCGAGTCAATAACAACACTGAAAATATTTTATTTATTGAACAAACGTGCGAAAATATTGCTCATTTATCAAATTTAACGTTGCGAATAATCTAATAAATTGTACTGTTAGATTTTTTACGATTCTTTGTATTTATGGACAAAATATGACTTTCTTAAAATTATACTGTAAATCGAATTAGCTTTATCGTTTATAATTATATTATCCTTAATACTGTTTATATGTAAACTTTTATACAAACATTTTTATAATTTTTATATAACTTTCTTTTTATAACTTTCTTATATATCTTCAAACTTATCAATCTTTATAGTGAAATCTTACCTATATAATCGATTGAGACTCATTAAGAACTGTGACTTCAATTAATTTAATTAATAATAATTATTTTAATTAATAATAAAAATTTAAGCTTCAAAATACGACAGCATTTACATCATATAAACATAGAGGAAGTTGCATTCACACTTGAAAATTTTTTTTTCTCAACGCAAATAATATAAATTAAAACAAATTATTTTATTAATTAAGAAAAATTACTTCCAAAATGCTTTAACGATAACTTATATTACATCATATTTTCCACTATAAGCAGCAGAATTCGTAAACTAGAAGAAATATGTGCTGATTGCTGCACGCCTGTGTGCTCACTCTTCAATCACCATATCTTTTGATCAGCCCTTCTCTTCTATTTCATTTTTCTGTCTTTGTACGTTAAGATTCTATCCAATTCAAGATTACGTCCCATTCCATAAACATCGCATGTACGCAAGAAAAATTTTCAGTAGAATACTGTCTTATTGCGTGTGCAGAAATATGTATCTTTTTTAATTTAACTGCACTGCATAAACATTGCAACAAGTACGTTTTATAATATCAGCATTGTAATAAATTTTTTAACCGATAATTATGAATCAACTAATTTTAATGATTTATTTTAAATTTATAATAATTTATAAAAATATTAATAAACGATGAGAGAGAGATTACATTTTTTTTCAAGCAATAATTTCTAAGTAACATATATGTCTATTTTTTCGTAATATATATATATATATAATATATCCAAGCTTTATATCAGTTATGAGATTCCGTGAAAATACAAGAAATAAATAATACAGTTAAGATAAAATCTCTTGTCATCTGTAACTTATTTACTGTTGACAATGACAATGATAAATTGGACATCCGCGTCCTATTCTATTATTGGAAAAATCGATAAAATAACTTGATAACTGAGAAAATTACACATGTCGGATAATTCCATCCATCTTGATGATTCATCGGCAATCGCCGTTTTTCTTATCATCTTACATCTGCTAATATTACTGCTTCTCTATCGAAAGATTTTTATTTATTGCGGTCCGCACGTCCATTTATTTTTGCAATAGACTTTCCAATAAATAAATAAACGACTTTTTATTTTACAACATTTCGACACATTAATTAAGAAGAAATATAAGTTTTTTTTATATAACTCCATAACTTTTAAATATTAAAAAACTAAGTTTCGCTCGTAATTTTCTTTTTGCTCTTTTATATCGCAGTATTTAGTTCTTAAAATATTCGAGATGCATTATAACAAGCACTGTAAGAGACACGTCTAGAATTTGCCAAAGAAGCTACCAGGTGTTTGTAATTAAATCAAGATGTACGAACGTAATAGAATATATTAGAAGTTGTTTATTTTCTCTAAACTGAAAGTCAAACTAAGACTAAACTAGCAGCTAAACTAAGCCAACTAGAGACCAAAAAGACAAACTAAACTAAATGGCAGTTACTTGAAAGCCAAAGTGTAAACAGTTTTTGAATTAACTTATATAAGCAAATGAAAATTAATGAGCTTTAATGAATTAAACTTGAGAGGTGAAAACAGAGAACTTTCTTCATCAGTTATAATCTCAAATAAAGTTTACTTTAATCAATTTAATGCGGAGCATATAACCATCGAGGTATTTAACATTAAATATTATAAACCTGTGAAAAATTATTATATTCAATTCAATTTTTATGTTTGGACACAATTATCTCCAACTTTTATCAATGGACCAATGAGAGCATATAAGCGCGATTATAAGCGACTTCTGATACATTATGTAAACCGTGATTATAATTTAATGTATATCAACTATGATTTTGAATATATATAATCAATAAGTACCGGAAAGCTTAATTAGAAAATCGTAGAACATGTCGATCGATGTGCCCGCGTAAACTTTAAATGATATAGTCAGATTAATTGGCGGGTTTTACCATGCGCGTGTGTGAGAATTAACATGCACGTAAGATCATTATAAAGACCATTATAATATGTATTAAATTAGCGCACACAATTATGTCTATATGTATGTATATGTATGTATATGTATGTATACGTGTGTATATGTGTGTACCCATCTCTCTCCCTCTAATTAAGAATTATTGAAAAATAAATAGCGTACAATTAATTAGTGGGAGAGAGCTTAATCGCAGGATGATTAAAAGTTATCTCTATATATATATTATATATCTGAAAATTGCTTATTACTTTGAATGTTTTTTTTTTTTCATATTCGTGCAAGTATTTCTTACGATAAAGCACAATTTTATATGAAACGTCATCGATAAAGATAAAATTGAGATTCAAGCGCACTATCTCCAAATGTAACGAAAAATTGAGAGCCACTGTGACCCACTAAATATTTCACAAGATCTTTTATTCTTCCCTGTTGAAAGATAGATGTAATCTTCACGATCCTTTAGAGAACTGTACACGAAATTTCAAATAAGCATTTAAGTACATAAAAAACTGTACATATGCCTATATTTAAAATTTCAGTCTAGATATTAAAAGAACAACGCGTACCGTTTTATATTTTACCTTCAATTTCACATCAAATACAGACAATTAAGTCTGTACGAAGCCAAATGTACGGTGGAAATTGGGCCATGAGTCTTCGTCGCGATCTTGTTGCACCTGGGTTCCTCGAGGAAGTTCATAATCCGACATCTTGGCCGACATGTTCGCTGGCGAGATACTCGCATAAGAGCGGAACGCTACGTTAAGTTTCTTAAACTTGCTGGCAGCGAGTCATACACAGTTGGAAAATTTGTGTTTTCTTGTTAGAAACGGTCCCCGTTAAAATTTTTGTGTTAAATATTTAACACATTCATGTGTTAAATTAACACATTGCTGTTGTGTTAATTGAACTCAAATGTTAAATTATTAAAATAACTGAAAAAAAGTGTAAAAATAACACAATGTGTATTTACTTTTAATTTTACACAATAAATATGTTCGATATTATTAGTGACAAGATTTATCTGTTAAAATTTACAGAAAAAAATGTTAATTTTACTTTATAATATAAGTGGGGATGATAAAATGTAAAATTAACAATTTTTTAAATTAATTTTTACATTAAAACTATGTTAATTTAACACAAAATTTATTTTAAGTTTACTTGAAGTTTGCATTTATTTTATGTTAAAATATTAACACAATATTCGTGTCATCATTTAACATATCCGTATTATGTTAAATTAACACAAAAATTTCTGTGGACCGTTTGGGACAGGTGATATTTGTTAAATTTAACACAAATTTTTCAACTGTGTAAACCTCACCCAAAGGGACTCCCCTTATTCTACTTAAAACAACGTAACGAAAATACGTCTTTACGCCAAAGTCATGATGTAAAAATAGGAAAGGGAACTGAGAAAGGGACGAAGGGACGGAAAGTGGACCGGATGATTAAGGGGAAACGAGGAAGGTTTATTACCTAAAAAACAATTTCCCCCAAGAGCAATGATAAAGATTAATGTGCTATAAAGTTACCGCAATACGTGCAGTGATGCCTGAATATATGTGTTTCTGAACGTTATCGTTGACACGGTAGATTGACAAATTGGCTAATTTCGAATACAGGACACACGCGATTGCGTCGTGCAAGTGACGGATTGGACATATAGGCGAACGATATCCGCTTCCTCCGCGATTTCCTTTTACAATAGTCGCGTTTTCTCTTTCTTTTTTTTCTCTCGTGTATATCTTAACGATCGTCTCTTTCATTCGTCTTTTTTAAAAATGCTGTAATAATTTAAAAATAAAACGCGTCTGTTTGCACGTCGTAATGCGCGTCTTTAAATAGCAAATAAATTTTTCTTAGGAATCAGGGAGTCTTGTGTAAAAATAAATGCTCAATGTCTCTCAATCAAAACGTTATAAATACATTTTTTATTTTTTAAATGTTTTGTCTCAGTAACGCGTTTTATAATTATATACTTTAATATTTGTTATAATATCTAATAATATATTAAAAAGATTAACTATAAATATCGATCTCTCTATAAAATATGCCATTAATTTTATCGATTTAATCTGGAATATTCTTAAGTATATATACATCCGCTATAAAATTTATTTAGAATACTATCATTCTGATCCGATTATGCTCTCAATGTGAATGATCGAGCGCATTGAGCATGAAATTAGGACGGAATATTCTTCAAACAACATATAAATCGTTTCCATAGCGACCAGATTCGCGAATTACCGGAAGCGATCGCTATTGATGTGAAATATAAATTTTATCGTCGTATAATTTATAATGATAAATATTCCAGAAATCGTAGAAATTTCCGGAAATAATTATTAAGACAAAAAACATTAATAATAATTGCTATGATTACCATCTTCCATATAGTACCTTCATTAATAAATAAAATAATTGTATGTGTAATAAAGTAAATTTATTAGAATTTTTGATTAAAAAAGTAGCTCTTTTAAAATAAAATGTGCGATTTTATAATATTTATTCTCTTTAATGCATCACCAAAATTTTATGTATTTCTCTCTCTTTCTTCCAATTATGTAAATTTCTATCTGATTTAATCGACATTATCGAAAAGCCATTCGTTAATTTATTTATATTACCATGATAATGGTGTCTTCCAAATTTCCAAACTATATCAACCGTCTTTACCCATCAATTTCGTTCAATATTCTTCCATGATGTTCTTCCCCCGATTTCGAGATTTCTCGTTTAGATTCGCAGTGTATCGAGACTTATCGAATATCATCGGAAATGCATGTCTCACGATAATAACGTGAAGACAACAATGAAGTTAGTAGGTCACCCTTTGTATTCATTCTCTTCAGCTTTTCTTGTCAGCTGCTGAAGCGGAACAAGGCTCCCATTACTTATGATCGAGTCATAAAAAATAATCTCGAGAATATGGTTCACTATGTCACGTCTCATTGTGAACGGAAGAAGATATAGTACGCACGAAAGTATTATTCGTGGCCTTGACATTAATTACCGTGACAATGGAACTAATTAACTCGCAAAATCACGTCGTATATAGTGAACCACGTTCGATTATCAACGTTCATTTAAGGCGGCATGGCACAAGGAATGTGCATATCGTGCGAAATATCGATATCGATAAATCGACAGTATGCCTTGGACAGCAGATGCATCTGACCGACTCGTAAACTGATATCCACTCTAAAGCCCTTAGCCTAGAGTATATGTACATCACGCGTGTATTCTGAAAGTGGTTGACAGGTCAAGGGTCTCGTTTTCACGATATATAACCACGTGAGGACAAACCTGTACAAAAGTGCAACGTCATAAGCGCGCCGAGCGTTAAGGGCTGAGTAAATTTATCGTCCGCCGAGCACTTTCCCTCGCAGAATGTCCGTCGTTAACAGCTATTCACGTCCAGTTCACAAACACGAGTATATTTTCACAGCACGTTTTACATAAGTATTGAATCTGAAATTACGCGAATTCACTCTTTAAGGCTCCTAGTACCTTGTCGACCATGTCGGAATCGTGACGTCAGAGGCGAGAAAATACACGCTAAAATTTTTTAGATGCCATTTCTAAATAAAAATATATTTGCATAAAATAACACTTAAAATCTCTTTAATACACACTTCTAAAAAACGCCGAAAACTATCCTTTTCCCTTTATAATCAATCAACAGCTGTAAAATGTAATATTACGAGGCCCAGTCCGTCTGGTCTTTGCACATGCGCAGTCATTCCGCATGTCAAAGTCTGATATCTCGATCATTTTACGGTTGTTGATTGACTGTCAAGGGAGAAGAATAGTTTTCGGCGTTTTTTAGAAGTGTATTAAAGAGATCTTAAGTGTTATTTTATGCAAATATATTTTTATTTAGAAATGGCATCTAAGAAATCTCAACGTGTTATTTCTCGCCTCTGACGTCACGATTCCAATATGGCCGCGGTGAGCACCCAGGAGCCTTAAGTAGAAATATTTCTTTTTGTTCCTAATTGTACTAACTAATAATTATACAGGGTGTCTGGTAACTAATTGACCAACGCTTAAGGATAGATTCCTCGGATCATTTGGAGACGATTTTTCCTCAGCGAAAATATCGAGGCATACATTTTCGAGTTATAAGCGATTCAAAATGAAGGATTTTTCGCAAATTAAGCCTTGCGGAAATAAAATATTAACAAAATCACATTCTTCAATTAATTTCAGGTAGAGTTTACTTTAATAGAATTTTTATTTAAGGCTTACTTATAAGTTACAAAGATGGCAAAAATTGGGAACATGCAAAAAATGATGGCCTCCCTTAAGTGTTAATTAGTTAATTACCAGACAGCCTGTGTAATTCGAAGAACAGAGGACAGTAAATCCGTATTATCATCTCGAATAAATCTTGAACGACAAATCGAGGAATGAATAATAAATTAGCCCGTACTTATTTGTTAGGAACGAAATTAGTAATTACCGTCGCGTACGATTCCAATTGTTCAACGCGATGCACGATTATATTAAATCCACGAATACCACATACGTTGATTGCCAGTCGGTTGATCGTTTGTCAACTCGCAACATCAGCGTTTCCGCTTAAGGCTCCATTCATAATTGGCAGTAGTCGCTAAATTATACAATTCGGCGTAATGGAAGTTATACGATTCTATATCCGTCATGATGAGCACAATCTTCGTACGATAACGAAATTTGAACGTCATTGAGTGTGTAAAACAAAGAGTCATGGTTAACAAATTAGTAGCAAAAAAGATGCAAAAAAAAGCGCCGATATGCTTAAGAAATTTAATCTCACTTGATAGACGTTACAAAAGATTAAGAAGCGATTCGAGAACTTTGTCATAAGAACGACCTGTTGCAGCGACATGAAAAAAGCTCTTTCTCCTTTAAAAAATCTAGATTCGTGTCCTGACTGATTCGTTTCTACTCTAGTTGATAAAATTCGTAAAATTTTCTGCAACATTTATTTTTGGTACCATAAAGCTAATAATATTTTGCTGCATAAAAATAAAAACTTGTGTATATGACGTTAAAATATTATATAAATAATACTTTTAATATTTAATATGTACAATCTGGAATATCGCGCTATATAATATTATACACAGAGAGAATTTTCTCTTAGAATTTATCCTGACAAGCATGGTAATCGTGGGACAATATGGTATAGAAAGAATTTTATGAAAATTTCTCTGATTAATATTTATCATAATAAAAAATATTAATATCTATCACAATAAAATATAAAATGTTTGATTAATTTTATTAAAATATATTCAATAATTCAATAATTTTAAAATATGTTAAAACTTGGGATTCTTTATGTGTTTTAAATAGAATAGAATGCCAGAAAAGTAATAAACATATAAAATATTTTATATAAATTTTACAATACAGCAAAATATTTTCAATCCATTTCAATCTTAATCGCTCATGATAATTTTAACATGCAGCATGGTAATTTTCGGCTTATTACCAAACTTGATCAAATTTATAGTGAATTTTGCGGTAAAATACAACGAAAAATTCTCTCCGTGTATGTTTCCTTTTATGTGTGTACAATAAAAAAATTATGAAGTTAATACAAGTTACCCATAGCCTGCTCGCCTTTCCCCTTGATAAAGTAAACCTACAATATCCATTAATATTATTGCGCGTTCTAATTAATCGAGCCCAAATTATATCCAATTGAACGGAAGCTAACAATCTACAATCTACATACCTACCTACATCGCGAGAGCGCGTGGCTCTCGTAATAAAATAATACTGTACCTCATATTCTCTTTACGATTGGCGTAATACGCGATCAAAGATTCGTCGAATTTTCCGTTAGCAGATACAATTGATGATTGAATGGGTAATTTATTAATTTCGTTAATTTGTATCGAGCGCACATTTGTCCAGATGATTATGAATTCGCGGCGGTCGCAGCTTCCGCGGTTCCAGGATATTGAGAGACACATATACGACTGGCCGCGTCCGATTATTAAATGCGTTACTATCGGAGAATATGTCCACTGATTGCTGGACGGCACATTTATGCCTCGATTACCTCGATCCCTTTGCTTGCAACTGGCAAAGTCCATTCTGTACGGCCGTATACGTTTGATCTATCGACGATCGTGGCTACCCTCGAGCGAGAGAATATCAGAACTATCATAATTGCAGAGGTCGCACCTTTATTGATCAGTTTGCCATTTCACATAAATCACTTGAAACCGATATCGAGCCGGATCGTTGTTGATAGGTACAAACCTTTTATCCGCGAAAATTGCAGAATGTTTGAGAGACAGGCACACGACACGCGTATTCTACATCGATAACGTATTCAATCTCATGTATTCTATTTTAAATATGCAAATATATGTATAAAAATTTAAGTGCATCAATTTTAAAAAGAGCTTAAATATAAGTTATTTAATATTTCAAAGAGCAAAGTAATGCATGCACGTTAGCTGATAAATTGCAAACGCCTACATATATTTTATTTATATATATATATATATATATATATATATATATATATTATTCGATTTTGTCATAAATATAATAGATTATTCTAAAAATGTAACGTAAAGATGTACTTTATTCAGACTGTGCATTTTTTACATTTTAACAATTTATGTAAAAGATCAACATATTTAATCAACTTGGTTTATAGCAGATTTTTTCAATCTATGCGCACACACTTTAATTAATTCGAACTACAATATAAAATTTAATTATAAATTCGTTATAAAATCAGAGATTGTATAGGCGTAATAGATGCTGCAGTTTCTGATAACGTTTTATATTCAAATTGTACGTTGTTAATCTGTTAATTGATTGGACATCCCAGTTTCCGAAACTACATGTTCGATCAAAATCATTGTTAATCGCGCTGTCATCATTATCGATTGTCTTCACCTCGATTGGTTTTTGATAAGCTTCCACTAAAAACCTTAATCGATTCTGAATAAATGGCATAAATAATGTTTGTCTCGCAGAGAATCGGTCGAGTATCAAATATGATATTAGTTGACTTGACTACTGAATTATTTCAGGAGTTAATGTATGATATCGCGCTCAATAAAGCACAAAACATGCTAAATAAAATAAATAAAAGTAAATTACATTATATTAATGGTATATAGGTATAAAGGAGATTAATAGTTTCCTTTTTCTAAAAATTGAAAAAAGAAAAAATTAACAAAGAGAGACAGTTTCGTCAATCAGCTTGTCATTAAACATTCACTATTGACATTTGACAATTTCTGTCTGAAACATGTCGTTCGTTTCACTTGTGGAAAAGCGATTGATTTCCAGTGAACGTTCATCACTGGACGATTCTAATGAAATCACGACAATCGCTCAAGGCTGAAAAGAACGTAGAAATAAAGTAGAAAGCAGAGAAATCTAATTCAAATTGGCAAAATGTAAAGGAAAAAAGTACATTGGAGCAAGTTCACAATTGAAAATTTTCGCGGATTGTATATTTAAGCAGACGTCATATTTATTTTATATATAAATTTTTTTCTATGAAGCATATATATGTATATATTATAGAAATTGTAGGAATTATAAAAATAATAAAAAATATTCTCTCTCATTTAATTTATTGCAAATTCGTTAAAAGTTAATGATAAAATCATACCTTTAAAGATTTTAATTAAAAACCCAATTTTAATTAAATGTGATATATAGATACTACTCGAATCTCATTAACAATGTGCTAGTTACAAAGAGATTAACCTAGTCCGTTTAACATAATTACACTGGCCGCGCCAAATTTACACATTTATACATTTGTAGGAAAATGGAACAAAGCGCCAATTTTATTAGGGACAAGAGAAATTAATTAAAATATTATAATTGTGTATACTCTCGATGTCGATAAACAAAAGTTAAAAAAAAAAAAAAAGCTAATTTGCACTCGAAACGATTTATTATATACGTTCGGCGATTTATTAACATTCAATATTTTCTCATCGCGACACTTTCAGGAACAATATACGGCCATCAAGTAGATTAAATTGCGCATCAACGTCTAATCATCCGTGTAAATGTCCACGACACTCTTAATCAGTTAATGTCGGCATCGTCACGCCCGATCCGCCATTGCGCCGCACGGACGGGAATAACTCTGCCTTTCTAGAAAATCAGATGAAATTGTTGCAACAACATCTACCTATCTTGGTTGATACACGCGAAACGACGCGACCAAACATTATTCACTTTTGCTCGTGCACATGTGCGTGCATATCGTTGCACTCTCCGGATATGCGCTCGGCCAGTTTTTCGCGGTTTCGTAATAACGAACAACGAATTCGCGGCACGATGCCAAGGTAAACGCAAAAGTCGCTTCGCAGGTCGGCGAATGAGACGCCGCTGTTTTGTGTTCTTGAGAGGTTTAACGCGAAGGGCGCCAAATTTATGCGTTCGCGCGCGTCGACGTGATTTTATGTTTCGGTCTGTCCCATTTTAATCTATCACCCCTCGTAACTTTGCAGGAAGCGATCGTAGAGATCATGTGTTTTCTTTACACCAATTGATATTGGTCTTAATATTCTGTACATAAAAGTATTACAGTAAGATTACCGAAAAGTGTGAATGTTTCACAAGATATTTTATATTTTATGTCAAAATACTGTAAACTTCAAGTCTCAAAGTACTTAATAAAAAATAACTCATATATAGGGTTTTGGAAAGCTCTCGAGGTAAGCTACAAGAATATGTAATGAAAAATAGGGGGTTCCATTTAAGAAATTGAAGGTGACCTTCACGTGACCTTCAAACGACTATCCATGGTCAAACCAATGACACCATCTTATGTCCCCCTCAAAGTCAAAAAACTTTTGTATGAAATATTTTTCTCTACGATCGCTTCCTGCAAAACAAATAATGTTCAATAATTGCGAAATCGCGTTTGACATGTACGAAGAAGTTAGATAAATTCGTTTCAGCATATAATCTCACTGCAAGATACATTTATCTAATTGAATATACAAAAGATGATATATTTCATTTTAAAAAATCTCATTTTCTGTATAGAAGTAGTTTAAAATTATTGTGTGTTTTTATAATCCTACGTTCATGTTCAGATTTATAATGTAATATGGTATTTTTAATTATGATTTAATTAGAAAATTATTTGTGACAATTACTGGTTTAAGGACTCTTTATTTATGTGAAAAAGGGGGATGTTTCGGCGTACGTAATTTTTTTGTGTACCGGCTTCGATTAAGAAGGAATCTTTCGCCTTAAGGAATTGTATTGCCGTGCCATGAACATGGGAGATTCTCGAAATTCCTTGAAATGTGTGCTTGCAGGATGAGATCGCGTTTGCAAGCGCCATGACTCGCCAGAAATGCACTTGTTAAACGATGCGATCGTTGAGCCTGAACAATGTACGTAATGTTCAATCCTCTACGATTTCGGCCGATTAAACGCACAGTCAAATCGCAAATGGTTAATATGTTCTGCATAACCAAGCGTGAAAATATACGTAGTTATTAAAGCGAAAATTTTAGCAGTGGCTCTCATATTTTCTACGAATATGAATAGTAATCTGGTCTTTAAAATCAAGAAGGCGATTTATATTAATGCTTCGCGAGATATTATCTACACTCTAATTTGTTATATTGTAAGTTTTTTGAATAATCTCAAGTACGTTCTTTTTATTGACCAAAGGTGTTTAAGTAATCCAGCGATTTTTCAACGAGTGAGCGAATACGAATATATATGAACGTCAAACATATTATGTATAAATATAAATATCATGTTTAGCTAAAAATTGTTGAACTGAAAAGAGAGAAATATATATATATATATATATATATATATATATAAAAATATCGAGTGCAAACGAGAGATATACATATATCGGAAGTCTGTATTGTGATTATAGTGTCTTCAGTAACATTAATTACATTATCTCATTCTAATGTCCATAAATGCCATCATTCTTTATAGCACTGACGTATCAATGTATCTGTAAAATTTGTATGTATGTGTATTATGCTAATAATAAGATATGTGTGTGTTGTATTATGTTATATTTAAGAAAAAAAATTGTACTTAATGTAAGTAAATAGATGTACGGCGTGTTCGAATATTTAAATGTTTCCTTGTACAAAATGTTAATAATAATTTAAATAGTGTTTATGTAAACATCAATTTTTTTATTCTAGGAAAAATTAAAACTATATAAAACTGAAGAATATCGTCGCCTCTAATTAAGATATCTAATAGCGATTAAATATAAGCGATTTTCCTGTGAAATACACCATATTTATTGTATCATAAAAATTCAATTTAGACATTTGTTCATTCACACGAAAAACGATTCTCCATAATACCTAAATCTCATTGCATGACGTTGTGTAAGTTTATCGAGTAACTCTTGGTGGTAGCTGTTTGTTAATTGAATAATAATTGAAATCTCCTAATGAAAGTATTTACGTTAATCTTTCGTTGTTATTCGTCGACATAATAAAACTACCACCATCCAATAAATATCTTTCCCAAAGATATAAACGTATATTTCCCATAAAATCTTTATGGAATCGAAGGGCGCGCAAGATGGGGTAACATTTTTTTATGAAACATATTTTCTGGAATATGAAATTTTCTTGAATATATTAAAATGAGGTCTTACATTTTTTATAGTTTTCATTGTACGCATACTGAATATACGAGCAAATCAGTAAAAAATTTTACGAAGATTGCATAGAAAAGCCTAATAATTTTAACTTCCTTATCTCCACGTTTTGTACGCCTATTGAGAAGAATATATATAAATATTATATGTAATATCCTATAAATAATCTCCCCCTCAAAAAGATATGAGATTAGCGACTTCATAACACACAAATTAAGATTAATTTAATATCAATGACACAATAAGTTTTTTAATTTAAATATTTTTAATAAGTAAATCTCTTTATTCACACACAAAGAATCTGCTGATAAAATTTCACGCGCGTATACTTTGCCCCCAAAAGAAATGAGATCTAGTGCCACTATAAGTCTACTGTGAACGTCTCGACGGGATGGCGTCAAAGCTTTTGCATCGAGACTGAAATCTGATCGTCGTAAGTACAAATTGGATGCGAATTTGTCTTATTAAAATTAAGTGCGCGAAATTGGATACTATCGAATTCTAAACCAAATCACAGTTGAAAAATTTGTGTTTAATTTAACAAATATCACATGTCCCAAACAATCCACAGAAATTTTTGTGTTAATTTAATATAATACGGATATGTTAAATGATGACACGAATATTGTGTTAATATTTTAACATAAAATAAATGCAAACTTCAAGTAAACTTAAAATAAATTTTGTGTTAAATTAACATAGTTTTAATGTAAAAATTAACTTAAAAAATTGTTAATTTTACATTTTATCATCCCTACTTATATTATAAAGTAAAATTAATATTTTTTTCTGTAAATTTTAACAAATAAATCTTGTTACTAATAATACCGAACATATTTATTGTGTAAAATTAAAAGTAAATACACATTGTGTTATTTTTACACTTTTTTTCAGTTATTTTAATAATTTAACATTTGAGTTCAATTAACACAACAGCAATATGTTAATTTAACACAAAAATTTTAACGGGGACCGTTTTTAACAAGAAAACAAATTTTCCAACTGTGAAGGAATCTTTTTCAATTGAATCCGAAATAATACGTGACGAATGTGAACTTACAATTGAATATACACACACAATGCCATAAAAAATTTTTTCTTTTATATCACAATTAAATTAAAGAATAATAACCTTATATATGGTATTTAATTTTATTTCACGTATTTAATTTTATTCCACAATAAACGAGAGTTTCACTTTCAGCACATGTATATATTATGCATTTAAACTCGAGAGTGATTATGATATTGGATAAATAAATTAAAAAATCGCTTTCGACTAATGATGATATCGCATGTGAAATAGATTCTTTGTGCATTGTTGAACTATTTAAAACACGAATATAAACTGACCGGATTAGTTTGCTGACGAAAAATTTTATTGACTATTAAACAAACAAGATTGCGAAAAGATATATGACAATTGTGAAAACACGATCTTTTTCGGAGATAAAATTCTAAGAATGTGTTCTTACAAACAGCAAACTTTGCTGTTTACTTGTTACTTTACTTTGTTACTGGATATAGATCATGCTACAGGAAAACACACGTTTCGGTTTGACAGTGCACACAAAATATCTTCACTGGAGATTTATAAGTAAAAATAAATCTAAATGAAAGATTAAAGAAAAACAAAAGAACGTAAGTAAGCAAGCATATAGTGAATAAAAATGATGTTGTTATTTAATTTAACTATTATAAAACAGCCTACAGCTATTAAGAGAAATTTCAAGCAGACTATATTTATGAAAATTATACGGACGTAAAATCATGTATATATATTACAGTATATGAATATTTTTTTATTCTTTATTTTTACAGGTAAACGTTAAGTTTAATAAGACTTCAAGAATTTTAAATAAATTTCTCAGAGAGTTTTTCATTTTACTATTTGCGGTTTTACTATTTGCTATCAAATAAACCATTGAAAATGGTAATGATATTATTTCAAAATGAAAATAATGATTTTCCAATTATTCCGAAACATTTGATTTGAGTATCTCAACATTAGCGAAAAGTAAAAATATAACCTGACTCATTATAAAAGATAACAACTATGTAGTTTAATTCGCAAACAGCTTTGTGCTTAATAATTTAAAAATTATTAATGCGTAAGTATTTTATCTAATAAAATTCCAAATTTAATAAAATTTATAATAAAATTCCAAATTTCATCAGAAACAACATTACATATATCTATATACATGTTATATCCGTTCAGTTCATCCGCGCATTAAATCGAGAGCCAAGGAAATAGAATTTGAATATGACCGGCGTCAAATTATAAAATAATGGAAAAATTTAATGGTGTTCTGTAAGTACTGTTGAAGCGAGTTCCAAACATTTAATTTCGAACCGCTATCAAAGGAGTTCCGAGCCTCCCACGCTAATATGCGCGACTTTAAGAGAAAATCTCGGAAAATTTCTATTAGTTTCGCGTGAAAGGGAATCGCCGGAGTCGAGCGCTCAACTTCATTCGCTTTATTCTTCACACGCGTCTTTGCATTCGTCGAAAATACGGATATCCTTAAGGCATTTTTGTACGAAGCAATTTACGAGGCAATCAAGTGTGCGGAAAGCCTGTGCAGAAACCGGTAGGGAAGAGGCGAGTATAACGAAAGGGCAGCGATTACGCACGCGAACAGCTTACCTCGAGCTGTTCTTGGCAAAGGATTTTACGAGGGTCTTTACGTTATCGAACTTGGATATGACATAATATCGCGTACCAATAAGAAAAGCCGTTTGTTTCGAATAAACTTCTTTCTCCGTCTCGCTGTTTTCGAATTGCATTGTATATTCGAAGAAATAATGAAAGTATATACGAGTCACGAGAGTGTACAGGTTAAAAATTGCGATAAACATCTCGACAAATATTTTCCTCTTACCATCTGTTCCGTCTACTTAGAAAGATAATGGAGGTGAGAACTTTTTTTAATGCCGCATCAATATACATTAAATTAATTTTTTTAATTGGAAATTAAAATTTTATATTTATTTATTAAAATGATTTTTTAAATCTCCATTTTAAATATTAATTTAATTATATTATTATTTTAATATATTTATAATTTTAATATAAATTAAAATGAAAATTTTTAAATAATTTTAACTAATTTTAATTAAGTTAAAAAAAAATTTGTATAAGAAAAGATGTTTGTGTCTCGAATAAACTTTTACCTCGTGTTTTCTTTTGGATTGTATTGTGTTATTCGAAGAAATAACGAAAGAATTATAAATACAAGTTAGAAATAGCGATAAGCATCTCGAGGAAAATTATTTTCCGCTAACATTTGTTCCATCTAGAGAGATGAAAACGACGATGAGAAGTTTTTTATAACGAGGACTTTTTTTAAATACTTCATCGCACATCGCACAAATATCTCTTCAAGCTTTCCATATGGCACACACGTGACATGTTATATAAATGGAGTTCGGATTTACATATATCTGCATACTTATTTTGGACGAACTCTGTCAGTAGCAGTAGTTCGCGTCAGCCTTTTTTCCGCGAGTTAACAACGGAATAGAAATCTCGACGATAAACTTCCTCGAGTCAGGCTTTTCGACCTATTACCTCGCGGAGAAAAAACGTAACTGTCAACAGTATATAGATATGGAATAACGATTGACGACGCCGCATCTCGTCAAAAAATAAACCTTCCTAAGGCTCTATCGAAAAGTCTTACTTTAAAAGGGATCTTTTAAAAAGTAGGTGGCTATAAATAGTTCACGTTGCGTGTGTAAGGGATATAACGATGTACATGATATAATAAACCATGCATGTAGAAAATTGAAAAGTCTGCGAAAAAGTAATTCGCGAGCTAATAATTATTATTAATGTTTATGATAAAGAATACAATTTAATCGCGCCATGTGTTTGCAATAATTGTGTACATTGATGCAGATACACAGTTGGAAAATTTGTGTTTTCTTGTTAAAAACGGTCCCCCTTAAAATTTTTGTGTTAAATTAACATATTGCTGTTGTGTTAATTGAACTCAAATGTTAAATTATTAAAATAACTGAAAAAAAGTGTAAAAATAACACAATGTGTATTTACTTTTAATTTTACACAATAAATATGTTCGGTATTATTAGTGACAAGATTTATCTGTTAAAGTTTACAGAAAAAAATGTTTATTTTACTTTATAATATAAGTGGGGATGATAAAATGTAAAATTAACAATTTTTTTAGTTAATTTTTACATTAAAACTATGTTAATTTAACACAAAATTTCTTTTAAGTTTACTTGAAGTTTGCATTTATTTTATGTTAAAATATTAACACAGTATTCGTGTCATCGTTTAACATATCCGTATTATATTAAATTAACACAAAAATTTCTGTGGACCGTTTGGGACATGTGATATTTGTTAAATTTAACACAAATTTTTCAACTGTGTAGAAAAAGAAATTAATCGAGATGAAACTTTGCAACTTGGACTTGTCACGATGACTCATTCCTTCGAGAAAAGTCGATCAGTTCGTCAAGAGTATACCGATTTGCTGAAAACAATTTCCTACGAACCACCCACGCACGTTTCTCAGTTCTCGTTTATCACCCCCGTTTATACCGCCCAGTCGACTCGAGACCGCTCTTTTTCCTCGCCCTTTCTGTTTTCATGAAACCCTAGGCAGGTAGATCGATAAAATAATTCCATTCGTAGAAAACAATTTTTTGTCCAATCGCGAGCCGGATGGATGATAGGAAAAGTTGGATATCCGTCGACAAAAAACAGATAACGAGCACTTGGTCGAATTCCTTCAGAATCGCTATAAGAACCTCTTTCGGGAATCGAGGAGATTCGAGAGATTTTTTCCGCGAATACGATCACTTAGACAGTTTGAAATGCTAGCAGTGTTGTGCTTAGATAATTTTAAAATTAGCAAGTAAAGATGAGATGAAAATATGTAAATTCAGTCTACACAAGATGAAGATGATTTTGTTTTAAACATATTTAGATAAAATTATGTGGCGATTCATCTAGATAACTTCCAGATAATATTATTTTTAAGACTGCTTATGTAAACACAGTTATAAAAAAATGTAAATTATAAAAGGGATATAAAAATATATTCATATTTTTATTTATAAGTTTCGCTTACTGCTTCTTACTACTTCTTAATTACTTTTACGTGCTATGACTCTAAACCAAATTATCTGAACATTATTCTAGATAATTTAGTAAAGATATCCCTTTTTCTTATCTTAGATATGCAGATATAAATAATAATATTTTTATTATCTATATAAAGATAAGATGACGCCAAAATTTCATCTATATAATTTTATTTAGATAACAGCAAACACTGAATGCTAGATATTGATTTCCAATTGCCGAGTTTTCTGCTACTTGGTGCATCAGGAAAACGCGCAACATAATAAGATTGAATGCCCTGCGATTCGAAAAAAAGCACAGGAAAAAACAAGTATGCATAATTAATTAATGAGTCTTCGCTCAGCGATGCTAATTCTCGGTCGTAATCTCGCTCCATCGGGCGCTTAATTAGATCCACCAGCGGCCGTATACACGTATATATATCTATATAGGAGCTAACGGAATCATGACGGTCATCGATTTTTTTCGCGACGCCTCGACGCCGTTCGTAAGCCGCTTCGTCGTCCTGTGAAATTGGTTGCGTAATTAGCGAAGAATTTTATTGGATTGCGGATGGGCCACCAACTTGAAAGATTGCGCGAAGCTACTTCTCCTTGATGCTGCGTACTTATTTGTTTTCCTTTCCGCCGTAAGTTCCGAGTCTTTTCTTTTACATAACACCTTGTATAACTCCGATTGTGTAAAGCGAAATAAAGAGAACTTTATATTTGAATATCCTTTCTTTTCCTCTTTCAAAATCTGAAAAATTTACAATAAGAATTCTCTAAAAAATTTGTTCTGCAAGAACTAATAAAATCATATATGTGATTAGACTATATATTTTATGTGCATAAATTCGGTTATAATTGAGGTAATGAAGGAAATTTCTCATTGTGTCAAAAAAAATTAAAGGTAATTTTCTTACAGTCCTAAAGGTACTAATTAAAAATAATGGAAGATATACATAATGAGAACAATATTGGAAAAAGAGAGAAGAGGTACAAAATTTTTTATATCTTAAAATATAAAAAAGTACATATTTCTTTCCTCCTTTCTCCCTCTCAAAATCGTCATTAAAAGATCATATAACATATCATTTTCGAGAACCATTAAGAATGATATTAACAAAAAAGATTAGCCGAGTACGAGTATAAAAGTAATTTGATATCGAGACGAGTTAATACCTAACTCAATGATTAAGCGTTGCTTTTTTTCATGCAGTGCCTTTGCGATTTAATTAATATCTCGCGTCACGTGTTTCCATGGTAGCGCGAGCTGTAATTAAAAATTATGATAAAGGCTAGATCAGGAAGGTCCAAGTTTTAACGATGAAATCGCTGAACGCTAAAAATCGTTGTACCTTAGAAACTTTTTCCGTGCAACATGAGAGAACATTTGCTCTTTGTTTGCCGTAGTTCGCGAAACTTTAACGTTGAACCGACTTAATACTTTTAATTTAACTTTTGCATTAGTATATTAATTTATAATTCGAATTCCTTCTCTTATATTTATATAAGAAATTTTATTATTTTAGAAATATTTTTTCCAACATATTTTTCTTTATAAAATAAAGCATTTTCAACTTTCTAAAGGAATTACAAAAAATCAGAATTATTTTATATATAATCTTGTCTGTACTCTCTATGATATCACGAAAATATAATTTTCCATCTCTAAACATTTATATTAAATAAAAAACGTTTTCCAGTAGATTTATAAAGTTGCAATCCCCATTTATTAAGCATGCATGACCTTATCTGATCTGCTAATGATCAGCTGTCGCAAAATTCATTACGTAATTAAACGCAACGATTAGACATGGAATCATTTCGCGAAGGCTCACTATATGACAAATCGATTCATGTCAATCATATATAACCATTGCGATCTATTGTGTTCTCTTAACTTCCGTCCTGATTTGACGCACGCATTAAATGATAAACAAAATGCCTGAACTGGATTAAGGGATGACAGATCGCCATTATCAGCTGACACTTTCGCGTGTCGCAATCAATTACGGATAGATAAGATCACACATAATGCCAATAATTTGAGATGACACACGATCGATGATATTATGAAGCTGTAACATGGTACGTATTTTCTTTTTATCGTAATCGATCAATCAATTAGAAAACTTGCGATGGGATCGATAATAAAATGTCTTTCCCTCCTTTTTTCTTTTTTCTAACTATATGTGAAGCTATTTTTCTTACATTGTTCTTACTAAGTTTTGAATAACGTTTTGAATAAGTTTAAGATTGATCGATATACATATATAATAATTTACAATACATTGTTACTTATTATATATAATAATGTTTTCCAAGATATTATTATATTGTTGATTATTGTTGGTCGAATCAGAAAATTAATTCTAATAAAAAACAAGTTAATAGTAATTGCATATTTCTTTTGTCAATCAATTATTCTTAATTATCAGTATTTATTTCGCGATATTTCACTTGAAAATTAAAAAGAATTGGATTTATATGACATGTATAAATAAGTCACACGAGTCAATAATTCTATCTCGTGGCTAAAAAAGAGATGAAAGACGAAGGGAGATGCTAGCTGAAAGTTGTGTGAGTGGCGCCATCTTTCTCTAATTTAGCAAATGTCTATTATGTTATAAATTTATCATTTAGAATATTAATTAATAAACAATCTAATCTAATATTTTTGTCAAAATATATAATGGTCATTTTGCGGCGTATTATCTTACAGCATTTAATGTTCGCGACTTTTTCTTGCGTTTAACCCATATTTTTGCACAGCCTGAGATGTTAAAATTAATACTACATTTACAAAAAAATATACGCTATCAATGCATATTAATTATAATTCTATTATTTTAGTAATTATACATATATATATCATTTTATTATATACGTTTACTTTATTTACTAAATATCCATGTGTGTGCCTAGAAATTGTAATCTAAAGTTTACAATTAGAGCCTTTATTTCAACAAAGTATATGTCACAAATATATTGTTTGAAAATGCATCGTTGAAAAATAAAAAGAAAGATATTCTTGTATAGTTACATAAACTTTTATGTGAAATATAAAAATAACAAATAATAATGAATGATTTTAATGTAGCAAAAATTTTATATCAACTGTTAAAAAAAATTTTTTATATTAATAGATCTTTAAGTGTGATCTCAAAATCACTTATTTCTTTTACGATTGTCTTAGAAAAATGTGAATTACCAATAGTCGGTAGTCATGTGAATAGAATGAATAGAATTGAATAGAATATTCAATATTTCTTTCAGAGAACGAATGTTTTGTCACAGTATTTAGATATATTCTATTGCACGATTAAAGTTTTGTATAAAAATAGCAATCCAATCTCGTTGCAAATTAACTTTATTTTAAATTGTATTATTTGTATATATTATTAATTGCATTTTTTAAAGTTAAATATATTGTTAGAATCTAAGTAATGAAATAAAAAAAATAATTAATTATTATTTTTCTCTTGTATTAAATTAGATATAAAACTAAACAGTTTTTTGTAAAATTTCATTAAATTTAAAGACAATAGTGCGATACATCTAGATGTGTGATGTGTGTCGAAATCTTTAAAATATTGTTAAGAGAAGATTATCTCGATATAAAAATTTGCATATATTAATCAATATAGTAATAAAATTCATGTAAACACGTCAGCTTGCTAAGCAACAGGTGTCATTCAATTGCTTGTAATAAATTTTTAAGTTTAATAATTTCGATTAATTTTGATGTTTAATAATATCGAAATTTTCTTTTTTTTTTTTTTTAATTTGTCTATGTAACTAAGAACTTATTAAATTATCGTCGAGAAATTTAATTATTATATTAAAAATTCATCTAAAATTTAAATTCAAATTTATCGTTCAGAAATTAATTCTATTTTCGGAATCAATCTCAAAATGCTAAATCAAGAAAGTTTTGTGCAAATATCAATTATACCGCAAGATATGTAATTTTATTTTTAGCTTAGCTTTTATAAAGATATATTTGAAATTTCGAATAATTTATATACATGTATGTAATATGAAATGTTACAAAATTCACACGCGATCAATATATGGTTAATCTAGAAATAATTATTGAAAAAACGCAACAGTTCAAATGAACCAAGCATCAAATATACATTGAATATGATGATTACGTATACATTTATGGCCGCACATTTAGGAACTTAGATAAGCAATTGTATCTATTTCGTAATGATTACGTCACAAAAGAAAACAAACATTGCGTTTATTTAATGGAGATGCAATCAGTTATATTACACAATCAATTATGATATAATGATAGATGAACCGTAAAAATACAGCCATAATTTATATTTTTGTATGTGTATTTGTATAATTTTTTATTATTGCATAATGAAATCGATAAAATAAATGTTCACTGTATTTACCTGAACCAAATTATTCTTTCGCATAATTTAACACCCTGTTTGAGAAAGTACTCCATTTTAGCAGAATTTTTTTAGTAATCGAATACAATTTTAGATTATTAATAATTCTCAAAACATAATGCAAGGGTACCTTGAAAATAATAGACGAGATCAGTGAGGAATGTTCAATTTTTTACGCGTCAAAGTGTAATTACGCCAAAGAATTTCAGATGCAAGTTAAAAGTCGTAATTAAGCGTTTAAATACGCGTAAAAACTCGTGATGCAGCCGCAAAAAAAAAAGACACGATTCTCTAAAAAATTAATACACGCCCCAGATATTAATATACATGGAACTCGTTCCCGTGGTCGTACATTTTCCGAAGACGGTCGCATTGCCGTTGAATAATGATAATCAGCGCGTCAGCTGCGCGCCACCAATTATTTGCGGTTCTCTCTTTCTCTCTCTCTCTCTCTCTCTCTCTCTCTCTCTCTCTCTCTCCTTTCCTTTTGGTTACATTTTCGAACCAGTGGGTGACATTCTTGCCATAGTGCACAGCATAACGAGCATTTAATGTGTGTTCTCACCTCATAGCTCGATTTTCCGTCTGTGTCCGACAAAAAGATTTAATTAACCACGAAGAAAACTGGGTTGCGCGAGATAATGACCCTCGGATGAGAGAGATTTGGAACTCGGATAAAAGAAGATGTAGGAAGAAGAAAACGATGCTACTTTGTAATATACACAGTTTGAAAATTTGTGTTTTCTTGTTAAAAACGGTCCCCGTTAAAATTTTTGTGTTAAATTAACATATTGCTGTTGTGTTAATTGAACTCAAATGTTAAATTATTTTTTAAAAACTGAAGAAAAGTGTAAAAATAACACAATGTGTATTTACTTTTAATTTTACACAATAAATATGTTCGATATTATTAGTGACAAGATTTATCTGTTAAAATTTACAGAAAAAAATGTTAATTTTACTTTATAATATAAGTGGGGATGATAAAATGTAAAATTAACAATTTTTTTAGTTAATTTTTATATTAAAACTATGTTAATTTAACAAAATTTCTTTTAAGCTTACTTGAAGTTTGCATTTATTTTATGTTAAAATATTAACACAATATTCGTGTCATCATTTAACATATCCGTATTATGTTAAATTAACACAAAAATTTCTGTGGACCGTTTGGGACAGGTGATATTTGTTAAATTTAACACAAATTTTTCAACTGTGTAAATAGGTACACTATTATACTATTTGAGAGCATTATCTCGAATTGATAAATTATATCGAAATGACGAATCGATTATATTAATACCATGATAAAGTCGGTGCAATCAAGACTGTTTTTTTCCACGTTTAATTATTTTATCGATGAATTATTTTATTTTCTTTTAAGATTTATTGTGAATGTTAAATTTACATATTTTGCTAAACACGTCTTCTATATGTATAACTATGTATAATTCCATACGAAATGAGAGAAGATGGAAATAAATTCGTCTCAGGCAACAAGATTTCATCTAGAGCACGTTCTCAGAGAGTTCAACTCTAATGAAAGATAATTACGAAGTAATAGTAATCGGTATAAAAATTGTAATAATTTCGCGCATAAAGAATAACACATTTCGGAGACTGCAAAGAAAATTAATTTAATTGCATTCTTCTGACTACGCTGATTCGTCTATAAAATTGCAAAATTTTTCAATTGTGCTATTCAGTAAGAATAGCATAATTTAATATTAAAGAGAAAGAATAAAAATCCTTTTTTATTTAATTTAAAATCTATTTTTAACAAATATATCAGACTGTCAATAGTATCAAAACTATAAGCAATAAAATTTAATCAAATTTAAAAATCTTATTTAATTAAACAAATTAAATGTTAACATCAAAAATAAAAAACGAAACTTCTTCTTGATTTATTTTAAATAAACTTTTAGATTAATTTCAAATAAAAATATCTTTAAAGAAATTAGACACTAAATTTAAAAAATATTATATTATACTCTTTTAAATTTTTGAAAACACTTAATAAAAATTTCCTTAGTTACTACATGAGTAGACGATAAATTAAATCTTTACTTGTCGATTATTCTCATATTATCTTTCTTTAAAGAAATGTCAATCTTGAGGAACCTCTGAAATAAATTCGTGCAGCAATGTAGTCTTCCGATTTGTCTCCGTATATCGTTCTACAAAGCAAGTCACGTGCGAGTGCCGCGCGTTCTTACGAACTTGCGTAACGCTTAATCGTTTGACATTGCGAGAAAAAAGGGTTACGCGTTGCACGTCCGTCGCCTCGCCTACGTGAAAAATGCATCACTGTCTGTCTGCAATTTTAGATTTATTTTAATCTTTCTTGTGTGCGCTGAACTATCACGTGACAAATAGTCCGCAGTCAAGCACGCTTGACAAAGAGAAAGGATACGTTAATTCTCTATTTTTTAGAATATTTGTCAAGAGCAGAAAAAATCTCCCTTCCGGAAACTACAAAGAGTTATTATATACACAGTGCATGTCACACATACACAACGCATGCGCGCATAGATATATATTTGAACTTTGAGTTTAATAAACATAAATTTAATTAATTTTATTTATTTTTTAGTTCGAGAAATTTACTAGAGAGAGAGAAGTTTTGTGGTAGAAATATTCAAAGCAATATATACGACAAGATTTATTAATTTATTTATTAAAGAACAAAATTCATGGTAGAATTAATGGTAGAAAAAAAAATATATATATATATATATTTGTGAGTACTTTTATCAGCAGTTTGGTTCTTTAATAAACTTTTCGCGATTCGTTTCATTCACTTTTTGATTAATTCTTAATTATTACAAGAGTTATGCATATTATTTGTAGTCCACACAGAAAATTAAATTTAATATATAAATCCAAATAATTCCATTTAATTTACTATAGAAGTAGAGCACGTAAGTGTCAAAATTTTATATCGCAATTTAGTTTCTTTTTTTATTTATTTTATAAAAAAATCATAATTTAAGACTATTTGCTTATTCAGCTATTTATATTTATTTACAGCCTATCTAAGAAAAATAATTCGTAAATCATCGCATTCAAGAATTTTCCCCTTCGATGAAAACACTGCTGATAGTAGTCTTTGAGTGAATTTTTCGGCCCGCTTATTATATTTTACGCCATGTTTCATATACGTTCGGAATTTTCTATCGTCGTTTCTTCAATATGAAATATGAAGGGTGCCATTCGAGCCCAAGCGCGACAGTGTTAGATTCGTGTCAGCGTGGGGTGGCTTTCTTAGGATTGGCTCGCTACGGAGATGTCACGTTACATTTTATTCCCAGACGGTTCTTTCGTTTTCTGATTTTGTTCCCGTGTGTATATATTCGCTCGTCTGAACTTCGGTAGCAAAAATGAGCTGATTTTCTCGAGAAGTTTCTTATATCGCCACGGAATAGCATAGTTTTATTATTGGCCAGTAAGCTATCAAATATTCTATCTCAAATTTTTTAGCATAATGAATATTATACAATGTTTCCTTTATCTATTTTATACAAAATAAATATTTAAAATATTTAATAATAATAATTAAAAATACAAATATTTAAAATATTTAAAATAAATATGTAAGAAAATTATTTTGCGAGAAAAAAAAATATAAAAATTATCATATACGCAAAAAAAATGCAATAGTATGTGTAATAATTTTTTAAGTTTAATTAAATTATTCATACCATATAGTTTTTTTTATAAATAAATATATACATATATAATTAAATCGCACGCATTAATTTATTTTAGATTTAATTATATATGTACATTAAGAGAATTTTCTCTTAGAATTTATCCTAAAAATCGTGGTAATCGTGAGACAATATGGTATTTTATGAGAATTTCTCTGATTAATATTTATCACAATAAAAATAATAATATCTATCACAATAAAATATAAAACGTGTTTGATTAATTTTACTAAACTGCATAGTTTTATATTTTATTGTAATAGATATTATTATTTTTATTGTGATAAATATTAATCAGAGAAATTCTCATAAAATTCCTTCCGTACCATATTGTCTCACGATTACCATGATTTTCAGGGTAAATTCTAAGAGAAAATTCTTTCTGTGTATATATTTATTGTTCTTTATATATATATATATATATATATATATATATATATATATATTGTTCTTTTTATTTCAATATTCTTTTTCAAAGCTCCAATATCATGCCAGATACCTTCACGTCGGTACAATACTAAAAAGTAAGTTGCCGCGGTTCACCAGGACTGCTTTATTCGCTATTTCATTCCGTTCACGAGCGGGCGCACTCCTTTACAGCAAAAAGAGCGCCGTATGATACGAGGCAATGTTCCCGCGGGGCTCCCTTCCTAGATCGCTTGTGTTCGGCGGATCATGCGCCTTGGGAGCGATTTTGGAGCGTCGAAGGAACGTGAATGGGACGACGACGACGACGACGACGACGACGACGACGACGACGACGACGACCGGAGCTACGACGACCGGAGCGACGATGTGAGAGAAAGAGGACCGATCTGAGAGAGGACTCAGTCTGGCCGCGCGCGTCTGCAATCACTGTTCGACCGTTGTTCTCCGGCACCACAACCCGCTCGCGAACTCCCCCGAATTTTGCGAATCAATCGCACACCGTGGCATTCGAAACTCCCCACCCCCATGCACTTCATTTCGCGCTGAAAAATAGTTTTAAAATTTTTAACCAGCCAACCTATTCTCTTAATCACGCGTTAGATTCGGGAGAAAAAAATAAACCACTTAAAACAGTGACTTAAGACACGGTCGACTTAAGCTCGAAATTGCAGGATACTTGTTGAAGATAAACGCGATAAAAGAATTTTGTTTCTTCTGAATCTCTCTGTGATTCAAACCACCTGCTCACCGGCGATCTTTAAAAGCAACTGAGGCAGAAAACGCGGGCTGCAGAGAGATGAGGCGCGAGTGATCCCAGAACACAAGGACGCTGAGTTGAAGCTTCCGTGTACTCGAATCTGATTACGAATTACGGATACGACGAAAGGTGAGGTAAGTAAGGCATATTTGTTAAATAGTTAAAAATATTATCGTGTCATTAATTAGACCACAAAAATTAGTCAGACCACGAAGCGCACGAATTAATTTCTTTATTCGTTTAATAACAATAATTGTCTTCTTTATTTATTAAAATTTATTTTAAACTTCTATATTTCTGACGACTGCAAATTATATGTTGGATTGTCTTTTAAAATCTTTAATCTTAGAAATGTATCCGAGAACAGAGAACAGATTTATCAATCTTGCCTGAACGAAGTAAAACGCAACCATTTACGTTGATTAATCATTCACTTCTATTAAAAAGTTCAAAATACACGATCTCCCTAGAACGTTAAAATAATATTAAAAATATAAAAGCGGAAATAAAAACTCTCTCGCGAGAGCTATCATTGCGGCTCGATGGGAAACAGATAAAAGCGTGGCGATATATAATGATTGATCCAGCGAACGATGCCAAGAAAGAGAACAGAGATCGTATGCGAGAATAAATATTATGGAAGGTATTCGAAAACCTCGGAAGTTGTAAATGACTTCTCGAACTAAAGTGCTACCACGTGCCAACGAAAAATCAAATCAATAAATCACAATACCGAGTTCTCACGTGTTGAGCAAGTCGTAATAGTTAGACGGACGCATCTGTGTGTTGCAAAAAGAGTTAATAGATTCAGAATTTATCGAAAACAAGTGAAAACGTGTAAAGTTTACGTGTAAGACGTTGCTATAAATTTCTTGTAAGAAATATTATCCACAAAAATACTTTCTTTCCTAATTGGGACACAAGATTCAAAATTAATTGACCAATTAATGCTTCATCAGATAATACTTTTCAAATAATTGCGAAAATATATATAGTCGATATGCAAATTATTCTCTTTACTCTTTATTTATTCTATAGATAAATGATTTTAAAATTCACAGAGAGAGAGAGAGAGAGAGAGAGAGAGAGAGAATACGCCTTATCTATGTTTGCAAATATTAGATTCGCAAACGTTAGACGCGAGACGGACAGTGTTTGCTGTTATCTAAATAAAATTATATAGATAATCATCTAGATGAAATTTTGGCGTCATCTTATCTTTATATAGATAATAAAAATATGTATTATCTATATCTGCATCTTAGATGAAAAGAAGTGTTATCTTTACTAAATTATCTAAAATAATATTCAGATAATTTGGTTTAGAGTTTCATAGCACATGAAAATATTTAAGTAGAACTTGAGCAGTAAATGATAAAAACTTATAAATAAAAGTATGAATATATTTTTATAATTTACATTTTTTTATTTTACATTACATTTTTATTTATATACATTTTTTAACTGTTTAAATATAAGCGGTTTTAAAAATAATATTATCTGGAAGTTATCTAGATGAATCGTCATGTAATTTTATCTTTTATCTAGATATATTTAAAACAAAATCATCTTCATCTTATCTAAGATGAATTTACATATTTTTATCTCATATTTATCTAGCTAATTTTAAAATCATCTAAGCACAACACTGGAGACGGATTATCATCCGTCAAATTCAGAGTTCATTTGCGCGGGCGTTTCCGAATCTATCGCCAGATTAATTCCACGTCGAAAAGCGCGAGGGATGCCATGAATTCTCATGAAACGCACGTCTCGCCGTTGAAGATTACGGATCTACCGCCGGCGGGGAATCTAGATTGGGTGAAAACCGAGCTCAAACATTCAACCTGTTAAGGGAAAGTTAGAGGAGCAGGAGAGCTTAATATGGATTAATTACTGGAAAAGTTACAATGCGATGAAGTTCGGTGGTTCGGACTAATGAATCTTGTGAGAAATGAATGAGCATACGAGATAAGACTGTTGGATTTTCCGAATAATTGCATTAATACAAATTCAATTTTTAATTCAATTTTTGATATAATTTTTTTATATGCCTTTCATTTAATTTTGTCTCGTTTTTTTTTTTTTTACAAATGTCTATTAATGTGTCTCAATTTCAGCTTCAACGTTTATCAATCTATCTATCATTACCGTTGCTCCTCCTTTGCGCGGATGGACGCTAATTGATTATCGATATGTAGTGTCTGTCTCATGTTTGTTAGCTAATAATAACATTACCACACAGTTGGAAAATTTGTGTTTTCTTGTTAAAAACGGTCCCCGTTAAAATTTTTGTGTTAAATATTTAACACATTCATGTGTTAAATTAACATATTGCTGTTGTATTAATTGAACTCAAATGTTAAATTATTTTTAAAAAACTGAAGAAAAGTGTAAAAATAACACAATGTGTATTTACTTTTAATTTTATACAATAAATATGTTCGATATTATTAGTGACAAGATTTATCTGTTAAAATTTACAGAAAAAAAATGTTAATTTTACTTTATAATATAAGTGGGGATGATAAAATGTAAAATTAACAATGTTTTTAGTTAATTTTTACATGAAAACTATGTTAATTTAACACAAAATTTATTTTAAGTTTACTTGAAGTTTGCATTTATTTTATGTTAAAATATTAACACAATATTCGTGTCATCATTTAACATATCCATATTATGTTAAATTAACACAAAAATTTCTGTGGACCATTTGGGACATGTGATATTTGTTAAATTTAACACAAATTTTTCAACTGTGCATTTACAGACAATGACTATCGCATTACCGGTTATGTATCGCAACCAACGTCGGTGCTACCTTATATATGTACGCGCGATAACTGTTACACGACATAAATAAGATATATGCACTTCCGCGAATGCAAGCAACTATGATCGTTCACTCGTTTGCGACAAATTGCCTACATAATTTATTCTCCAAACTATTCAGCTTGTTATGTTCGTGTCAACGCTGTCGTTCGGTCAAAATATAAATCGACGAGGGACTTAATTAGAAAATCGATGCCGTGTAGAAATTGCAGGCATAGTCTGGGGAACGTGCAGGTATAGTCTGGCGACGTTGATGTAATGCGTTGAGGCGTGCCTAAAATTCTCTATGTAATACTCTACTGTGTGACATAGATTCGAGATCACCTTTCTTAGGCGAAAGCCAATAGTCATGAGTCACGTTCGCCTCGCCAATCTCGAGACTTGTTGATCATTCTTTTCCTACAATAATATATAGTGTCGTACAATTCGCGCGTGTCCTAGAAATGTTTATTTTCCTTGCTTACCGAGCTCGTTCGTTTTACGCAATTAATTTTTACGCATAAATAGACAAATTGTCTTATTGTTGTAAGTTATAATTATATTTTTCTCTTATTATTTGATTAGTATTATTTGCAGTGTTTGCTGTTATCTAAATAAAATTGTATAGATGATCATCTAGATGAAATTTTGGCGTCATCTTATCTTTATATAGATAATAAAAATATGTATCTATATCTTCATCTTACATTTAGATGAAAAAGGTGTTATCTTTATTAAATTATCTAGAATATAATATTCAGATAATTTGGTTTAGAGTTTCATAGCACATAAAAATACTTAAGTAGTAGAACTTGAGCAGTTAAACGATAAAAACTTATAAATAAAAGTATGAATATATTTTTATATCCCTTTTATATAATTTAAATTTTTTTATAACTGTGTGTACATCAGCAGTATTAAAAATAATATTATCTGGAAGTTATCTAGACGAATCGCCATATAATTTTATCTTTTATCTAGATATATTTAAAACAAAATCAAGATAAATTTATATATTTTCACCTCATCTTTATCTAGTTAATTTTAAAATCATCTAAGCACAACACTGATTATTTGATACATATACACTTCTACATTATAGCTTTCACTGACTTCTTCATATTTATGACGTAGAGGAACGAAATTGTTGTCTTACGTAAGCTATAGCCGAATATCACACATCGACAATCTCGATAGTACTCGAAGCGGTAGCTTCTCTAAAAATAAAAAGAAAGGAAAAAACGCGATAGTATGTATGAATTTCATCTCGATAAATTCTGTTGTACGAGATTTTCAATCTCGCATAATACTAGCGATAGCGAGGCATCCGAGAGAAAAGAAGCGTCTCATTCCCTTCAATGAGATTTATCAGATTTCATTTAGTGCAATGCGACAAGATCCGGTATATGCAACGTAATAAGGTCACATACATGCACGTAAATTCTTTTCTATCCCTCGCATTTTTCTGCGAAGGCCATAAATTTTCTGCGCAAACGCACATTAAGTTCGCATTGCACGCTGAACTATGTGCACTCGAAATGCAAATTAATATTATGTAATACACTGTCTAACATCTTATAAATGATGTTTTCCTATACTTTTTCTTTTCGCGCATAATTCTTTTCATTAGCAGTTATATACATATATGTCATTTAATGTATTTCATTACCACGTGCGAAAAACGACATGGATTATGCACATTAAAATGACAAGACGACAAAGTAATAAAAATTATTGAAGAAAACGATTATTATCTACAAACATTAATAGTTATATACATGATAGAAATTATAATAAATTTTATATCTCTGTTATTTTTTTTTATATAAGGTTCTCTTTCAAAATAACTAAATAATATATTTAGTTGTATGTCGGTCTACATATGTCTATATAGAATGGCTGTGTGTAATATTGTACATTGTGTATGTAAATGCCTGTGGCGAATTGTAACCCATTCGAATACCTGAGGCTCGATTTACGAAAGAAATAGTGATAAAAACGTACAACACATTACTTTCTCTTGCGATCTTTACACGTTACACGGTGATGTGATTGCAAATTTCAAGAACATTTTTCTGACAGTTTTCTAACGATCTTTTATAATAAAACTTTTGCTCTAAAAATAGTAAAAAATAAAAGTTGCAATATATACATATATAAGAAAATATTTACATATGTATATTTATTATATGTATATATAAACGTGAATATTCTGCATAAAAGTCAAATTACTTTTAATAAAATCTGAAAGACTCTAATAAAATCTCTATTATTAAAATTTTTAATAATTAATATAGTATTTAATATTTTATTATAATAAATGACGCAAAAATTGCGCAATAAAAAATATTTGTATTTATAAGTCTCATGTTAAATGTACGTTTTGGAAAATCAAATATTTTAAATAAATTGTGCAAATTATATCAATGTACAATCGTGCAAACTATTCCGATCTGCCTCGTAACGCACGTTGATTTAGGAGCAGCAGGTCTATTTGCAATCTCACAGCGTAATCGCGGGAGATTTATTTAGGCCGAACGGAAATGCGCGATTTGAATATCGCATTTGTTATACGTAGCTGTTGTGAATTAATTTTCTTTTCCACACTTCCTTCATATCTTTGACTTTATATCTTTAGTAAGTCTTGATGATTTGCTTAACAAGAGACAAATTATTTATCGCTTAGTATATTATTATATTTATAGATTTAAAGCATAGATTAACTATAAAGTCAACTGTGGATATATGCAGGGTGTTAAAGAATTAGCTTTGAGGGGAAATAGAAGACTTCAAAACAAATATTTTTTGTTAATACAATTTTTCTCTACGGCGATTTTAGTTTTATACTACATACATGGTATGAAATAGGAGTTTGTGACTTAAACAATAAACAAACGTATAAGTCAAAAATTAAATTGTATTTAAATCTTGAACAAAACACAGAACAAAGATATAAAAGTAATTCACTCTTTTTACAGTGAATGCTCAAAAATTTCTCCATTAACTTTAATAATAAAGGTGACAAAAACTGAAAAGTCACACAAACTCATATCTCGTATCATGTATAATAATATTAACGTTGTAGAGAAAATTAGTATGAACAAAAAATATTTATTTTGAAGTCTTCTTTCTCCCTTCAAAGTTTGTCGATCTAATTTTTTAACACCCTGTGATAAGAATATCGAATTTTCTATAATATTTAATTAACACGTTATAATAAATTATTAATTAACGTTATTTTACCGTTGAGAAACTGGCAGTGAATAAAAAAATAATGCAAATTGGATACTTTCATATTAATGCACGCCTACAACATTCATCTTTTGCTATTATCAGAATCAGGTTTCTATCGCACGACAAGTTCTGTTGGCATTTTGTTGGTAAAAGATCGTAAAAGATCTTCCTCGTATATACCGGGCACTCTTATTGTTAATCGTTTAACCGGTCGTTTCTGCTCTAATGAGGGGTTCATTAGTTGCATCCAGCGCCGCGGCCTTAAATCGTGGGCATAACGTGCAGATCACGTGCGCATCCACAAAGATTAATTTCGCTTGATGCACCGCCCTTGCCGAATTAACAAGACGAATGGAACCGACAATTGTTCAGCGTGGTAATAAATACGCTTTTGGTCTTTTAATATTGTTGCGTTTACGACCTCGATCTCTCAATCGCCTTTCACGATTTCTTTTCCGCGATAAAAAAAAAACGAGAGAAGCAGGATGATATATAGACGTGATTTAGACGATGCTCTTAATTGTTGGTAGGTCAAAAATGCATAATCCATTTAATCAATCATCAAATGACCATTCGATCCAATTTTGCCGATATTTTATGAAAGTTTTACATATTTATTAAAAGACACAAATTTAAATTGAATCATGCACAATACCTATAATTGATTGTGCCTGGCATATTTAAAGAAATATTTTTGTAAATATTTTTGATTAGAAATAGTGAAATATTATCAATTACAAAAAGATAAATATCATAGAATAATATCAATTTAACCTGTCAACTAACAAAAATTCAGATTTATAAAAATTTTGCGATATGAATCTTTTTAATTCAAAATAAAAAATTTTAATTGCATATTTTATATATTATAATTGTTTATATGTAATTGTATTTTTTAAACTTTACTTATTAACCGTATAGTAATAACAGAAAATGCTTTCGGTAAACATAGCAATGATTTATTTTCTCTTTACAAACAAAAGTTAATTTTCTAGATAAGGTTTGTATTACGCGTAAGTATTAATCTTTGAAATGTCATTATATCTTGACAAAACGTATCCCGATGTCGATAGTTTGTCACGCTGTTACATTTCTCTCTCTGCTACAAAAGCAAAGGTTTGTAAATTTTCCAATTGCAAACGGGGAAAAAGGCCGCGATTGTAAATCACAAACCCGAAACGAGCGATTCGCGTAAAACGCGATCAACTGCGCCCGCTTCCCTATTTTTTTTTGTCTCCCGGCGACGTAATGCACGTCACGTCGAATAAAAAAAACGCTCGCAGAGAGAGACTGGATTAGTCAACCGTAATTAGCGTCACGAGTTTTGCGCGCCGTCGGCCATCCTGTCAAAATGTCGGCCCGGAGGGGAATCCGAGCGCGATCGCTAACAACTCGTTACGTCGTCGCGCGTCCACGTGCGTCTCTGGTTTCGCAATAAAATGTAAATCGGAGTTAAAATTCTCTCTCTCTCTCTCTCTCTCTCTCTCTCTCTCTCTCTCTCTCTCTCTTTCTCTCTGACAGCACACAGTCATCCTCCGGATAAATTTCTCTATCCTGTCGGCTCTAACCCTGGAGCGCACTCGTTATTCAATACGTAAATAGGCGGCTTCTGTCAACGTGTATTGATGTACCTGTACAGATTATTTTGCTCTGCAGGAAACATTATAAATCCAAAATAGACATTGTTATTTTAGATAATAGCGCGTGCAATCCTTCACAGAGAGAATTTTCTTTTAGAATTTACCCTGAAAATCATGGAAATCGTGCTGGATAATATAATATGGAAAGAATTTTAAAAATATGTTTGATTAATTTGACCATACTTTTAGTAAATTTTATTATACTTTTAGTAAAATTTTAATCAAACATATTTGATATATTATTGTGATAGATATTATTTTTTATTGTGATAAATATTAATCAGAAAAATTCTCATAAAATTCTTTCCGTACCATATTGTCCTACGATTACCATGATTTTTAGGGTAAATTCTCTCAGTTTTGAATCAATTTTGGGTATTTTTTTTTCAAACATAAAGTTACCACTTTTGTATATTTTATCTATACTTGTTATTAACTTTGTCGTTTATTCAATAGCTCTCGCGAAATAATCTGTTTTATTTTAATCTAGATATATCGGTGATCGGAATTAATTAAAGTGCACACTTTATTAAGACAGCCATTTTAAAATATTATGAAACGATATATCGATCTATCCAAACGAGATCGCGAATAAATGTTTATTTTGCACAAAAATATTAGCTAATTTTAATCCGATGAAACTACGCAATCGTCGTAAATAAAGCGAACGAGTAAATCCTACGGATAAATCGCTTAATCGAGTGGTAAATCGATACAGGTAAACCTGAAAAAGTGGTACTGTGCTCCGTTAACCGCATTAATTCACAGCGGCCACGTCGCTCGTTAATTCGCCGATTGCATTGCAATCGGGGTGTACGAGCTGGTCGTGCTACGTTTTGACGGGACGAGAATTGACTGTCAAAACTTGTCGGCAGGCCGTAAGATTAAACGGCGACGGATCCACAGTTTGTCACTTGAGTATACATATAAGCAATCGGGGTCGCGAAATACACGATTTAAGATATCGCGAAAGTCCATTACGCGATTAAAATGTCTTTTCTTTTTTACGAAAGTGAATAAAAAGTTTAGGAATCATATATATATATATATATTAAGATATATAAATAAGATGTATCTAAATAAGTAATAAAAATAGAATTTTAAAATAAATAGGATTTTAATATAAATAGAATTTTAAAATAAAAATATATGCAAAAATCAAAGTATTTTTTTGCTAGTTGCTTTGTTTATATAAAAATATAAATATAATATATATAAAAGTAGGTAAGCAATTATTATTTTATATACTAATAAATTAATATATAAATATAGTATACATTTTAGCTGTCGAATGTATACTGAAAATTTTACTATCAGTTTCTCGAGTCTAATAAACCTGGCAAAAGAGTGCCGACAATTTTACGGCATTCTTCCTCGCTAGAAAGAAATTTACAACTGACGTATACTAACACACGTATGCCCGTGAAAGCGACGCAGCAGGCAATTTAAGAAGGAACGGTCAGCTCGTTGTCGGGGTTAATTGGTTCACTGCCTTTGGACAAATGCGTAGCCGCCGTGCAATACCTATATACGAGCAGGATGGCATGCACTCTTCTCACGAATTATCTTCCACCTCGCGTGACGTTTTGCCCCGCGTCTTGCTACATGCATTTCCCCTTACGGCAAGGAATACCGAGAAGGGCGAAATCGGCGCCGTCAAAAGTGCAATTTTCATCGAAGCCGCGCGTATCCGGATTCCCACGATCGCATCGTCGTAGAGAAATGATTATTCATCGCGGATCCGAGCGATGAGTCACGCTAAAGGGTTATCGATCAACCAGAAGTGACTCGAATCCGCGAATCCTTCAATGTCTCGGTGGCTGTGTGTGGCCTTGACGTCTTTACGCAACATCTCTCAACATTCTCGCGGACTACCTAAGCGCGGTTTGTCCAACGACCCCGCGGTTTGGACATATTATTAAAATAGATAGCTATTAATAATGAGTCCACTGACACGCGAGACCGACGCATACGAACTTTTGAGAGCTGATCTTGTGATGGATATCGTAAGTATCGCGCCGATGGTCCTTCTGAAGTAAATATACCTGGATTCCGGTGTTTGCGTTTGCGCGCATCGTAATATGTTTACACGTCATGCTGTCACCGAGCATGAAATATATTTTTTTCGAGAACATTTATATGAGACTTTGAGTATTTTATTCTTTATGCTTTTCCTCTCGCTGTTTAAAAAAAAAAGTGCGTCAAACACGATAATCAAGAAATGGCTGTATTTATTATAATTAAAAATTATATGTTTATAAAAGTACATGTTTGTAAAATATTAGCTTTAATTTTTCTCAATCATCTCTGGATGAAATAATATTTTAACAGCAATTTACTGTGAGCGCGTCTACAAAAAGACGTTCTAAAATGTTATAAAATATATTGATCTCTCGAAGTGACGTCACTGTTTGTGAAGAAAAGTTCCAAGTATTTCAAGTACATGGAGAAAAGAGGAAGTTAGGTACACCATGGGAGATTGATGGGGTTTATTGCGACCCCGCGGAGCTTACTGGTTTCATCCATTATCCACATTACAAGCACCCACTTGCACCTACCATCAAGCTCTTACCGATAAACCTAGTGGACGAAAGACAAACACGCGACCGCCGCTATAGTTGATTTTACCTTCAATACTACAAGCAATCTAGTGTAAATTAATTATTGGATCAAAGGCGAATATAAACTTAATTGTGAAAATTGCGTTATCATAGACTCTGATATTACATTATTATTGCATATATCGCGTCATAGAAATAAGAATGCGTTACACATACTAATAATATATGCAATATAATAGTGTAACATCGATTTTTGCAGTAAATGTCTATGCATTAAGATAAAAATAAAAGCAATTCTATTCTTTAAAATAAAATTTCTCTCTCTCTCTCTCTCTCATATATTATTGATTTTTTATTTTGATATGCTACACTGAGAGAATTTTCTCTTAGAATTTATCCTAAAAATCATGGTAATCGTGAGACAATATGGTATTTTATGAGAATTTCTCTGATTAATATTTATCTCTGATTAATATTTCTCTGATTAATATTTATTAATATTTATCACAATAAAAATGATAATATCTATTACAATAAAACATGTTTGATTAATTTTACTAAACTGCTAAATAGTAAAATTAATCAAACATATTTTATATTTTATTGTAATAGATATTATTTTTATTGTGATAAATATTAATCAGGGAAATTCTCATAAAATTCTTTCCATACCATATTGTCTCACGATTATCATGATTTTCAGGGTAAATTCTAAGATAAAATTCTCTCTGTGTATTTTTTAAATGTATTACAATTAAGATACTCTCAATAATTAAGATACTCAACAGAGTATCAGCATAAGTAACATAAGTTTTAATTGAAATACGATCTTGTTATCTCTTATTACATGATATATATAAAACTCCTTAATAGGAATTTTAATCAATGGTTCTCTATATAAAACGCACATGACTTAGGATTGTCAAGTAAAATTTTTGTAATATAAGAAAGAAAAACCTTTTTAATTTGTTAACAATAAGAAAATATTCTCGAACATGTATTCCAATTGCTTCATTTAAATAAAAAATTATGCAATATATTGACAATACTTTTTGCACACGAAGGCTTTTGCACAGCTGGGCATGCTACTGGCAAATGTGAAAAGGACGTGTCTGCTATTGACGGCGATATACGTTTTACTCGATGTTAAGAGCCTCGTTGACGCGGAGACCTTCCTATTAGGCTACATCACTGGATCTAAACGACATCTAGAGGACTTGGAGTATCAGCGTCCCGGCTTCCGAATATCTGGCGCTATCACTTTAGCCGTAGAGGAGGTGAGTAATCGCGTCCCTGTTGCCCTCCCCCCATCCCTTTCCCTCTTCCTTTAATATTATCATCGACCGTGATTAGCACCATGAAAGCGGATAATTAAATTTAACAATTCTAATCAGACAGAAATATAAAGAATTATCTGTTAAGGCTCCTGGGTGCTCACCGCGGCCATATTGGAATCGTGACGTCAGAGGCGAGAAATAACACGTTGAGATTTCTTAGATGTCATTTTTAAATAAAAACATATTTGCATAAAATAACACTTAAGATCTCTTTAATACACTTCTAAAAAACGCCCAACACTATTCTTTTCCCTTGACAGTCAATCAACAACCGTAAAATGATCGAGATATCAGACTTTGACATGCGGAATGACTGCGCATGTGCAAAGACCAGACGGACTGGGCCTTATAATATTACATTTTACAGCTGTTGATTGATTATAAAGGGAAAAGGATAGTTTTCGGCGTTTTTTAGAAGTCTATTAAAGAGATCTTAAGTGTTATTTTATGCAAATATGTTTTTATTTAGAAATGGCATGTAAAAAATTTTAGCGTGTGTTTTCTCGCCTCTGACGTCACGATTCCGACATGGTCGACAAGGTACCAGGAGCCTTAAACATCGATTATCCGTTGAATATTGATTAAGCGAAACTGGAGCAATTTGCGATTGCGCGGAAGAATATTTTAGTTTTTGAAAATTGCACAATTGTTGATTAGAACACAATTTAAAGAATACTTCAAATAAACATGCAGAAAAAATGTTAAGAAATAATATGTGCATACTTTTTACATAATGTATCATGAAAACATTATTGCTATTAAAATGCCGCAAAGATTTGATAAAATTTATTATTTTCTAATTATCCTTGATCTTTTTATCTGAAATATTCTTAAAAAAGTGATTTTACAGGTAAACGCTGGCGAGCTTGGCAGACGAGGGCACAATTTGGAATTTTTTATCGCGGAAACATATGGTGACGAAGAAACTAGCATTTTTCAAGTAGCAAATTTATGGCAAAAAAATGTTAGCGCTTACATCGGTCCACAAGAGACCTGCATTCATGAAGGCAGAATGGCGGCTGCATTCAACATTCCAATGATATCTTACGTTAGTCATTTTTTATTTATGTAAAAATTATTCTAATTTTCGTACTCATTTTTATATATAGTGCTTGAAATCCAGTTTCCTCTCTGCACAATCAAATTTCTTCTATTTCTTTCTCATCTCGCGCATTCCATATTGCGTAACATTATAATCTAATTGCAAGAATTCCATAGAGAGGGAGAGAGAGAAAAAGAAATAAAGAGAGAGAGAGAAAGAGAGAGAAATGTTTATAGCTAGCAATTTTCGCATTCCAAGTTCTTCTCGTTGTCAGTATGTAACTTTTATTTGATTCAATAAAAGAGAACACTTTCAGAGCAAAATGAATAAGAAACTTTTAGTAAGATACTGGAGAAATAAAATTTTATATTAACAGCTAAAAAACTAAGAAAACATATTAGAAGAAATCGATTAAAAATAATGAATTTAATAGTATTTGTTTTTATATAGATTTTATATAAGCATTTTTTTCTAAAATATAAATATTTTTAAGAAATCTCTAATTATTATAATCTTATATACATTTTCCAAATATTTATTAAAATTCGATAGCCACAAGTCATTAATATAATTTAATATAAAAATATTTATTTTATGGTAAAAACATATTCTATCTATATTTATTATTTAAATTTTTAAATAAAAAAATTGAAAAAACAGTGTAGTAATATAAAATATTAGAGCTTTGATTTAGTAATTTTTGTGTGAAATAAAAAGCAATTTTTGTCACATAGAAACTATTTCACAATTGCGGAAAATATGAAATATATTTTCGAAGATAAAATATACTTTATATAAGAAATAATATTCACCAAAGTGTACAAACGTCAATATATAATATTCTTCTCTAACTTGAAAATATCGAAAAATAGCGCACACATAATATAATAGCACAAATAGTCTCCGGTCGCGAATCCTTTGCGATCGTTTCTCGCTCGTTTCGACGTGATAATTAATGTGCAATTTGTTTCCAAGAGCAACGAACTATACAATGAAATAAATTTTTCTCAACGAATCTGAATACGCCGTACTGCGTTTCCCAACACTATAGCATATACACATATAAATAAAATTAAAAAGAAAAAGCAAACATGATTAATGACTGTTCTTATATTTTAATTTAGTTTTGCACACATCATGAAACGTCGAACAAAAAAGAATTTCCCACATTTGTAAGAACACGACCGCCTGACACACAAATCTCCAAATCTGTCGTTTCGGTTTTAATGGCATTCAATTGGACGAAAGTGAGTATACTATAATTTATTCTGGTAAATGCATTTCTTATAAAATTAATGTTATAATTAATAAAATTAAATATTATTCAAAAATGCTATTTCTTTATCATACTTTTAAATATTTTAAAATATTTTAATTTTTTTTATATTTTATATTTTAAATTTATATTTATATTTTAAAATATAATTTTGATATATTTTATCTTTATAGGTAACGTTCATGTACATGAACTCCACAATGTTCGAGTTCAACAAAATGTCTACAATAGCGACGACAATTCTAACGTCTTTCGAAGCGGCCGGGATTAGTGTGACATATCTGCGATCTTGGAGCGAACCTTATTACGTGCATACGCATATGAAAAACCCATTTCATAAGCACGTTAGAGATACATATCGACAAACTCGAGGTGAGTAACAAAAGTATTATTCATTTGCTCACCCGTTAATATATTTATCGAAAAGAAATCAAAGCTTCACAGCTTAGAATGTATCTTTCATTATCGACAATTTATTTCAAAGCATGTAGGTCGGTTTCTAACATTAATCCTTTCACGTAGGCTTCCATTTCTAGTTCGAAAGTTCAATTCACGTACGATGATGTGTATCTTTTCTATGCACAATTTAAAATAGACTACCCGCATTTCGGTTCCTTAATTTATACCGCGACAAGATACGAAATGAAACTTGCAGTTGAAAAACAACTACCCGCATACTGCAGAAGCAAATATGTTAACTCGTGAAGAGATACAACTTGTTACTTGTTTCATTAGTCACACATCTATTTGGATGTATTAAGAGGTCGAGTTCTAAAAATAAACATCTACGTGACTGGTTTTAGCAATTCCGATTCGATAGAACGGACGCGATAGACTGTAGACCGGAAAGAAATTCCGACAATGATTTCCTCTTAATATATAAATAACATTACAAAATGGTATTTCAGTTTACGTGATTCTTGGGGACTATTTCGAGCATATTGGTCTCTTGATGGCTCTGGACGAAATGAATCTCTTGAAAAAAGGTATAAATATTGACTCTAAAAAATAACACCGTTCAACAAAAAATGACTTTTTTTCGATCACCGGAACGAGACCAGTCGTTTCTTATAGTGTTTTTTTGGACGCTGAACACGAATCTGGTTTCCAAATTGCTCCATCACATTACAATTTTGAGAAATTTGCAATTAAAGTTGCAAAAAAGGCTATTTTCACGAACTTTGTCATATTATAGCTACAATATGTGACGTGCTGAAGAAGTTTTCTTGCAATCAAAATAAAATATATTGTTAGGATTTTCAACCCTCAAAAGAAATTTTCGGTTATGGCTAATAAGATATTCATGGTTAAATATAAGATGTATTGCGGAAGTTAGCTGTGACTCGTCATTAACGATTTATCAGTAGCTTTTAAGTATGTTTATTTAAACTTAAGGTTTTTTTAGATCGCTGAATACGTAGCCAATGTCAAAATTGTCAGATTTAAAATGATGGACTCAATATGACGGATGACAGAACTTAAAAAATATTTAGATTGCAATCTAAACATTTTTTAACATATTATATTAAGTTCTCCATTTTGAATTTGACAATTTTACATTGGATTCGTATACAGCGACCTAAAAAACCTTAAGTTTAAATAAACATACTTAAAAGCTACTTGGTAAATCATTAATGATGAGTTAACAGCTAACTTCCGCAATACACCTCATATTTAACCATAAGATATCCTATTAACCACAACTGATACCAAAAATTCCTTTCGAGGGTCGAAAGTCCTAACAATATACTTTATTTTGCAAGAAAACTCCAGCACGTCACATATTGTAGCTATAATATGACAAAGTTCGTGAAAATAGTCCTTTTTGCAACTTTAATTGCAAATTTCTCAAAATTGTGACGCGATGGAGTAATTTAGAAACAAGATTCTTGTTCAGCGTCAAAAAACACTATAAGAAACGACTAGTCTCGTACCGGTGTTTTGTTTTGTTGAACAGTGTAATCAGACATATCGAAAAGTAATTGTTTAATAATTTTAATGTCAACTCTTACATATCACGCGTATGATTGTATCACAAATCGAATACGTTTCGAGATAGACAAATTTAAAAAAATAAAATAACTGAGAAAGATATTGCATCATTTAATAATTCATACTTTTATCACTGCTATATAATCATTAATAATATAAGATACAATCAATATAAGATACAGCAAAAGATGTAAGTTTTCAAGCACGGCAAGTAATCATGTTTATGTAGTCTTATATAGAGTTTCTTGTGTTCTTTTTATCGCCTATTGCAAAGAATACCATTTAATGTATTTTATAATATGATAGGCGAATATTGGGTCGTCGGCGTCGACATCGAGCAATATGATGAGAAGCGACCGGATAAGTATCTTCGTGGACTATGGCAAAAGAAAATGGATCTATCGATCGTGAATGCGTATCGCAGTTATTTCAGCATCGTCGCGTCCGCTCCAATCAACTTTATGAATTTTACACTTCTTGTTAATGAGTACAGAGAGAAACCGCCGTTCAATTTTACCAATCCGTTGGCAAAAGTCGGAGGAGTAGTTCAGGTGACTATTAGAGACGATGATTAGATTAAGAGAACATATTTAAAAATTCACCCTCTGCGTATTAAAAGAAAATACAGTCTTACAAAGTTCGGATTTTTCTTTATCTCTTTATTATTGTTTTTCTTGAGTTTAAAAATCTTCTTCAATACTTTTCAGTAGTATTTACAATTAGGGAAACCAATTCAAGTTCTTTGCTTGTTATATTAAAGTAAAAAAATTATGACTTATAAAATTTGCACACGTAAATATTCTAGTATATTTAATACTTTATTTTTCCCATGTGTTGCAAAAAATATTATATTTTTATCGTTGTATAAAAATTCTTCTCGTACAATCTTTTTAAAAGCGATTCGTTAGTAAAGAGAGAAGCCATTTCTACTGGCGAAAGTTCAAGCTCGTATTAAAACATTGTACGTTAATCATGAATTACGGTGGAGTAAAATTGAAGCGCGCATGCACTGAATTTGTATAATAATAATTCACGTATACTATCGTATATTATCATCGGGGATACCGCATTATAAATAACAACCTGCTCTACATGCGAACCATTTGCGAGCATCTCTGGAATTATGACACTCGTTTGCTCTGTCATTATCGTCTTCTTTGCGCGATCACTCGTCAATCTATGTAATCCGGGCGCGAGATATCTCTCGAACGAATCGCACGAACGTACAGCCGCATTCACCCCCAATTTCGAAGCGTAATCGTTACTTCATGTTATAAGGCAGATCGTACCGGAGACAGCGTACCTGTACGATGCAGTGCACCTTTATGCGAAAGCGTTGCTGCGCGCGCTGGACGAAAACCGGGATCCTCGAAACGGCCGGGAGATGGTTACCGCTCTACACGGCATACATTACAAAAGTGCAATGGGGTACGTACGTGAGAAAATATAAGATAAAGGCGCGAGCACGATCGTTGCGTCGTAACGTTTTACGACATGCAAATCAGATGCCTTATGTGGTGAACGCGTCACCCGGTAATTTCTCTCGCCCTAAAGGCCAAACCGAGGAAGAGCCCCGCGCGTGCGATGTATTTTCGGCGAAGTAATTACCGTTTGCATACCGTAACGAGGTCGTTGAAGTCGGAAGCTAAGCGATTTATCATCCGAGATCGCTGCGCTAAGATTTGTGGCTCGGCGATTAAGGCAGAGTTATTATGCGTCTTTCTCTCGACGGGCGCGAACGCCCGTCGGGAAAAAGAGATTCGTCCGACGATTAAAAACCAATGTTCCGCGTTTTTATGAAGACGAAACGAAAGTGTTCGTCCGACAAAAGACGTTTCAATCCTTATTTCGCCATCAGGGTATCCATCCGCATTGGATATTTCGTCTTACTACACAGAGAGAATTTTCTTTTACAATTTACCCTGAAAATCATGGTAATCGTGGTATGGTACGGAGTATGGTATGGAGAAGAATTTTTTAAATATGTTTGATTAATTTTACCATACTTATAGTAAATTTTATTATACTTTTAGTAAAATGAATCAAATTTGGAAAATTTGTGTTTTCTTGTTAAAAACGGTCCCCGTTAAAATTTTTGTGTTAAATATTTAACACATTCATGTGTTAAATTAACATATTGCTGTTGTGTTAATTGAACTGAGATGTTAAATTATTAAAATAACTGAAAAAAAGTGTAAAAATAACACAATGTGTATTTACTTTTAATTTTACACAATAAATATGTTCGGTATTATTAGTGACAAGATTTATCTGTTAAAATTTACAGAAAAAAAAATGTTAATTTTACTTTATAATATAAGTGAGGATGATAAAATGTAAAATTAACAATTTTTTTAGTTAATTTTTACATTAAAACTATGTTAATTTAACACAAAATTTTCTTTAAGCTTACTTGAAGTTTGCATTTATTTTATGTTAAAATATTAACACAGTATTCGTGTCATCATTTAACATATCCGTATTATGTTAAATTAACACGAAAATTTCTGTGGACCGTTTGGGACATGTAATATTTGTTAAATTTAACACAAATTTTTCAACTGTGAACATATTTTAAATTTTATTATGATAGATATTATTATTTTTTATTGTGATAAATATTAATCAGAGAAATTCTCATAAAATTCTTTCCATATACCATATTGTCAATTACCATGATTTTCAGGGTAAATTCTAAGAGAAAATTCTCTCTGTGTAGTACATGCTGACGCAGTACTGTGACGAAACATAAAGATCTCAGAATTTCTATCACAATGTATATGTGTACAAAAATATCATATATTATTGCAAGAAGAACTAATAATATTTATATATACTTTTTTGTTTTTCAAATCGCATTCGACAGAAAGATATGCATTACGTAAAACAATTTATAATCTTATCATTGATATTTTAATACGTATTTTCTAATTTAAACATTTTATAATTTTTATAATTAATAAAATTGTATATTATGGGAGAAATTTCCTTAATTGCAATTAAATATTGTGGACACGTGTATTAGAATCGTCTTACAATTCATAGCCATTCTATCTAATGGACTGAACCAAGCTTAAGTGAGCATTACGTAATTCGCACATTATACGCATAATCAATTCCAGCTATATGGTGTATATGGATGAGAATGGAGATGCCGAGGGCAATTACACGCTGATTGCGTTGGATGATCGATCTACAAGGGGCTATGGACTTTATCCGATTGGATATTTCGTCGGAAAAGAGCAAGGCACAAATTTGCCAGTAAGAAAATTATTTTTTTCTTGTCAAAACATTTTTTTTTTCTTCGAAACAGAAATATTATTAAGAAAATAGTTGTAATATTATGTTATTTATCTATAATAATATATATGCTACAAATTCAATATGTACACACATATATATATATATATATATATATATATATATATTATTAAATATGTAAAATATTGTATTATTGCAATCCGAAAAAAAAAATAGATATTTTTCTGTTAATTAATTTAATACTAATTCTTTAGAGCAACTGTCAACTTTAAAACAGAAAGCAAGAAAAAGAATAATGCCTAGAATAATATAATATTTAACTTTGTATCTCTAAATTGTAGAATTACGTTAATAAATAATTAATGCTGCTGAAGTTATATATATATATATATATATATATATATATATATAATAAGAGTTATCAAAAATAACTTTTCTGGAACTCTTTAGAAACTTCGTTTGACAAAAGAAATAAAATGGCTTGGAGATGGACCACCGCTTGCAGAACCTGATTGCGGATATCACGGCGAAAAATGTAATTGTAGGTAAAATATACATAAACTCTTATAGATAATTAATTAATACAAATATGCTTCCCCTATGTAATTATCTGTGCATCGAAATCTTTATAAATTCACAATTTTTGCCATAAAAATTAACATGTATTAATAAATTTGGTTAATAAATTTGATTTTTTTATAAACATATATTTTAGAAAAAGCAATTAAATATAATATTTAAATTTTATGTTTCCTCTAAAAGTATGTGCAATCTGTATAAAAATTCTTTATCGTAATACTGATTGAATGCTATTGCAGCTTACACTGGCGAAATTGTGGGAGGTATCGCCGGTATATTGCTATTTATTATCGCAGCAGTCTTTCTAATCCTTTATAGAAACTGGAAATATGAGCAAGAATTGGACAGTTTGCTTTGGAAGGTGAACTATAAAGATATTCAGGTCAAGGAACAGAAAGACGAAGCGGTTGGAACCAACGAGACGACTGCCAATTCTAAGGTAATTGTCTGCCTTAATATTGCTACCGTTCTAATGTTTCCGATTCGTTTCCTTGTGCAATTGATTGTAATCGAAATTGCTTACGTTCGTGATACATTTATCTCATTCATACAAGTATTATTCAATTTTTTAACTTCAATAACGTTTTGATAAATCATTATAAAGTTTTAATGAATCTACAGAACAAGTTTTTGTCACGAAAAATATTTAGAATCACAATTACATTAAAATAATCTTAGAGAGAGATATACATTATAATTATATAAATATTTTTTTTTTCTCATCAAAGCCACCAACAACGCAACCTATAGTGCGAACTAGTCAAGTATCGCTAAGTTCGAATCCCGATGCAGACTTCCGATATTCCATGATTTATACACAAATTGGAGTATACAAAGGACGAATTTTTGCTGTTAAGAAAGTCAGGAAGAAATCGATTGAAATTACACGAGAAATGAAGAAAGAATTGAAAATGGTGTGGTATAACGTCTTACTAAGCCAATAATTTTAATTTTAATTTAATTTTTAACTACGGTATGATACCTGTTATTAAGCAATTATAGTAAAATAATTATATTCTTCGTTATTAAAGCGAGAAATTTTCAGATGCGCGATTTAAGACACGATAACCTAAATGCATTTATCGGTGCATGTACCGATCCACCTAACATATGCATCATCGTTGAATATTGTGCACGTGGGAGTCTGAAGGTCGGTAATTTTTACAATTAACATAATTATGCTTATCGACTAAGTTCCCAAACATGATCGTATTAATTTTTGTAATTTCGAATTTCCGACGAAATGCTCAGCAGAATGCTTTTCGCAGGATATACTGGAAAATGAAAATATCAAGCTCGATAATATGTTTCAGGCTTCGCTAATCGGAGATATAATTAGAGTAAGTTTCCGTCAATTTTATTGTTTCTACATTAGAGCATCTTTTATATATTTGAACTTTATCCAACATGTTTTTCTTTGTTAAAAAAGTATGTAAAATTCTTTTTACGCAATATCAGATTGCTAGCATGTCCGTGAGATATAAGAAAAGCAATTTCTGAACTTGTCTACGTTGCGTCTGTCCGCAAACTTTTGCACTCCGTAATAAAAGCACGTTATTCGAAACTTTGACTCTACAGTAATCACCGACGTATTTAGAAATTCCTCCTTTTTCAATTTAAGTTTGATGTTAAGTTTTAATTACGATTTTCGACGCTTTTATCCTACCGTCTTTTCTAAAAAAAAAAAAAACTTTTCTAAAAAAATATTTTACAGACAAATATAAAAATATATATATAAATAATAAAATTTTCTCGGATATTATATACAATTGATTGAAATAAATTTCTATATTTCTTGGTTTTTTTCGTGAGAAATTATCTTCTCGTTAATTGTGTACTATTAATTATAAACTTTTTACATATCATAGAAAATTTAGCAGTATATATGCAATATATATTAATTACAAGATTTTTATTTATGAAGAATAATTTATCATTCAATAACTTGCATTATCCCTATAATGTAATAAATGTAATAAATGATAGTATCTTTCTGCTTTTAACTTTATATCCGAAATCTTAACAGTTTTTATATCTAATCACGCGCATCGAGATGCCATTTCCGAGACGTATAAATTGAATATATCTTTTAGGGCATGATTTATCTTCACGAGTCGGTCATAAAGTATCACGGTTCTTTAAGCACATCTAACTGTTTAGTGGACTCTCGATGGGTCGTAAAGCTGGCGGATTTCGGTCTTCGTGAATTCAAGCGAGATGCGGAATGCGATCCTTCCGACGTCATAAAAAAATATCACGGTAAGAATAAACATAAAAGAAAGAAAAATAGAGAGAAAGAGGGAGAGGGAGAAGTTTTCGCGTATATCAAAGATATTTTTCACTCCGTTTCTGAGGATCCATAATTTTATCTTCATCATAATTATAAATATAGTATTAATTAATATAGTATTAATAATATTTAATTAATATAGTATTAATAATACATATTTTATTATGCAATTTTCATAGGATTGTTATACAAAGCACCTGAATTATTACGCTCTACTCGCTATCTCGAGCAACCAACTATTCGAGACTTTCAAAGAGCTGATGTCTACTCTTTTGCTATAGCGCTATACGAATTGCAAGGCAGACATGGACCATTTGGCGTTACGGAATTATCAGCAGCCGAAATATTAAAAAAAATAATTGCGAGAGATTCGGGAACACCACCGTTCAGGTAAATTAAACTGTCGAAAAATATATGACGTTTTTATTTGGCGGTTTTATTTGCGACTTTAAGCAAACTTTTTACGAAATAATCGCAGACCACCATTGGATCAACTGGAGAATACGTTCGATTTTGTTCGTGACTGTTTATTGGAATGCTGGGCAGAGAGTCCCGAATTACGTCCGGATTTTAAGATAATAAGAAACAAATTAAGACCATTACGAAAGGGCATGTCAGTCTTTTTTTCATAGTATTATATGTAAAATAATGTTTCGTTAATTGACATAACTGGCAGAATGTTTCTGACAGTTTAAATTAAATTCTAATTTTGATTTAGTCAGTCAAATTATAATAAATATGACTCACCTTTTGCAGGAAAGCGAACATTTTCGACAATATGATGGGGATGATGGAAAAATATGCAAATAATCTTGAAGCACTAGTTGATGAACGCACTGATCAATTGACTGAAGAGAAGAAGAAAACAGGTCGATCAGCTGAAACAATAAACAAAATTCAATTCCATTAGTATAAAATATTATACATGATATACATTTTTTTTCATAGATAAGAGTAGATATTTAACTGAATTATATAAACATAAATATAATAATTATTATATTTCCTTAGACGCGTTATTATACGAAATGCTACCACGTTATGTAGCCGAACAATTAAAAAGAGGACATAAAGTAGAAGCTGAAAGTTTCGACTGCGTGACAATTTACTTCAGCGACATAGTCGGATTCACGTCTATGTCGTCAGAAAGCACGCCGTTAGAAGTGAGAACTTGTACATAATAATAAACATGTTATTTCAAGTGTAACAATAAATTTAACTTATATAGTTCTTTCTTAAAAAGAGACAGGACGATTGCATATTGTAAATTCGTACGTAAATAATGTATTGTGTATCATTTTTTTGAAAGGTGGTGAACTTTTTGAACGATCTCTACACATGTTTTGATTCCACTATAGAAAATTATGATGTTTACAAAGTCGAAACAATCGGAGACGCTTATATGGTGGTAAGTATTAAATTATACGCAGAATTATTTAGAACTCCGTATAAAAAAATCGCAAATAGACATTTGTCAAGTAATTCCATCATTTTATGTTACGTTTTATCTTCTCACTCACAGGTAAGTGGCTTGCCGATAAGAAACGGTATTCAACATGCTGCTGAAATTGCGAGCATGTCATTATGTCTTTTAGACGCCATTAAACAGTTTACAATTCGACATAGGCCACTCGATAAATTACAATTAAGGATAGGCATACATTCCGGTAAGCAGAAAAAAATATTCAAATAAAAATAATGATAAAATTATTTATGTTATTATATTACAATCTAATAATAATAAATGAGCATGGGAAAGTTTTTGAGATTTTACACAGTGATTTTGATATTCATATAATGATCGTTTTTTCGACAGGTCCAGTATGCGCTGGTGTTGTTGGACTTAAGATGCCACGCTATTGCCTCTTCGGCGATACAGTGAACACAGCATCAAGGATGGAATCCACTGGGTTACGTGAGTATTATTAAAAATTATTTTTAGTGACTTTTTATAACATCAATACCCGCAATTTGCATGTCACAAGTTATCTCAGTACCATATATTTTACCTCGTTATCTCGAAATCATATATTTTCGATTCGTAGCCCTCAAAATTCACTGCAGCAACGAGACGAAGCAATTATTGGAGCTAAGGGGATTTAGCCTTGTCGAGCGCGGTATGATTTCTATGAAAGGCAAAGGCGAGCGTCTTACGTATTGGCTAATTGGAGAGGATCCGATTTTACGCAATAAACGTAACAAGGAAAGAGCGAGCAAGCGAAATGGCGATAGCAAGAAGATCAGCGTGGCCGATCCCTTGGTTCCTCGAAGTTCCTTGAAGAACAAGTCTCTCGTCAGATCCACTTTCACAAGATGTTCCAGCGAATCGCCGAAACGCTTGCGATTCGCCAGCTCGGATCAGCTCGATCATAAGAGCTCCAGGATGAATGGCCAACTGGAATCGATAGTTGACAACAGTCCTTGCAAGACTAAAGCCTCGTGCGCGTTGCGATCGTCCTGCATGGAGAGCTGGAGATCCTCCAGCAATTCGTGCCCCTGCGTGGAAAAGCTCTGCGATCAGGAAGCTCAGCCGGTACTGGTGGAACACGAACTGCCGTCGGACATTAAGAACGTGCCGTTGCTTCGAACCAACTTGATCTTCGGCAACGAGTCGTGTCTTCTGCGAGCTGGGGCCAAAAGCTTCCGCTTCGGCACACCTGGGATACTCCAGATCACTTGTAGATCCGCGCCCAGCAGCCCCCGGCATAGCACGACAGTATTAAACGGCCAGAAAAGAGCGGTGCAGTCGAACGAGGAAATCGATGGATGGGACGCAATAACGCCGCTGATCTATCCAGATAATCGCTTGAATTGAAAGGGTTAAGTCTGCGAGCGAGCGTAGTAACAGAATCAACATTTAGAAAGGTTAAGGCTCCTGGTACCTTGTCGACCATGTCGGAATCGTGACGTCAGAGGCGAGAAAATACACGCTAAAATTTTTTAGATGACATTTCTAAATAAAAACATATTTGCATAAAATAACACTTAAGATCTCTTTAATAGACTTCTAAAAAACCCCGAAAACTATCCTTTTCCCTTTATAATCAAGTTTTTATTTCGAAATGGCATCTAAGAAATCTCCACGTGTTATTTCTCGCCTCTGACGTCACGATTCCAATATGGCCGCGGTGAGCACCCAGGAGCCTTAATAGACGCGCGTTATAGACAAATATTTGTATAGGGATAACTTGACAATCGAGAATTCTGTGTGCAAATGACATCCCGCTAGATTTACTACTTGTATCGATCAATCGCCAATAATAATAAGTATCAATGTATTATTTATATCTAATGCAGAAACAACAGTACATCTTCATAATAGTATTTACGTAGTATATCTTATGTTAGCATAGACAATCGTAAAAGGCTCGTGCTTCTTAAGTAAATGTCTAGTCAATGTTACTTTAAGCACTATATTCATGTTCTGTGTCAAATTGTTATTAAAAGAAAAGGGATTGATGCTTCAAATATTACACGTGAATATGTTTATCCCAGAAGCAAAAGAGAAGAAGAGAAGAGCACAAGAACCAAGATATTATTAATATCTTCAAACATTTTTAAAAGCGTAGTTTATTAATACGATTATTCTGTTTAATAAGTACTATATTAACTTTTAGAGAAGAATCTGTTCTTATACTATGCATTTTTAATGCTTTTCTTGGAGATATGTATATCTGAAAAATGTTAAAATGTGAAAATTTTCTCCGCACATTCATCGAAAACGAACGATAATAAGAAAAAAAAATCGATATTTTATTTTTACAAAATCCATTTTGTGCACTATATACTTTTACCTTTTACATTGTACAATGACGTCAATAATAGAAAATTATATGGGATAACTTATTTTGACATCGTGTTTTTCATTTTTAGGTAATTATTTTTAGAAATTTTGTAGGATTAAATATATGCAAAATGAAAGAAGATTTTGTTATATATTCGGCTCCAAAAAATTCATTATTGTGTACTAAAATATACTACAATACACGACTTAATTTAGATGTTTTATGTAAGTGCAATGGCTTCAAATAACATAACTCGACACACGCGAGCGAAGCGTGATGGAGCGAGCGATAACGCACAAAGATTCATTACATTATTATTACTGAGAAAATTAATTAAACACGACTGGCCCGAGTCGGCGCGATTGCGTGCATATTACGCGCATATTTCTATTCCCCTTTTATCTTCCTATAAAAAAAATTAAAAAGAAACGAATAAAGTTGACGAATCACATCAAATAAAACGATAATCGTATAAAAGACGACAGTCGCGCTAAAAAGAAAAAAAAAAAAAAAAACGTGATTTCAGATTATTTATGTGTTAATAAAATTATTCTATAATATTACTGCAAATACTTCATTTGCCGATAAATCTTCGTGCCCCATCGTTTACACGAATGTATATCGAGTTATTGTCTTTCAGGCGCAAAGTATTACATCTGTTCCTATATCACACTTGATGTCTAACTTTTAATAGCGATGTAATAACGATTTCTAAATTAAAGAGCATTTCTTGTTAAAAAAAAAAAAAATATCGTCATGTGTAATAAAATAAATGCATTAACATGATATATTTCTATAAAAGAGAGAGATTCAATTAAAATTATATTTGCGCTATGAATTTGTGTTGAAGTGATATAATGCAAAGCTATTTTACTTATTACATTATAAATATAGCATGAATTAAGGCTCCTGGGTGCTCACCGCGGCCATATTGGATTGTGACGTCAGAGGCGAGAAAGCACACGCTGAAAATTCTTAGATGCCATTTTTTAATGAAAAGATATTTCGATTAAACAGCACTTCAGATGGCATTAGCACACTCTTAAAAAACCCCGAAAACTATCCTTTTCCCTTTATAATCAATCAACATCTGTAAAATGATCGAGATATCAGACTTTGACATGCGGAATGACTGCGCATGTGCAAAGACCAGACGGACTGGGCTTCATAATATTACATTTTACAGCTGTTGATTGATTATAAAGGGGAAAGGATAGTTTTCGGGGTTTTTTAAGAGTGTGCTAAAGCCATCTGAAGTGCTGTTTCATCGAAATATATTTTTATTTCGAAATGGCATCTAAGAAATTTTAGCGTGTGTTTTCTCGCCTCTGACGTCACGATTTCGACATGGTTGGCAAGGAGCCAGGAGCCTTAAACAGTCATATTTTTTTATATGTATAGAGAGAATTTTTTCTTAGAAAATATTTACCCTGAAAATCATGATAATCGTGGGATAATGATATGGAAAGAATTTTATGAGAATTTCTCTGATTAATATTTATCACAATAAAATATGTTTGATTAATTTTACTATATAGTTTAGTAAAATTAATCAAACATATTTTAAATTTCATTGTAATAGTTATTATTATTTTTAATTTATTGCGATAAATATTAATCAGAGAAATTCTCATAAAATTCTTTCCATACCATATATTGTCCCACGATTACCATGATTTTCAGAGAGTAAATTCTAACAATAAGAGAAAATTCTCTCTGTGCATTGGATCTAATATTATTCAAGCTATGTAAAGTCGGAAAGTTTTCATATATGATTTGATGATATCGATCTTGAAAATAATGCGATGTGCGTTAAATTAGAGAAATTAATCGCAAAATCTGGAATTGAAAATATTAACGATAAAAGATGCCGCGAGAAATAAGTCTTTGCTTCAATTTGCACGCTTGGTTACATCTCGGGAACGCGTGACGACAAAAGCGGCGACAGTACGTCCCGCCTTTGCCTACGTGCGAACGAGCCGTGCAAATACAAAACCGACTTCTAAATTTATTGCACGAATTACTGTCCGTAAGCAGTTCACACTCGATCGAACTTAATGGGAAGAATTAAATCAATAAAATAAAATCAATATTTCGAATAAAAATAGTGTTATAAAATTGCAATTCAAGATGTGTTTCGAGAGTGTATTATCGTCCGTCATCTAACAAGTAATTTAATTGACGCAAGATAACGAAACACTAATAATAGATTCGAAAATATAAAACGTCAAAAAAATACACATTTTAGGTACAAATAATTGGTAATCTTTTTTCAGAGAAAATAGATCGAAATCGATATTGGCATATACCAATCATAAGAAAAAAATAATATAACGATGCTCCTCGTACAATATATGTATAAAATGTTGGATGACTCGGTCGACTCGTTCCGAACAAACAGACACCCTGTATAACGAGGCGACTCTTATATACAGAATGGGGTACCGTCTTATTTACGTTGAAGTGGTTGTCGGCCAACTTAGAGCTGTGGCCATCATTCAATCAAGCCGAACAATTTAAACAGCCCGGATTCACGCAGCGAAATCATTTAATATTTGACGTCAAGCACGATTATCGTATAACGGTACGTAATAGCCGTTTGTTTGTACAGGTTGCAAGCGGCGCCGTAATTTTCAAATGGTATATCTGCCTTTCCCCCCCTGAGAACGACGTTACTGAACGTCGTTAGCAATGTTGCAAAACTTTGCATGCTCGTAAACGAAAATACGAGTAAGCGAGCGATATGTTCCCTGAATGCCGTCATTTGTCGTAATAAAATTTAAATTTACAATGTCAATGAAAAGTTAGAGTGTCAACGTCTCTAGGCATCTCTGGCGTATCAAAGTATAGCAAAGTACAATAATATTTAAAACAAATTATACTGGGTGTTAAAAAATTAGACCGACAAACTCTGAAGGGAGAAAGAAGACTTCAAAATAAATATTTTTTGTTAATACTAATTTTCTCTACAACGTTTAGTTTTAATACTACATGATATGAGATATGAGTTTGTGACTTTTCAGTTTGTCACCTTTGTGTTAAAATTAATGGACGGATTTTTGAGCATTTACCGTATAAAGAGAGTGAATTACTTTTATGTATTTGTTCTGTGTTTTTTTTGTTCAAGATTAAAATACAATTTAATTTTTCCACTTATATGTTTGTTTATTGTTTAAGTCACAAACTCCTATTTCATCACCATGTAGTATAAAATTAAAAACGTCATAGAGAAAAATTGTTTATTGAACTCTTCTATTTCCCTTCAAAATTTGTCGGTCTAATTTTTTAATACCCTGTATATTACATGTATCATTTGAAATGAAATTACAGATTAGAAATTGTGTTCCTTATCTAGAAAAATTTGGAATTGATTTTACGATACAAATCGTTCTAGATAGAGATTCTTAGTAACGTAATTTTTATGTAAAATTTATTACGGTTGCATTTAATTCTGTCATATTAAAGACTCGTTCTATTTTGACATTACATGTTTTGACATTAAATGTCAAAAAACCTGTACAACACCGAGTTTGATAAAACTGACATAAAAAAAATCTGTTATCATAGACTGCACGGTATATCATGAAAGAGAAGATAATTAATTCACCTTTTAAATATAAAAATAATATTTTTAAGACACATACGGTATGACTAATAGACCGGACTATGATATATATTAATGTTAATCGTCGCCGCGCGTCAGAACGCGTTATTCTGACTTCACACTCGAGCGCATACGGTCTCTAAGAACGTGCTTTTATTAGACTCTCCTTCTGCCGGCTGTATCTATTTATAGACACGGAATTATCTTCATCCGTCGTAGAAACAATAAGATGATAAAAAGGGGAAAAAAGGAGGAATATCATGCGGGAATGACGACGTTAGCCGTGATGTTTTTATTGCCGCGAGGAACGGAGAGAAACGCTCGTTAGAGTAAATCCAAGATTTACGGTCGAGATCGAGAATCGGCACAAGAAGTCTATTGGAACAAACCCGAAAAAAAAAAAAGACGATCGTCTCGTCCCGTATATATCGCCATTTAAAAATTAAACCTCCCGCAGAAATCGCGCCGCTAATACGAACGCGATTCTGTATATCTACTCTGCTCGCACCTGCAGCGAAAACGAGTTGTCCACGCACACGCGGTTACTTTACATAAGATATGCGCGCTTAGGCTCAAAATAAACTCGTCGCCGCGATTCGACACGTTCGATCGCGACGACCGACATCGTTGTCATTTAGCCTGATTTCCTTCGGCATGATATACACTTGGCCGGAGCAAGCTCGACTCCTTTTCGAACCAAGTCACGTTTCGCGTTGAATCTTTTTCGTCTTGTTAAACGCCATGGCTTTAATTAGAGTTGTAACTTTTAAAATTATGCATCGTTATATTCAATTATTATTTCCATACCTTTATGTCTATAATAAATTATTCCGATTTACGCACTGAGAGAGTCTGATTTTTTTATTATCGACAGAGAAAAACAATTTTGATTGGCGTAAATTGTAATGAAAGTAATTTTCATATTCTATCCAGCGCATACTTGTAATATTTGATATTGCATTTCTGTGTGTATCTCATTAGTTCTTGCGTGCGAGATCGCAAAATTCAAATCCTCAACGCAGTATCGTGTAAGAAAGTAAGAGAGAGAAAAAGAGAGAGAGACGTAGAGGAGATGCATGTAACATGCAGCAATATTCGATACGAATACAAGTATATACCATATACATATAACAAGCGCCGAATGTTGACACTCACAGAAAAAAAAGATAAGATAGCAGTTGTTAGCAGCCAATCGGCGTTTCTGCGCATTGCCATCTACGTCACTGTTGCTAACTGTGGTTAAATGTATGTACATACGGTACCGTAGTAAATTGATTATTATTTTTTAATACATAGTCGCAACACTATTGCACAGAAAAATCAGTGCCGCGACCTATCGATAAATTATGGATCGGTCGGAGTCATTTGCGCGTTTACCTTTCCCTCTGTTACAAAGTCTTCCCTCGAAATACTTAAGATAACGATGGGGGAAGAAAAAAAACCAGCACAAATGTTACAAAATTTATACAGAGATAATGCACCGAGAAAAGATACAAATGAAGGCACGAGCGAAATTAATCGGAGTAGATGAGAGGCCGCCTTTTTTTGGAATATGTGTCACATGCGTACAGAAGACGAGGATCGTTTTCTGACCGTGAAAGTCAACAGGTTTTCAGAAGATTGATCTTTGAATTAATGGTGTACAAGCTTTCAGCGCGCCCGATATAACAATCTGATATTTCCGCTACTTACTTATTTATAATCATCATTTTTATATCTCGAAACCCGACGATATTCGAATGATCTCTTTTTTTTTCTCAATTCGCGTTCCACGATTTACACGGTAAATTCAATCACGATGATGCTATTTCGCGAAATTATCATACCGAAGAGACTACTTTCTTCAGAACGTCACTCTCATTATCGCTTCTCGTTATTTACCAACGTTGTTTTACGAGCACGTGCAATCGTGACGTGTTTGTTATGGCAGGATATCATGAGTAGAAATAAGAATTTGCATAAACTTTTTTTTTTTAAATCATTTTCGTCGACTGCGTTTAACATGAAAATGTTATTAGTGCGCGATTGTGAAGAATATTCGAGAGGGAAATATTACACGAGTTAAATGTTCGCACTTATATAAAAGCGAAATCTGAAAGAAGTTTTTTTCCTCACTTTTTTCTAGTCATCCTATATTTTGAACGAGATTGCATAATACTTGAATTTTTTTTCCACCGAATTTCATACTAATTTCGACGAATGATCACGTGATTCGTGTAACATCGATAACCTTCTTCTACATAACAACATCGTGTCATTAAAGCCGTAAAGTCGTGCTTACGACTGTCAATCGTACTTGTGGTACGTGCCCGGAAAGCAAAGTGTCTCGCGCTCTCGGCGGAACTGAGCAAATAGCGTTAGGCTGCTTAACTGTGACTCGTAAATAAGATTACATTCACAGCAGACTATGGATTTGCAAACAATTAGGGTGTAAATGAGCGTTGGCGACGTACGTGCTTGTCGCCGAATATGTCACACGACTTGCAGATATTCTTGTTCGTATACGTATGTGACGACAATGGATCAGCTGAAAATCAGCTGTATCGCAAAATTCAGTTCGATTTCTGAGAAAAATCACCGCATTATTTTATAACACTAGAACAACACAAGCGCGCCATTCCTCGATTTTGTACAAAAAAGAATATTTTATATAAAGTTTGTTTAAACTTGATTAATATTTTTTGACAGAAATCAGCTGATTAAAGCGTTAATTTGCTAATTAAATTTTAAAATAAAAATATGTTATAAAAATTAATATAATAATGTTATAAATAATATGTTATAATATACTTTAAACTCGAATAATATTTTTTGACAGAAATCAGCTGATAACTGTCAAAAAATATTAATCGAGTTTAAGGAATTATAACATATTATTTAAAGCATATTATTATTTTATAATTTTTATTATATACTATTATTTTAAAATTTAATTAACAAATTAACGTTTTAATCAGCTGATTTCTGTTAAAAAATATTAATAAAGCGTTAATTTGCTAATTAATTAATAGTTTCTTTAAACTGCAAATATTTCTTATTGCTCTAATCCGTATATAGAAAAAAAATATTACTATTTTAATACGATTATTCATAATGATTGCTGCTAATGTGATTTCTATTTATTTAAATCACTATGCTATTACGAGAACGTGAGGTAGGCATGATATGCGAGTAACGAGATCATTTTTCCAACATTTTCTGTTTACACACGAAATCGGAACGCGTGGATCAACAAAGGCGGGAGTCAACTGACAGAAAATTCGTGAAACATACAAAAAAGTGTTGAAAAGCGCAAAAACGATATGATAACCGCGCTGCGATAAGCAGAAGTCTCTAAAAATATCCTCAATATGACCGCACGGCGCAAGAGCGTGTGATGAAATGCTTCATGTACCGCGCGTGTCGTCATAAGAAGCCGCATATGATATAAATTGTTCGCCATTGAGTGATATTTTACTCGCAAAACAGATATACAGGGTGTCTGGTAATTAACTGACCAACGCTTAAGGGTAGATTCCTGGGATCATTTGGAGACGATTTTTCCTCAGCGAAAATGTCGAGACACCAATAATTTTCGAGTTATAAAGGATTAAAAATAGAGTTTTTCGCAAACTAAGCCTTGTGGAAATAAAATATTAACAAAATCACATTCTTCAATTAATTTCAAGTAGAATTTACTTTAATAGAATTTTTATTTAAGCCTTAGTTACAAAGATACATAATGATAAAAATTGGGAACATGCAAAAAATGATGACCTCGCTCGACATTTTCGCTGAGGAAAAATCGTCTCCAAATGATCCCAAGAATTTACCTTTAAGCATTGGTCAGTTAATTACTAGACACCCTGTATATACACACATACATATTATAAAACCGCGATTTTTCTCTCACGCAAGATAAACAACTTTTCAAATTTCATTACGTCTTTCATTACGTCAATTGATATACATATATTTAATATGTTAATTTTTAATATTTAATTTGCTATTTTAGCAAAGAAATGTAATGTAATTTAATGCGTGTGTTAATATCGATTAATATAGTATATTAGACTTTCAATATGAGACAAGTACTTAATAATGCAATATATGCATAAAGTATATTTAATATTTTTTATTATATTGTATTAATAATTATTTAGATAATGTGGTATATAAAGAGATAAAAAACGAAATTACTATGATGATACATTGCATGAAAATAGATTGTATAATTATTATTATTATAAGACAGAGAGGGAGAGAGAGAGAGAGAAAAAAGAGAGCTGTAACATAAACAAAGCTGTCTCGCCTACATCAAATCGCACTAAATTTTAATATTTAAATAGAAAAAACAAATGTTTTTATTCTTAATATGAAACTCGTTTCTTTTAATATGACATTCTAAATTGTAGCTTGTTTAATTTGTATAGCTTGTTAAATTTACATACAAAAATTTAAATGCAGATAAATGTAAATCGATCGTGCTAATCACCGAATTTGCTTGAATTACTGTGTACACAGCAAATTATCGAGCGCGTTAATTCGCGTTAAAAAAAGCAACAACCTTGAGTGTCATTTACATTTAATACCGCGCTTGAAGGTTACCAAATCCCTAGACATTGCTCGTTACACGATTCCACGGCTTACGTGTGCGAGTTCACGCAACTTCCGACGAACGTGTAAGATTCTTCGTGCAAATTTAATTGACTCATGCGAAATTAAACTCTGCACTCTTGTATCGAAATGTGCATAGTAGCCGTGTAAAGTAATTTAAAGACTTTACCTATTTTACTTTATTTTACCTGTTTTAAATTAGGCCAAATGCAAGAATTGAAATATAAAAAAATTGTTTTCAATAAAAATGTTGCAAAAAACAATATGTCGCTAAATCTGTAAGATTATCGATTAATTCTAAATGCACTTAATGCGATTTTCTCTCTCTCTCTCTCTCTCTCTCTCTCTATATATATATATATATATATATATATATATATATATACATATATATTTTTTTTAATAATGTCATATAATTAATTTTTTTAATAACGTCATATAATTAATTGTTTTTGTTACCTTTATAAAATTTTCCGACATTACACTAAGGACCAATTTTATTAACAAATTCGGTTAGAGTTAGATGAACCGACGATTAAAATTAACAGGATGGCCAAAACCAAACATGTCTATGAATGTCAATAATATTTTCATGTCTGTTGGCAACCCTGCAAACTTTAATCGTTGATTCATCTAAACCGGACTTGGTGAAACTGGCCCTAAAATTATATTAAGGTTAATTCACAATCGTCTCATATATTATTGTTTCATGACTAAATTCAGGAACATCGCGATGGCTATCTTTATACATTATTCGCTTCATGTTACCATGATCTAACGATATTTGATATTGATGATGCTATTTCATTATTAGCGAATTTTCCAATAAATAGCCACGTTTTCGCAAAATCTCTCGCGCATGTATTCAGTATTCTTTCCTCGCAAAACTATAAAAATCCGTGACATCGTCGACATCTTTCTGCGCGATTATATATCAAAAATATCTCCGTCCGTTGATTTATAAATAAGCAATCAGTTTTTCCGCTTTCGCTCGAAATAGCTCATACAATATAATAAGCGTAAAGCGAGTCTCATTTCGTTTCTATAATACAGTGATAAATACTTTATTTTACCTTCTCTGCTGCGCCGAGAATCCAGGAAATGGAGATGAGGGATCCGCGTTGCATCGACCACACGTAACGATCATATCCCGAGGAAAAACCCGGTGCTCCGCGCCGGAAGAAACGATCGCCATCGATCACTCGCGCCTGCGAACGAGACATTGATTATTGATTTTCCGAAGACGCGCGTGCCGTTCGGCGATCGCGATCGATTCGCGCGCCTGCGCGGGGGTGGCGCCCTCTGCGCAGCAAGTGGCGGCACTAGGCCCCGCCGGGACCGCGCGATCGCTCAGTCTCAGTACTCAGTGTGTTGCGGGCCTTCCTTACGTGCGGTTGTGCGCGCGAGAGTAGCGATCGGATTGTGAGGCGATCGTCGCGGGGAAGATAGCGGCGAAGTTAGCAGCAAACGCTTCGACGTCTTCTCGCTCTCCACCTGTGATCAACAATTTACGCGATCGATTTATTCGCGCCTATTGTGTCGTTCGCATCGCAATGCCGCACACGCTCGCCTAAGTGTCTCTCCCCCTTTCTCTCTCCCTCTCGTGCTCTCGCGGAGTTTCGAAAGTCCCGGAAAAAACGGAAAAAGGAGAGAAGCGGATGCGCGCGCGCGCCTCTCCTCCTCCTCCTCCTCTCTCTCATCTGTACGCGTTTAGTGGTGCGTCCTTCCGCGTTCCCGATCCCGAATGCGCGGATTGTAACAGCTTTTTAGTGGAGTGATTTCGCTTTCCGTCTGTACACAGCGGTCGTCGATCTTTCACTCAGCCTGTCACCGCCGCGCGCGCGCGGGAATCAGTCAATCTCATCGTGCGGCTCATTTGTCGGGAATACATACATATATATATATATATCCCCCCTCCCCCCCCTCCCGAAGCGGGTGAACAGTGTGAAGCGTCCGCGGTGGAAAGTTCTTCGACTCACTTCACGATTCGTTCGTCGAGGAATCTCTTCTCGCGGGTATGTTGAGATAGCCCGCCATTCATCCAGCGCAGGACTGGATTACCATGCTGGACACGGCCACGAGTCGCAGGTAAGAGAAAAATCTCTCTTATTTTCCTCCCCTCCTCTCTCTCTCTCTCTCTCTCTCTCTCATTGGATCGACGCGACGCGCGAAAGAGCGGGACGCGATTGGACGAGACGCGGAAATTCCTTCCGAGAAACATTCCCGCGCGCGTGTATCATATTTTCGATCATTATACAGTTCCCGGGAGATCGGGTAGAGAGAGAGAGAGAATAGTGTCGATGTGATATTCGGCGCTCGCGCGATAAGCGGTCGACAATTATGACGATCGCGGCAGCGGATTCTAAACTATAAAAGAGCTGTCGGAGCTCTCTGCGGTTAAAATTCTCCTCGCGATAGCGGTTTTTCGACCCGCTTCGTAGGCTCGGACGAAACGATAAACGGACCGTTCCCTATTTCAATATCGGAAACACATACTCGCGGCTTATCTTATCGCTCTTTATTAAAGTTATGGAAGAGAGGACGGAAAATAAACACCGAAATCTTCCAAGAGACGCTTTTCACAGGCTTCGTACTTAGTTAAAACGACGTCTGGTCGTTACACTTTGTTCGATACAAAGGTATACAAATTCGGCGTTATCGTGGGCGGGCTATAATATATTTAGCACTGAATACGGAGGGAGTACAAAAGTACGTGCTGGAGTTATATATATATTTGTTTATTTTACGCGCTTATACACGTGCTTTTGTAGTTTTATCGCGCGTTACTGCTAGCTCGAAGATGCAGAATATTTATGAAAGCTTTAGAAATTCTGATGAACTCCGCGTTGAAATATTTTTCCTATTCTAAATATTTCCCGATTCGTACGCGATAATTTTTTTTTTTTTTTTTTTTTAAGATTGAACATAACCTCGTACCATTCTAAAAGCAAGTGAAAAGAACGGAGTGTATGTACATCACACACGTGTCGATATGTAAACTACCGCGTGATAACATTGACGTTGTTAGTAAAAAAAAGTCTAGAAAAACTCGTGTGTGTGTTGACATAAGAGGATAGAAATTATATAATGTAGCAATTCGAAGGAAGTTTTGTATTGCTTCCAAGTTAAAGCTCGCGATATTATACGTTCCAATTTTACTTGAAGCAATATTGTATATATATCCTAATTTAGACACTACGAGAAGGGGAGGAAATATATCTCTGTGCTTTTTCTGAAACTGCTATATACAGCATATATGAATATAGATTAATTAATTAAATATAGATTAATTAGATTTTTGTGTGCGTTTTTACATATAAAAATGTACATAAAAATAAAAATTCGATTTGTAATGCAGGAGTAACTTGTTTTAATTTGTTGCACGTAACATGTGTTAACAAAGGATTATCTCATCATATTTTTACTTTGAATTTGACAAAAGATATTTTACACACAAATATCCTGTTTTTTATTCCTACACTATCTCACGATGTTGCATGCACTTTTGAAAGTTCTTAATTTTATTCGCATCGCTTAGCGGGCATTTTTTTGTTCGCTGTTGTATCTTTCGTTAATAGTTTTCGGTACATTGAATTTTTTAAATAGAATCTTCGTAAAAAAAGAGATCTAGCAAATTTAACTCGAGAGATTTGAATGGGTGGAAGAGGAAAAGAGGAAGGTTGCAGAGACGTTTATTCATACCTTTCATCAAAAGTCTGTTTTAAATATTGCCTAATAATGTTCAATGTTTATTAAAGCAAAATGATAAGATAATCCTGTGCTTATACATAGCAATGAACAGAAATTAGCAAGTCACATTTATTATTGGAACGAAAAATTGATTAACTTTGATAAGATCAATTTTTAGAATTACATCGATTTAATGCATCTTCTCTTCAATTAATAACATATATGCATTTATTAATAAAAATACATATTTCAATTTCTGAATTTTTTTTACATATATCCTATATATTATAAAATTCTTATTCAATATGTAGACAACTAAATGACACGTATAATAACTTTCTAATATAATAAATTTAATTCAAAGCTTCGTATAAAATGCCGAAAATATAATATCAAAACGGATACACAGTTGGAAAATTTGTGTTTTCTTGTTAAAAACGGTCCCCGTAAAAATTTTTGTGTTAAATATTTAACACATTCATGTGTTAATTTAACATATTGCTGTTATATTAATTGGACTCAAATGTTAAATTATTAAAACAACTAAAAAAAAGTGTAAAAATAACACAATGTATATCTATTTTTAATTTTACACAATAAATATGTTCCGTATTATTAGTGACAAGATTTATCTGTTAAAATTTACAGAAAAAAAAATGTTAATTTTACTTTATAATATAAGTGGGGGGTGATAAAATGTAAAATTAACAATTTTTTTAGTTAATTGTTCCATTAAAACTATGTTAATTTTACACAAAATTTATTTTAAGTTTATTTGAAGTTTGCATTTATTTTATGTTCAAATATTAACACAATATTCGTGTCACCATTTAACATATCCGTATTATGTTAAATTAACACAAAAATTTCTGTGGACCGTTTGGGACAGGTGATATTTGTTAAATTTAACACAAATTTTTCAACTGTGTAGATTCATGTGCGATGTTCAAGCTTATGAGAAATAATCCGGGCCATCTGCTTAGTCGCAAAAATTAGGTATTGAGAACACGGTCAACGCTTCATTAAATGTTATGTACTTCGTTGCATGATCAAGCCAATTACTCTTGCGAGTAATTACGTTGCGATGATGATAATTACACGAAATTAAGATGCGTTTAAACTTTACGATGTGACTGCATATTTAATATATTTAATATACTTATACATAATATTTTACATTTTTTTATCTATTTTTTTTACAAAACTACACTTTTCATCGTTTAACTTGAAGAACGCGTGAGTGAGATATATATTATAAAAAGCGCCTTTGAAAAAATTTATTTTAGAGAATATTCAAAGAGTAGTATACACATACATGAGAGAATTTTCTTTGAGAATTTATTCTGAAAATCATGGTAATTGTGGGACAATATAGTATGGAAAGAATTTTATGAGAATTTCTCTGATTAATATTTATCACAATAAAAATAATAATATCTATCACAATAAAATATAAAATGTGTTTGATTAATATTTTACTATGCAGCTTAGTAAAATTAATCAAACATATTAATAATAAATATTATAAATATAATTTTTTTATTGTGATAAATATTAATCAGAGAAATTCTCATAAAATTCTTTTCATACCATGATTTTCAGGGTAAATTCTAAGACAAAATTCTCTCAGAGTGTATATTCTCTGAATATTAGCCAAAATAAATTTTTTCAAAAGCGCTTTTTATAATATATCTCACTCAAAAGCGCTCTTCAAGTTAAACGTTATGAAAAGTGTGCAGTTTTGTAAAAAAAATAAATAAAAAAATGTAAAATATATGTATATAAGTCTCTATATCTCTGTGTCTCTATATTTTTATATCTCTGTGCATGTGAATAATGATACAGGATTTATTCTAAAATACCTTTTATATAATTCTGGAAATTATGATTAGGCGAGCCACTGAAAACATTCTGCGCAAAATAATATCTCGAAATGCGTAAGCGTACTTTCCTCGCTTGCATTTCGAGGTACAGAATATCGTCACGGCCTTTGTTGTTCGCCGCGACCGCGGGCGGATTCGTGGAAGATCGATTTTTCTCAGAACCTTTCACACACGTGGTGGTCGTATCCACCTACCTACAATTACACCGATCTCTCTCTCTCTCTCTCTCTCTCTCTCTCTCTCTCTCTCTCTCTCTCTCTCTCTCTCTCTCTCTCTCTCTCTCTCTCTCTCTCTCTCTCTCTCTCTCTCTCTCTCTCTCTCTCTCTCTCTCTCTCTCTCTCTCTCTCTCTCTCTCTCTCTCTCTCTCTCTCTCTCTCTCTCCCCCCCCTCTCTCTCTCTCCATGTGAGTCAGCCTTTATCTTTTTTTTTCTTTTTTTTTTCGCAAGAGGACGCGGGAAACAATCGCGGAACTTCATTAACGTCCGATATACGTCTCTGACGCAGCGGCGCGTTGCGGATTGTGTCGCCGGCGAGAAACCGAGCGCGCATAAATTCCTCCGCGTACCTTAATAAATTCCGGCGCGCGTAACGAACGCCGAAAAAAAAGTGTCGAATCTCGCGCCGCTCGCCGGCGCGCGATGCTGCGCCGAGAGAAAGAGAGAGACAGAGAGAGAGAGAGAGAGAGAGACAGACAGAAAGAGTGCGAAAACAAACTCATTAATACGCGCCGCGCGATAAAACCTCGCGTATTGTCCTCGCCTGTTATTTACGCCCGACGCTGTGATTATAAACGCGCGTCTCTGTTTATTCTCCGTTTTTACCCACATACACATATCACACATACCAGATCCTTCGTTATTCGCGCGTTATAAGTTGACGAGGCTTTACGCTTCGCGTTCAGGTATATATACGCATATCCTAAGAACTTTGCTTGCGAATATTCGTCCGTGGTTGCCTTCTGATGCCGATTAAGTCGGTTTATAAATTATTATCCACGACTCCTCGCATTCGGATATTTAGATTATTCGAGTCTTTCAAATTATTCGAATAGTTGTAGCCATTTGAGAATTTGCGAAATAATATTGCGTTTGTAGTGCAGTTAGGATGAGAATTCCGGCTTTTATGGAGAAAACGAGCGCGAGTGGAGGAAATTAACTTCGCTTGTGACGCGGATCAAAGGTTGTAATGATAATTATTCTCCGGTCAGACAATAGTTTTCTGTTGCACACTATTTTTAAAGACCGTCTTCCAGAGGAAGAGGGAGACGGATGAGTGGCAGACGACTTGTTTGACCAGTCCGATCGCTTGATGCCGGTGATGGTCGATTTTTAACACGGTAAACACACATTTCGCATTCGTGCGCGCTTATTTGCGCGATGAGTGTGATGACGTTGTTCTCTCGTCAGCGATTTCGGAGTGACGCGAATGTGAGGATTGCGGAAAACAACGTCGACGAGGAAATTCGTGCTTTAAAACGAGTTGTGAAATTTATTCGTGCCCCAATATTTTCTCTTAATCTTACAGTAAAATAACATTTCACTTTTAGATAGTACACAGTTGAAAAATTTGTGTTAAATTTAACAAATATCACATGTCCTAAACGGTCCACAGAAATTTTTGTGTTAATTTAACATAATATGGATATGTTAAGTGACACGAATATTGTGTTAATATTTCAACATAAAATAAATGCAAACTTCAAGTAAACTTAAAATTAAATTTGTGTTAAATTAACATAGTTTTAATGTAAAAATTAACTTAAAAAATTGTTGAGTTAACATTTTATCATCCCTACTTAAATTATAAAGTAAAATTAACATTTTTTTCCTGTAAATTTTAACAAATAAATCTTGTCACTAATAATACGGAACATATTTATTGTGTAATATTAAAAATAGATGCACATTGTGTTATTTTTACACTTTTTTTTTGTTGTTTTAATAATTTAACATTTGAGTTCAATTAACACAACAGTAATATGTTAAATTAACACATGAATGTGTTAAATATTTAACACAAAAATTTTAACGGGGACCGTTTTTAAGTGTCTGTGAAGTTGGCACATTTTACGAATTAAAAAAAAATAGTAAGAGTTCTTATATCACTTTTCATAGTTCTACAGTTCCTGATAAAAATTAAAAAAGAGTTCCGCATTTTTTACATTAAAAAATCAAAATTGAAAAAATGTGCTAACTTCGCGAATCTAGCACGACACCTTCCCTCTAAAGTACTAAAACGCGTTGAAAAATATCATTTTCGGGAAGAGTTCCCGATAGTTCTGCACAAGTTCAGCATATATATGCAATTTCAGATCGATATTCATCAATTAATAATTTTTAATCGATTTTTAATATCTACGTCCAGCACGACATTTAGTGAAAATGTGTCGTGCTGATGATTTTCCGTAGTTTTAACGGTAGTTCTCTACAATTCTATAAGAGTTCTATACTTTAGAAACATTTTTTCAAAGAGTTCCGACTGTTTACTATTTTTTAAACAATTTTTCATAATTACGTTCAGCACGACACTTAACAAACATTTTCACTAAGTGTCGTGCTGAACGTAATTACGAAAAATTGTTTAAAAATAGTAAACAGTCGGAACTCTTTGAAAAAATGTTTCTAAAGTATAGAACTTTTATAGAATTGTAGAGAACTACCGTTAAAACTACGGAAAATCATCAGCACGACATTTTTTCAATTTTGATTTTTTAATATAAAAAATGCGGAACTCTTTTTAATTTTTATCAGGAACTGTAGAACTATGAAAAGTGCTATGATAAGAACTTTTACTATTTTTTTTTAATTCGTAAAATGTGCCAACTTCACAGACACATATAATACATATATATTACAATAAAAAATAATTTATATTTGAAAGAAATATATCTTATTTCGTAAATTTTTTATAAAATATCTGTTTTTTAAGAATAAATAAAAAATGTAGTTGAACGCAAAAATTATTTTTTGCAGTATTCATTATTTTGAAAACTCTTTTAATGTGTGTAGGTATATTTGTTATTATAGAAATCAAATATTGTGTACTACAACTTTTCTGTTGCGTCTCGTATCGAGGAGTATTAAATTATTTTTTATTTTAATGTTGAAATTGAATTTGGGTGAAAATATATATTGTCTAGGGAAAATAAGTATATATATATATATATATATATATATATATATATATATATATATGAAAATAAGACTCATTATATATTTTCTCGATTGCATAGCGATTCCAAAATTCGCTAGTGAAATATTCAGTTATTGCGATCGCAAGAGTGAATGAAGTATAAACAGATTTCATAATAAGCTTCATATATAACGATTATCAATACTTTGGCGCATATATTTTTCTATAATCAATAAATAATGATATAAATAATTCGACTAACATTTCGCCGGCAGCATTTTTGCTGTAGGAAACCAACCTCTGCGTCGGGGGGAACTGTCCTCGTAGAAGCTCAGCTTCGAGACACTTTACACTCGCGTTACTTTATTTCGTTGGCGACGAGCAGCGACGCCCGGGTTTTAACTATCACAATCTTCGACGCGTTTCGGCAAAACGCGAGAAACGCGAGAGCTTATTCGCGCACGAACCGATGCTCCATTTTTGCATCGCCGTTTTTTTTAACACCCACTTATCGCAGGGCCTTGTCGAACGAGAAGATGGCGACTTTCCCGCGACGCACTCAGGAGTCGCCGATATTCCCGAATTAGCGAATTAAAATTAGATTTCCGGCCGACTAAATCAATTTCGCGCGAATCAATGCGGTCGCGATCACGATGTCGATACACGCGACGCGATCCAATACAATAATTAACGGCGTAAGGACACTAATTAATACTTGTACTTACGTGGCCCGACAATTAGCGCGCGACCATTGATCACGAACAATGCGGAAATGCGTTAGAGGGCGGCAGCATTCTAGATTGTGTTCGGAAATTTATTCACCAAAATGCAGCATTCGACCGACCAATCAGAGACCGAGGATCTCTTTGTCTTGATTGGTCAATCGAGCTCTTCACTCTAGGTCAGGCATGTCAAACTCGTTTTGCATTACGGGCCACATGATCTATTTTGTATTAAGCTGAGGGCCGCATGTTTTCAATGTTCCTAGAATAAATAAAATACGATTTTTTAAATTATTATATTTAGTATATTCAATGTATATTATACATAGTCGCTTTATATTTATATCTTATGTTACTTTTTAAAATAAAAATATTTTACGATTTTTTAAATAAAAAAACAAAAATAGAAACTATAATAAAAAATATTTTACTTTTTTTTATAAAAAACAAAAATAGAAACTATAATGAAAAATAAACAAAATCACAATTTAATATTATTTTTTAGAAGATATTTGACATCGTTTTTCACAAAACAATTTTTTTGAAAAGATTTTCAAGAAGTTTCGGCGGGCCGCAGTTTTTTTGTTGGCGGGCCGCGTGTTTGACATGCCTGCTCTAGGTGAATATATTTCCGAACACAATCTAGAATGCTACCCTCTAATGCATTTCCGCATTGTTTGTGATCAACGGTCGCACGCTCATTGCCGGTCCACGAAAGTACAGGTATTAATTAGTGTCTTTACGTTAATTATCCTATAAATCCGATCGCGTAGCGTGTATCGACATCGTGATCGCGATCGCACGCGCGAAATTGATCTCGTTGACCGGAAATCTCACGTAACGTGTTCGTTTATTTGTAGCAATTTCGGGACGCGCAATACGCCAAGGTTGATGTCGTTTGTGGCTGAGGGGGATGGGGGGGGGGGGAGTCGCGGCGTACGTGGAGCTCGGCTCGGCGGCCCGAGCGACCCCCTCCATTCCAACCTGACCATTCTGTCGCGACGTGTTGCGCGTCCCGGAACTGGCAGTGACCAGTGACCAGTGACCGGCGTCAGTAATAAACGAACCGTTACGCGAGACACCCGGCCGACGAAATCAATTTCGCGTGTGCAATTGTGGTCGCGATGTCGGTACACGCGACGCGATCGGATTTATACGATAATTAACGGCGTGAAGGCACTAATTAATATATATTACTCGTAATTAATAATAATACTCGTACTTTCGTGGCCCGGCGATCATTGATCACGAACAGTTTAAAAGTGCACTAGGAATCAGCATTCTAGATTGTGTTCGGAAATATATTCACCTAGAGTGAAGAGCTCGATTGATCAATCAGGACAATGAAATCCTCGGTCTCTGATTGGTCGGTCAAATGCTGCATTTTGGTGAATATATTTCCGAACACAATCTAGAATGCTGTCGCCCTCTAATGCATTTCCGCATTGTTCGTGATCAACGGTCGGACGCTCATCGCCGGTCCACGAAGGTACGAGTATTAATTAGTTAGTGTGTTTACGCCGTTAATTATCGTATAAATCTCGCGTACGTTTATTTCTGCCAGTCTGTGGCAGTTACGGAACGCGCAACACGTCGCGACAAGATCGCCAAGTTGGAGTGGTGGGGGTCGCCGAGCTCGCACGTACTCGGCCCCCCCCCCCCCTTCCATTCCAACTTGGCCATTTTGTCGCGACGCGTTGCACGTTCCGCAACTGGCACCGACCAGCAGTAATAAACGAATCGTTACGCGATATTCTCGGTCGACGAGATCAATTTCGCGCGTGCAATCGAGATCGTGATGTCGGGACACACGACGCGATCGGATTTGTACGATAATTAACGGCGTAAAGATACTAATTAATACTCGTACTTTTGTGGCCCGGCGATGAGGGCGCGACCGTTGATAACGAACAATTCAAAAGTGCAGTAGAAGGCAGCATTCTAGATCGCGTTCGCAAGTATTGTATATATAAAATTAGCGCAAATTCGGGAATATCGGCGACTCCTGAGTGCGTCGCGAGGAAGTCGCCATCGTCGTTCGATAAGGCCCTGTGATAATTTGGCCTTGAAAAAAGCGGCGACGCGAAAATGGAGCATCGGTCGTGCGCGAATAAGCTCTCGCGTTTCTCGCGTTTTACCGAAACGCGTCGAAGATTGTGATAATTAAAACCCTGGCGTCGCTGCTCGTCGCGAACAAAATAAAGTAACGCGAGTGTAAAGTGTCTCGAAGTTGAGCTTCTACGAGGACAGATCCCGACGCAGAGGTTGGTCTCCTACAGCAAAAATGCTGCCTGCGAAATGTGAGTCGAATTATTTATATCAGTATTTATTGATTATAGAAAAATATGCGCCAAAGTATTGATAATCGTAATGTATGAAGCTTATGAAATCTGAGAAATTATCGCTTGCCAATAATTCATAATCAATAGTTTAATTGAAAAATCGTGGTTTGGGAGATGTATTGTGATCCGCATGGCACGTGCATCTCACGATTTATCGACGGAATATTCCGACTTAAATCCTAAATAATACACGCGGAATCGCGACCTAAATAATCCGCGCGGAGTCATCGAGCGATGACCAATAATCCAAAGTCGTTCGATTCCCAATCCAATAGAAAAATCGAAATTTATTTCACTCGCAAAACATCTCGTTTTATTGGCGAAACCTCGCGTCTTATTGGCGTTTCGAATTTTCTTCTAGCATCCTTTTTCGTTCCTCGTCGTGTCTCGTTCTTTTTCATTCGAGTCCACGCGGACTCGAGCCTCGAGCGTCGAGCGACTTTTTCTTTCTCTATTCCCTTTCTTCCGTCTCTCTCGCGCTTAGCTTATCTCTTATTCCTTATATGGCTCTTATTCCTTATACGCTCGGCCTCGGTTCTTCAATAGGTAAACAAAAAACTGAAAGTAGATATGCCGACCACTTTTTTCACAATTTTCAATGGTGTTAAGTATCGCACATCGCATCTCGAAATTTGAAATTACATGTCGAGCTGTCATCGAGTTTCTTGTCGCGGAGATTTTTATCTTACTCGTACAAATTTCTTTCGCACATGGATACTTATACACGCGAATATATAATATATCGTCGGTGTAGTTTCGAGCATTTTCTACGAGTGTAGGAAATAAATGTATACACATCTTTTAATGTATCAAATCTTTTACTAAATCATCTCTCCAAAATGTTACTCTTTTTTGTAATATTAAATTTATAAACATAATTGCTCAATCTCGGAGCGAAAAAAGAGTATTGTCGATTTTTCGTCACTAAACTATTGAAACTATTGAACATACAATTCATTATTTTAATTCATACTTTTACGATTTTATATTACGAATGTTTTATAAATTATAATGATTATTCGATCAATTTCTATGTCAATATGAAATTGTTATTGATAGCTTGATCGCACACAGTTAGTTAACAAAAAGTTGATTTTAGAAACAAGATAAAAAATAAAAGTGAAATATGATATTCTTAATTGAAAATTTAACTTGTATACAAAACTGAACTATTTCGCATTATATTATCGCATTATATAGAAGTAGTTCACATTATATCATACTTGCGCATTAATTTTTTTAATTATACGGACAAAAAAAGTATTTAAACAATTAAGCAATTATAGAAATAACTCAATATGTGCAATCTCGAAATTCATCTATTAAGAAACATAAACATTTTGTCGCTTTGTGACAAAACTTCAGCAGATATTCTTCTTCATGTATATATATCCGAAATTTATATGTATATTCTGAAATGAAAAACAAATAGAAGCGAAGGAATTTACTATAATGCAGCGGACTAATACAGCGTCGTATACATTGATGTTTTGTGGGAAATTTTACTCTTTTTTTGCATAAAATTTTAAACATTTTTATACATTAATTCTTATTCTGTAGATATTGATATACAGTAAAACAAATGAATAAATTACTCAGAATTTTTTTTATGTTGCAAGTTACGAAAAACAAACGAAATATGAAAACATTTGAGACCTTAGTATTGTTATATTAACATTGTTACGTTACTGCATTCCGTATAGTAAACATCCTAAAAATATCGCTTTTATCAAGCTCATCTTCAAAGTTTTGTATCATAGTCTCGAACGAAATATTATCCTAAGAAGCAATTAGCGGAAGCGAGATTTTATTTCACAAGAAATTTAGAACAGCTATATTGTTTTTATTGCGACTTATGTTTGATAGATTTGGACGACAGCGATAATCTCTGCGAAAATCATTATTTTTGGAATCGTAAATGCTTTTATATACTCGAAAGATAAATTTCTATATTAATGTCATCACCTCCGATTTCCTTCAAAATTAACATGAAGCTTCTTTTTAGTCTACAATAAATATATATGATGTTTTCAAGCCGGGTAAACAATATGTTGTCTTCGGAAAAACGCCACTTGACGATTTTTTTTAAAGACAACATATTGTTTGGCCGGGCAGAGAGAAAGAGAGGGAGTGTGCTGCAATTCGCCCTTGCAGCAGCGCCTCCTCTACTACTTTTTTCATCACTTTTGTAATCTGCCCCTCGCGTCCATGGTGTCTGTGAAGTTGGCACGACATTTTACGAATTAAAAAAAAACAGTAAGAGTTCTTATAGCACTTTTCATAGTTCTACAGTTCCTGATAAAAATTAAAAAGAGTTCCGCATTTTTTATATTAAAAAATCAAAATTGAAAAAATGTGCTGATGATTTTCCGTAGTTTTAACGGTAGTTCTCTACAATTCTATAAAAGTTCTATACTTTAGAAACATTTTTTCAAAGAGTTCCGACTGTTTACTATTTTTAAACAATTTTTCGTAATTACGTTCAGCACACTTAGTGAAAATGTGTCGTGCTGATGATTTTCCACAGTTTTAATGGTAATTCTCTACAGTTCTACAAGAGTTCTATACTTTAGAAACATTTTTTCATAGAGTTCCGACTGTTTACTATTTTTTAAACAATTTTTCGTAATTACGTTCAGCACACTTAGTAAAAATGTGTCGTGCTGATAATTTTCCACAGTTTTAACGGTAGTTCTCTATAGTTCTACACACAGAAAAATACGCAAGTAAATATACTTTATGCAAGTAAATATTATCTGTTTCAAGTATTTCATAAGTTTATATATTATATATGAACTTATGAAATACTTGAAACAGTAATATTTACTTGCATAAAGTATATTTACTTGTGTATTTTTCTGTGTGTATAAGAGTTCTATACTTTAGAAACATTTTTTCAAAGAGTTCCGACTGTTTACTATTTTTTAAACAATTTTTTACAATTATGTTCAGCACGACACTTAGTGAAAATGTTTGTTAAGTGACGTGCTGAACGTAATTATGAAAAATTGTTTAAAAAATAGTAAACAGTCGAAATTCTATGAAAAAATGTTTCTAAAGTATAGAACTGTTATAGAACTGTAGAGAACTACCGTTAAAACTACGGAAAATCATCAGCATGACATATTTTCACTAAATGTCGTTCTGAACGTAATTGTGAAAAATTGTTTAAAAAATAATAAACAGTCGGAACTCTATGAAAAAATGTTTCTAAAGTATAGAACTCTTATAGAACTGTAGAGAACTACCGTTAAAACTACGGAAAATTATCAGCATGAAATATTTTCACTAAATGTCGTTCTGAACGTAATTGTGAAAAATTGTTTAAAAAATAGTAAACAGTCGAAACTCTATGAAAAAATGTTTCTAAAGTATAGAACTCTTATAGAACTGTAGAGAACTACCGTTAAAACTGTGGAAAATCATCAGCACGACACATTTTCACTAAATGTCGTGCTGGACGTAGATATTAAAAGTCGATTAAAAATTATTAATTGATGAATATCGATCTGAAATTGCATATATATGCTGAACTTGTGCAGAACTATCGGGAACTCTTCCCGAAAATGATATTATTCAACGCGTTTTAGTACTTTAAAGGGGAGGGTGTCGTGCTAGATTGGCGAAGTTAGCACGACATCTAAACGTGGATATTAAAAATCGATTAAAAATCGTTAATTGATGAATATCGATCTGAAATTGCATATATATGCTAATCTTGCGTAGAACTATCGGGAACTCTTTCCAAAAATGATATTATTCAACGCGTTTTAGTACTTTAGAGGGAAGGTGTCGTGCTAGATTCGCGAAGTTAGCACATTTTTTCAATTTTGATTTTTTAATATAAAAAAATGCGGAACTCTTTTTAATTTTTATCAGGAACTGTAGAACTATGAAAAGTGCTATAAGAACTCTTATTTTTTTTAAATTCATAAAATGTGCCAACTTCACAGACACCGTTTTTAACAAGAAAACACAAATTTTCCAACTGTGTATATAAACTTCAATGATTTAAACTGAATCATACACAGAGAGAATTTTCTCTTAGAATTTACCCTGAAAATCATGATAATCGTGGGACAGTTGTGGTATGGAAAGAATTTTATGAGAATTTCTCTAATTAATATTTATCTTATTAATATTTATAATATGTATTATTAATATGTTTGATTAATTTTACTAAACTGCATAGTAAAATATTAATCAAACATATTTTATATTTTATTGTAATAGATATTATTATTTTTATTGTGATAAATAGTAATGAGAGAAATTCTCATAAAATTCTTTCCATACCATATTGTCCCACGATTACCATGATTTTCAAGGTAAATTTTAAGAAAAACTTCTCTTTGTGTACAAGCGCATCTCTTTGAGTTTCTTAACCAAAAGTATAAACTTGCTACCTTACCTTATTTAATTTTAAAGACGAATAACGTATAAATATGCGAAAAATCTTTCTGTTTATCTAATATTTATTGTATTCAGATTATGATGTGCTAAATAGACGTGATTCTTCACGATTTTATTAAAAATACAATTTACGTAATCGAACAGTTCGTATATACAATGTAATCAAAGCCGAGTCGAAAATGCGCAACCGGCAATCAATCTCTCCAGGCGTGACGCATGACCGAGAAAAAAAATGTGCTTTCTAATTAATCAATCAAGTTAAGTGGTTAACGGCCATAATTAACCGCATTCGTAGCTCAAACGTTGAAATTACCCGATTAACCTGTGTTATTTCCATCCAGTGACCAACGAAGTACGGAATCCGCATGCTGTGCTCATTTAGAGTCGAATTGTGCACTTGTCTGTGCAAATTAAATTCTTCTCGCTTTTTGTAGTTAATACAAATTTTAATTGAAATAAATCACGCGTATCCTATATTGTCGTGAACGTAATTACGAATAGTGCCTCTTAATGCATTAATAACATTATTTACTTCTTATAGGAAAAAATTGCTATTTTATATTGATGAAAATTAAAATAGTTTTTGTTAAATTTTGAATTTTTTGACATTTTTCTATAAGAATATAGGTACTTTAAACGTACACAGAAAATTTTAGCTTACTTTCTCAAATTATTTTTTAAGTAAAATAATAATTTATACATTTGTAACATTTATAGATATTTTATAATTTCTTCTAACTTTAAAAGAAATTTCACAGAAAAACAAGGAAGATTATTACGGATTAATTTCTTTTTTTAGAAGAAAAAATAAATCATGCATAGAGAGAATTTTCTCTTAGAATTTACTCTGAAAATTATGGTAATCATGGGACAATATGGAAAGAATTTTAAAAATATATTTGATTAATTGTACCATAGTAGTAAACTTTACTATACTTTTAGTAAAATTAATCAAACATTTTATATTTTATTGTGATAGATATTATTATTTTTTATTGTGATAAATATTAATCAGAGAAATTCTCATAAAATTCTTTTCATATCATGATTTTCAGGGTAAATTCTAAGAGAAAATTCTCTCTGTGTGTATATCGGGGGATCGTGAATAAAGCTATTAACAATACAGCCTGTCAACATTACATTAGTGACATGACAAATATATTTTGAGCTTCAATTATAACAAATTTCTGCGTCAAGCGAAATAAATCATGCGCATATTGCAATAATATTACGAGAATGACCGCGAACAGTGCTTCTCAACTTGCAAATAACGCGTAACAGAAACGTTTAATATGCATTCCCATTCGACTACTATAAATCGCAATTTCAGCTGGAATAAATCACAGGTATTATAATATTGCGAACGTGACCGCAGAGGTTCTCGGTCTGTTAATAATAGGCGTATTATTTTTCGATATTGGAATAAATTGACAAATGTACTTCATTCGCACGCATATAATTTGGATTCGTAATTCAGACAGATAGTTGAAAGAATTCGTATATAGAGGTATTTTTCTTTTTTTTTTTTTATTATATATGCGTATACATGTCGGAATGTTTGGACCGCGCGTTGAGATCGCGGGCGCCAGCTTTGAAAACGAAATTTATTCTCCGAACGTAGCGTACGTATGTAGAATGAAGAAATGTTTTCTTCGTTCCTTTTACGCGCTATTCGACGGTGAGGGGTACTAAAGTGTATCAGTAGCAAAACCGGTATATGTGCAAGATGTATTATGAAAAAAAAAAAAAAGAAAAACTATGAATGTTTTATCGTTATTAAATTGTATATTGTACTTATTAAATTATATGCACGACTTTTGTGACTTATAGTATATTCGTGATGTCGTAACGGCACGTGCGTTTGTACTATTACGTGAATGCGTATCGAAACGACGGTTTTATATATATACATGAGGCTTATTTGCGTCTTACTACTTTTCCGGCGTTTACATCCGCTGTGAGCGCGTAACAGTGGAACGGCAAAATCGCGCAAATGGCAGAAGGAAATTCGCACGTGTTTAAAATTTATGCGAAAATCGTTAATTTGGTAGAAAGCTAATTTTCGTTGGATAATTATAGGCCGCGAAATAACAAATAGAGAAACACGTATTATCAAGATCAAACGGTCCCTATAATTATTAATTATAATATTAGGCAAATAATTAAAGAGAGAGAAAAGGATTTCGCACAAAATGCATAGGATTTTGGCTTTCGGTGGAATTGGCTGAATTTTTGATATGTTGTTATAGTTTAAGGCATTCTGATCGAAAGATGTAATAGCCTCAAAGCTAAATAATAATGGACAGTTACTGACAATGAGTTATAACCAGTCAAATCTCGCAGAGCGCGAGTTTTTTGTGTTCGACTGGCTGTAAATCAGCCGATCTTACTAAGATTCAATTTTATATGATTAATAAGGGGTTTTTGAACTTATATAAAATTTTAGATAAAATTGAATCCCGGTAAAATCAGCTGATTTTCTCACATGTTGTAACTTATGATTTGCTGAACAAAAATACAATAAGCTCAAAGCTAAATAATAGATGGTTACTGATTTACAGCCAGTCAAACACGAAAAATTAGGACTTTGCGAATTGTTTGACTGGTTGTAACTCAGTAACTATACACAGAGAGAATTTTCTCTTAGAATTTATCCTGAAAATCATGGTAATTGTGAGACAATATGGTATAGAAAGAATTTTATGAGAATTTCTCTGATTAATATTTAGCACAATAAAAAATAATAATATCTATCACAATAAAATATAAAATATGTTTGATTAATTTTACTAAACTATATAGTAAAATTTACTAACTATACTATATAGTAAAATTAATCAAACATATTTTTAAAATTCTTATATCTATTATTTAACCTTTGAGGCTATTACATCTTTTGATCAGAATGTCTTAAATTACAACATATCAAAAATTCAGGAATTTATCCTGAAAGTCATGGTAATTGTGAGACAATATGGTATAGAAAGAATTTTATGAGAATTTCTCTGATTAATATTTAGCACAATAAAAAATAATAATATCTATCACAATAAAATATAAAATATGTTTGATTAATTTTACTAAACTATATAGTAAAATTTACTAACTATACTATATAGTAAAATTAATCAAACATATTTTTAAAATTCTTATATCTATTATTTAACCTTTGAGGCTATTACATCTTTTGATCAGAATGTCTTAAATTACAACATATCAAAAATTCAGGAATTTATCCTGAAAGTCATGGTAATTGTGAGACAATATGGTATAGAAAGAATTTTATGAGAATTTCTCTGATTAATATTTAGCACAATAAAAAATAATAATATCTATCACAATAAAATATAAAATATGTTTGATTAATTTTACTAAACTATATAGTAAAATTTACTAACTATACTATATAGTAAAATTAATCAAACATATTTTTAAAATTCTTGTATCTATTATTTAAGCTTTGAGGCTATTACATCTTTTGATCAGAATGTCTTAAATTACAACATATCAAAAATTCAGGAATTTATCCTGAAAGTCATGGTAATTGTGAGACAATATGGTATAGAAAGAATTTTATGAGAATTTCTCTGATTAATATTTAGCACAATAAAAAATAATAATATCTATCACAATAAAATATAAAATATGTTTGATTAATTTTACTAAACTATATAGTAAAATTTATTAACTATATAGTAAAATTAATCAAACATATTTTTAAAATTCTTGTATCTATTATTTAGCTTTGAGGCTATTACATCTTTTGATCAGAATGCCTTAAACTGCAACATATCAAAAATTCAGCCAATTCCACCGAAAGCCAAAATCCTAAATCCTTTGTATTTTGTGCGGGATTCTTTGCCATTTTGACAAATATCGAGAAGCCGTGAATATTGCACCTTGATACGAACCTTGCACGATGATATGGTAGCTCAAAGTTCGCCGCCATATGTAATCGTAAGGGCAGTTGAGTAATGACTGACGAGTTAATATGCCACATAAGCAAGCATTAGGTAACGAGTGCCACTCACACGTACTTGACAACGATGCACTTACCATGCACGTGATTACGAATACGGTTTGTCTCGGCAGATCATGATGTTCCTTTCATTCAGGCCACGATTAAAGAGCTGCAGATGTATTTAACTCTCGCCGTCTCTCCGCGAATCAGGCCAACTTCTGGGTACACCAGACGTAATATACCTTTCATTTTTTAAAATTTCTTTATGAAGAATATAAGGTATACCTGAGTTTTTAATATTGACATAAATTTTTTTTATGTGTACAAACGAGTTTTAAAAACAAGTTTGATCTTTTCCACGCTTCTTCGTATGATGTGCTTATAAGAACGAATGTATCAATATATTATGACGGTAAATATTCCCTTTCTTGATTTACGTTATAATTACATAATTGCGTACCATCCGCCGTATAGGATCGATGAAATATGAGAAAATATAAAACACCGTGAGATACGGCCATTTTTTTAGCGGCAAGACTTTTCCATTTAGTAGGCGTTGCGTATTTTCGCCGATCGTTTATGGCCGTCGCAATCGATGTTGCATATGACACGTGGGTCACGAGCAGTTACACTTTACGGATGTGAAAGGCATTTTCGCGTGCGACTTTTAACTTCTCGTCGTTAACGTTAAATCTGGAATTTCGCTATTTTTTTGGAATTATCAAAATAAATATTTATTTTTGCCTCAGTAGTAAAACATATGATAATATGTTTAGTCCACAATCATGATGACACTATCTTTTTTCTTTTCACAAAACATAACAAACAAAATAGAAACAATGAAGGGATTAATTATAAATTGGAATTAAAACATTAAACTAATTAAATTAATTAATCGCTAATTTATTTATTTTATTCTTCGTTCAAGTTTTATTTCAAATATTATTGCATTGAAAAATTTACGTAACAGCTATTATATGACTCACAGATTGTGTGTGTGTGTGCTCCAAAAAAAAGTTATATCTTGCAAAAATTCGCGTCATATACGATTCGTTCTCAAAATTTGTCATGCTAGCTGCGATCCACCCGCAGCAATCTGTTTGAAATGAGAAGATGAACGGATGTTGCGCTTCTTTGTTCGAATAAAAAGGGCTGGCCTTGGATACTGATCGACAAGAAAGCAATCAGAAATAGGGCTCATACGCAAAGACGGAAGAGAACAATGAATAGAGAAGCGCTAACAAAATTTCATTCTATGATTAGAAATCTTTATTCGCTAAATTTTTTCTTTATATTTAACGAAAAATATCATAGAGCAATGTAAAGTTGAATATTATATAAATCACTTAAAATTATATCTTGTACGTATTAATAATTTAATATTACGAAATTATACTCGAAAATCGATTTCTTCAAGTTTAACAATGGTAAATCTAAAAGTAAACAGTTTGGGTAAATTTTTACTCGAAGAAGGCTTGTTTTCGCGTTTTTTATTTAATATTACTTATGCGATACGTACGAAATCGGCGACAGAAATATGAGCCGAGAAAACAAGGGATCGCCGACGATCGCTAGCCTGGAAATCCAGTTACTCTCGATCCAGCAACAGCGCAGGGGCCTCAAGACAATGCGCAGAGAGCAAGCTGTGCAATGCCGCCTCGGGAGAGTTGGTTGGGTGAGCGCGACGAAAATAACTTCAGTCGAGGAGAATATTACGGCACTTTGCAATGAGGAGAGACCGATGGGAAGGAGCGAGAGAGATAGGAAGGGGGGCCTCACGCGCGCGAATGGAAGGGAATATACTCTTGAAGAGGCTCGCGCGGAGAAAATCGCACGAGCGAGCGCGCATGTATATGTATAGCGATTTGTTTATATTCTCTGGAATTTGCTGCGTGACTCTTTTCAAGAAAATATGCACAGTTGGAAAATGTGTGTTTTCTTGTTAAAAACGGTCCCCGTTAAAATTTTTGTGTTAAATATTTAATTAAACATTCATGTGTTAATTTAACATATTGCTGTTATGTTAATTGGACTCAAATGTTAAATTATTAAAACAACTAAAAAAAGTGTAAAAATAACACAATGTATATCTATTTTTAATTTTACACAATAAATATGTTTCGTATTATTAGTGACAAGATTTATCTGTTAAAATTTACAGAAAAAAAATGTTAATTTTACTTTATAATATAAGTGGGGGTGATAAAATGTAAAATTAACAATTTTTTTAGTTAATTTTTACATTAAAACTATGTTAATTTTACACAAAATTTATTTTAAGTTTATTTGAAGTTTGCATTTATTTTATGTTAAAATATTAACACAATATTCGTGTCACCATTTAACATATCCGTATTATTAAATTAACACAAAAATTTCTGTGGACCGTTTGGGACAGGTGATATTTGTTAAATTTAACACAAATTTTTCAACTGTGTGTATTTGAATAGGAAAATTAGGGCGCACACGTGCACACAAAATTAGAGAAATGCGTGCGCAGAATATAATTTTATAAAAAAGAAATATCAATATTTTAATATATATTCTATATTTTAATAAACTCGAAGAGCGTGGAAGAAAATAATAAGAGACTCGCTATTTTATTCATTCTAATCAACTAAGGCTCGACTGCACCAACGTTATTTTGATTTTAAGCGAGACTAAAATATATGTTTGTCTTTATTTATTTAGAAAGAAAGATAAAGATAGACACACATTTAAGTCCCGCTTAAAGCCAAAATAACGTTGGTGCACAATCGGGCCTAAAAGGCTTAAAAACCGTATATAAAATAAAAGTAAATACATATTGTTCTATACTCATTGCATTAAGGATTTAATTGAACATGGATGCAAAATCTATTAGAATTAAAAATATTTATTGTAATAGGAATATATAATCGATATAAAACAAACTCTGCAAATTAAAACTGAAATTTAGATTAATAAAGTAGTAAAAATAAAAACAAAGGCGAAAATTTAGAAAGTATGTGATATATAAACCATATCTTTTTCTGAATTTTTGATAACGCACGCGACATCTTATTTTTATTACTTTGTTATTCTAACATTCGCGAATAGTCACAATTATGACGAAACTTTTATCCTTCTTCGGTAATGCTTAACATTATACTAATAGCAAGCAAAAAGTTGAAGAAAGAGAAGAAAAGTTTAAGGATGTATGGGGGAGATATCTATATAAAAATGATACAAAATTCTCATAAAAATTATATAGATCGTTTCCTCTTTGATATTAAAGCTACTGTCAAAATTTGGATTTAATTCACTAACTCATTTAAAAGTTATTGCAATTTGAATTTCCGCTAGTTTTACATATAATCTTATGAAAATTCCTTACTATATGATTGATTATATTACGTTAAAAATGTCGAAAAAATGGTACCATGTATTTCAAATTTTTTACATGTATAATTGGAACTTTAAGGAACAATGTTGCAAAATTACATTAACATTCATTAAATTTCATTAAATTTTAGAAAAAAATAATAATTTGTTGAAAATCTGGCTTTTTCTTCCGATTATTATTGAATATTCGATTGCGTAAACGGAAACAGCTGAAAGTTATAGGAAATTAAACTAGATTGCGATTTTCTACACAGAGAGAATTTTCTCTTAGAATTTACTCTGAAAATCGTGCAACAATATGGTACACTGAAAAAAAAATGTGTTAACTTGATTAAACCTTTCAACTAAATATTATTTTGTTAATTGAACATATAGAAATATTTAAATTAAACATTAAATTTAACAAAACGTATATTTGACTTAAATACTAATAATGTTCAATTAACAAAATAGTAATTTAGTTGAAAGGTTTAGTCAAGTTAACAAATTTTTTTTCGGTGTATGGAGAGAATTTTATGAGAATTTCTCCGATTAATATTTATCACAATAAAAAATAATATCTATCACAATAAAATATATGTTTGATTAATTTTACTATATGGTTTAGTAAAATTAATCAAATATATTTTATATTTTATTGTGATAAATATTATTATTTTTATTGTGATAAATATTAATCAGAGAAATTCTCATAAAATTCTTTCCATACCATATTGTCCCACGATTACCATGATTTTCAGGGCAAATTCTAAGAGAAAATTTCGTGTATAAGATGTACAAATTTTCTATAAGATAAATAGCATTGGTACTTTTGTCTCCGTTTGTATCTCCCATACATCCTTAAGAAAAAATAGAGAGATATATGATACACATGTAGCAAAATAATGACAGGAGACAGGAAAAATATAAATATAATATATAGTATACATATATAAATATAATTCACTGATACACGACGAATCATTCGACGACTGATGATCGGCGGTCGTCTTCTCTCGGTACATGACGCGATTGGCCGGTCGGCCAATGACTGCCTCTCGGATGCTGCGGTGCCCTCCTCTTCTTTACGCGGTCCTCTTCATTCGCGTGACACGTACAGTGCGCTTCATTGACGGCTGCAAAACTGGTCCACCGGTTCGTTGGTTCGGTATAAATCTCCGTTAGAACCAGTTTTCCGCGCGGTGGAGCCCGAGAACTCTCGCGCTACTCGGGTCCTGGCCCTTCGCCTTGTTGCACCGGCGCGGATTTTTATCGAGATGAAACGTTACGAAACGCGCTTCTTTGACCGATCATGCGATTGCGCCGACGGACGCGTCTCTCATCTCACCGTATACGGAAAATGAAAGCCCTCGATACGATCTTGCGATCTTAAAATGAAAAGTGATAATATAAAGTTCAAGATAATATATATTTACACGAAAATACTGAAATATATTCGTGAAAGAAGTATAATTAGCTTTCGTATCAATATATAGTTCTCAATAGTAGTGTCGAAATTGTAATTACGATGTTTTTCAGTGTCTTTAGTAGGATGCTGACACGAAAGGTTTTCTTCAGCTTCATAAAACACTGCGTCAAAATTGAATTGGGAGTTACGAAAACACAGGGTGCTATCTTGCAAGCGTTTTGGCAGATACCTTTGTCATCGTATAACTGACATCAGGCTATATATGTTATGATTCCGCGTTGCGATCGTTGGCATACGCCTACCTACCTACCTACCTACCTATCTATCTATCTATCTATCTATCTATCTATCTATCTATCTATCTATCTATCTATCTACCTATCTACCTATCTACCTATCTACCTACCTACCTACCTACCTACCTTACTCTCGATGCACACGTTCACGCGCGCTCGCCATTCACATATGCGATTCGACGCGCACTAACACCGTGAAGACTCGCTGCTGCCAGCATGTCTGCCAGCGCAACAAGCGGAATCCGAGCACTTGCGAAATCGGTCGAGACTCGACGGCTTCGTCGCGCTCTATAGACGACATATAACTCGCGTTAAGAGCCGACTTCTATAAAAAGCGTAAACACCCGATCACGCAATTGACGCGTAATATAATAATGGATAATGTACCTCTGATGATAGAGATTCCGAACGTGGAATTTATCATCTCTTTGGGGAAGAATGATCGCAAAAAATTCGACATTCGTATAGACATTGTTGTTGGTGGTCCATGTGAGAACACCAAACGATACGTGTCGTCCTATCGTCCTTGATTTGTGTTTATGTCATCGAGCGATGACAAGCTCCGCGAATAATGTGGCTTTTATTCTCGATTTGTCATTCCTGGAATACGAATTATGTATTTCTTTTTTTTTTTTTATTATTACATTCTTCAATTATATATTTTTTAATTAGCTGCTAATTAAAAATGTATGGATGGCTTAATCGAAAGATAAATGAAATTCCGAGCAACGGTTATGTTAATAAGTGTGGAGTTAATGTTTGACAGCCTGTCGAGTACGCGAATTACAATGTTAAGCAAACTTTATGAATATATTATCGTAGTACCAAGCCCCCCATGTATACCGGGGAAAAAAAAAGTTCCACTCAATCCGGGAATTACGTTGCATCTAGATTGCACAAAAATATATTTACTCGTCTTAATGGTAGCCTGTCGACATAGGCACGCCTCCGTTAAAGTCGCCGGTACCAACAAAGAGACTCTTTCGAGAGAAGATCGCGTCGTCCATTCTCACCGTTCTTCATTGAATCGTGAACAGAAAAGGGGCGATAAATTCGAAAAACCAAGTCATCATCTAATCTAATCAGAAAAAAATTAGAAAAATGATGTGGCAGGGTGGAGAGGAAAGACGAAGCAATCATTCTGATGCGGCGCTACTTTCGTGAATGCACTTTGTCACATCTACCCTATCGGCGTTAAAATAAGCACCGGGGTAAGGAAGCGCCATAAAAAAAGGCTAGAGAGAGAGAAGATCATGAACGAGGAGATGGCGGCGACGGTGGTGGCTGCGACAGAGCGACGCGAAGAGAGGAAAAAAAGTCGAGGAAAAAGAAAGTCGCGAGGAGAAGAAGAAGAGTGGCTAACCGGCTGGCTGCAACACAAACCCGAAGTAAACCAAACCTACCGGTCCTACCGCTCGCTACCTACCACTACCACCTACCCAACTATTACCTGTAACCAGTCTATATCTGGACTCCGGCTTTTGCGTCTTTCTTTTCCTTTCTTCCTCTCTCTTTTATCCGATGCACTGTGTGTAGATAGAATAGAGCGAAATCCCCCGTGCTCGCTGCACCTTGGACTGACGTGGCCGTCTCCCACGCGATTCTCTTCACGAATTTTGCGCGTTGATCCTTCAGCTTAGATGACAATATAAAATATATCTCGTCTTGATTTTGCTCTAACCGTTTGACAGCATTTGACAAAGTTGTCTCCTTTTTTTATTCTTCATTGAAACTCATACAATTATTATAATGCTTGCATTTTTTTATATTGATTCAAATTATTTTATATTGTTCGGCGATTAAAAAATTTTGTATAAATTGATACATAAGCATCTGACGTCATAGTGAATTGGATATACTGTGTGTGTGGATTAAAAATATTGTGGTAAAAATATCAAATTGCAAAGCTTTTTAGAATATTTTAATCGATGCTTTAATTAACGTTTGAAAGATTAAATAAAATATAGATATATATACATATATATAATTTATATGTATATATATATCTGCATTTTTATATATCGCACATGATAAGTTTTTATAAAATTTATTTTTGTTTTACGTATAGATATATAATATTAGTAATAAGGAAATATTTATTCACATGGAATATTTTTCAAATAATTTTTTATTTATATTCTATTTTTTTCTTTATAATTGATTGCGTCCAGCATAATTGATCGCTGCAAAATAAATATTGGAGTAAACATCGGAATATTTTCTTTGGAGAATATGTTATAATCAATCGACACGATGTATCATGTATTATACGACTTATTTATACATATAAATTTTTTGCATGAGTGTCGTGATCAGATATTTATATTTTCCATTTCGCAACATTACTTTCTCTCTAATGTTTTTAAGAGAATTTTCAATATGAAACTAAAGGCCGATTTTTACCCTAATGTCTGTTGAAAATAATTTCTTTTATTCTTTCTTTTACTTTTTAATTAAATTTTTTTAAATTTTCTTAATTTTCTGTATATGTATTAATATATATATATATTTTTTTTCTTTCATATAGTATATAATATATGTATAACTATAATTTAAAACGGATAACGAATTAAGTTGAGCTTGCTTTGCTCAAACTGGGAGTGCAATCTAACTCTGAATTGAACGTTGCATTTCTGTATATTGTCGTCATAGATTTAATCGTTATTATAAATTCTTATATCTACTCATACTAAGTGGAACATTACGTTACCTAATATAATCTTCGATCGTTTATGAATCATTTATCTCAGGACAAAATAGATTTATCTACATATCGTTAATCAACCTCAACCGATACTGTCACGTCAAATATTTTTTTCGAGAATGAATACCGTAACGGCAATAGTCTGTGACATTACTCGCCAAAGTGATTGCAATTACTTAAATTACATTATACAGAGCGTGTAATAATAAGCGCATTTAACGACGATATTTTGTGTTAAAAACTGAAATAATTTTTCCTAGGAAAATTTAATCAAAATTATATATTTGTAGATTTCGAAGTATCAAAGCATTTTGTCTTAAGGCTTCTGGTACCTTGTCGACCATGTCGGAATCGTGACGTCAGAGGCGAGAAAACACACGCTAAAATTTTTTAGATGCCATTTCTAAATAAAAACATATTTGCATAAAATAACACTTAAGATCTCTTTAATAGACTTCTAAAAAACGCCGAAAACTATCCTTTTCCCTTTATAATCAATCAACAGCTGTAAAATGTAATATTATAAGGCCCAGTCCGTCTGGTCTTTGCACATGCGCAGTCATTCCGCATGTCAAAGTCTGATATCTCGATCATTTTACGGTTGTTGATTGACTATCAAGGGAAAAGAATAGTGTTGGGCGTTTTTTAGAAGTGTATTAAAGAGATCTTAAGTGTTATTTTATGCAAATATGTTTTTATTTCGAAATGGCATCTAAGAAATCTCCACGTGTTATTTCTCGCCTCTGACGTCACGATTCCAATATGGCCGCGGTGAGCACCCAGGAGCCTTAAGACTTTTTGTTGAACAAAAATCTGATTATTAAAAATTTACGATTATTAAAAACAGCGTTTTACTTTGCTTTCTTTTGTTTATCAATGCACAATGTCAAACTCCTAACGACATTTTAATTCCATGTGTGTCAGTCGTGCTTTGCCCTTGTGACTCTCGACTGTGATTTAGTTCTGATAAAGTGAGTCTTTCTTTTTATAATTCTGGTTCACTGCTTATTTACATCAAGTTACATATTTTACATCCGCGTTGCTTAGGATTGTAAATTCGTCATGGATTTACCTCGCAATATCCGAGGATACTCTTCCTTTTTGGCTGGAACCAGAGGGAGGCTCACTGCATGTGTCATTCTTTCTATTCTATCTCATAGTTGAGGGACAAGCACTGACACACCATCGGATGAATTAATTTTATTATGTACGTAATCGCTTCATAGTCATCGCTTTACTTATTACTGTTACGCGTATATTTATATTCCATGTCATATGTCTTTTCTTCTTTTTTGTTTACTGTAACCTTTTATGTTACCAGATGCTGAAGATGGTCCAAATCCATGGACCGAAACGTACTAAATAAATCTATACTACACAGTTGAAAAATTTGTGTTAAATTTAACAAATATCACCTGTCCCAAACGGCCCACAGAAATTTTTGTGTTAATTTAACATAATACGGATATGTTAAATGGTGACACGAATATTGTGTTAATATTTTAACATAAAATAAATGCAAACTTCAAGTAAACTAAAAATAAATTTTGTGTTAAATTAACATAGTTTTAAAGTAAAAATTAATTAAAGAAATTGTTAATTTTACATTTTATCATCCCCACTTATATTTTATAAAGTAAAATAAACATTTTTTTCTGTAAACTTTAACAGATAAATATTGTCACTAATAATACCGAACATATTTATTGTGTAAAATTAAAAATAGATATACATTGTGTTATTTTTACACTTTTTTTTAGTTGTTTTAATAATTTAACATTTGAGTCCAATTAACATAACAGCAATATGTTAAATTAACACATGAATGTGTTAAATATTTAACACAAAAATTTTAACGGGGATCGTTTTTAACAAGAAAACACAAATTTTCCAACTGTGTAATCGAAATATTTGCGCCTTTCTTACCGCGCTCGGCTCTTAATTTGCCTGTTCTTTACCTTACATATATTAAAAATTTAATTAGAAGAAGAATAAGATTCTGTTTTTGTTCAGGGATTTGAAATAAAATCTGTCAAAGTATTTTTTTGTTTTCAATTGATTAAAATTTAGAAACAAGATATGTGTGTTAACATATTTATTGAAGAAGAGACGCGATTTAAAAAAATATAACTCAATGCGATTACTATCGTACAACCTCTGTTGAAGAATGTTTTGATATGCAAGTTACGTGTAATGTAAATTTTAAAATTGCCTGTGCACACCGTATCTTAATCCGGCTCACATGGCCCGACGATTAGGAATCCGTGAGTGTCGCCTCAATTACGCACGTGATTTATATTTACAGTGGCGAGACGGTATATCGTGGCGTTGATTGACGTGACACGCGCCAAACAGGTGTGTTTAATCCGGTCGTTTAAATCGAGTCCACGAGATTACACATCCGTTACTTCCACGATGCTGTCTCGGATGCACCATGACCGCAAAATCCCTTCGTGCCTCGGTTATCGATCATAACGGATCACAATCGTAACGATCTGCGGCATCAACCGCATATTTTTCTTAGGATCGATTGATTCTCGCAGCTGCATCGATTGCGCTTGCACTCAGTTTAATTTTCTTTCGGACATTCCTCAAAACCATATCCATGTTACTCGTTATTGATATTATGTATGATTAATTTTAATGCATTAAAAGCTCAAAAAATTTATATTTTTATATTAATATTTTTCTCTCGTTAAAATAACATAAAATAAGATACTAAAAAACGTATATAGAGAGCTAATATAAAAATGTATTCTGTATTTTCTAAAGTCCTCTAATTTCTAGTAGAATAAAATTTCTATTTACAGATATATTTAAAATAGACTTTTATAATGATATTTTTTTCTAGTATATATACTTTTTTTAATAAAAAAAAAAATAGAAAAGATAATTAGTCTGTGTATTTTCTCATAATAAATACAACGCAATTTATAAATAGAGATTCAAAGACAAAAAATAGTTGACATACATACTTTGCGTCATACAGTGACGTAGTAAAAAACGTATAAACATATTTCTTGTATAATTATTTTATGTTTTTGCTGTTATTTTTAATCAGTTTTGTAATATATTCAGTTAATATATTGCATGTAATGTTTCTATAATTATTATTTAATTGATACATCTTTCAGGTGGCTTGACGTCCAGACTGAAACTGCGAAGCGTACAGATTGGCAGCATTATGCTTGCAACGTAGCATCAAAACTTCGACCATCTTCTTCTTGAATCGCACTGCGATGTTGTTTAGGTAAGTTTGCATCTCCTATTCATTACTAGACGTTACACATATACACACAGATATTATATTTCTTTATTCATCGATTTTTAAATTGTAATTTAATGATAAAAAATGTGTTGATAATTTTATTTTTATAAATATAAGTTCACGGTCACTTATATTGATACTCAAGATTTGAAATTATTTTATTAATGACAGATGTCATTTTTCATGATTAAAGGCAAAAGTAAGATGAGAAATTAATGAAAGGAAGGAAATATTTTTTAAGTGCGAATTATTTTTGTAACATTCATTTGCAATATGCACTTTTCGTTCGTGTAGATGAATAGGACGTGCATGATATGCAGATCATGTTCGTATATATTATACATATATGTACGTGGAACTTTGATTCGAGGACTTGTGCAAATCATGCCTATTAACAGCCACTGAAACAAAAATACAACAATTATGCACATTCATGACACGTAGCCGCGAAAGCGTGAGACTCGAATCAGAGCTTGAGCAATCAGTTTCTAATCAACGTGTATCTTTTTTAACAAAATAGAATTAATATAACATAGCTTTATAAATTGCTAGAAATTAGGTGACATGAGAATATATAATAATTATATAAGTTCACGCAGCGTTTTAATTTGTTCTGTAAATATTTTTTAAATTATTTTTCAGCAGGTTTTCAAAGATTTATAGTTTTATATGCGTTCTAGAAAAGAGTTTTATCTCTCTTTTAAAAACAAAAAAAAACGTTGATTAAAATAGAATAATTACAAACAAATTTATATAAGTAATGAGGTGAAACGCTGATTAATTTTCGATAGTTATATTTCTTTTAAAACAGTTCTTGTATATAGTTCTGAGCATATTTTTGCATTTTCTAAAAATATTCTAATTAGCAATGTTAAGTAATTTTTTCATTAATAAAAATGTTATTCACTATTTTTTGCATATTTATATAAATGCTGATCGATCTTCAAGAAGTCCATTTATTCTAAAACAGTTCTCGTATATTGAACATATCTTTTTTATTTTCTAAAGAGTTTTAACAATATAAGCACTATTAAAATATTTTTTAAAGAATATTTTCACCTGTGAATGATATACGTATAAATACGAAAATGAGGCGCTGATCGATTTTCGGTTAGTACTCTTTAAAAAAATGCTCAGAACTATACGTTAATTATTTCAGAACAATAAACAAAACTTTCGAAAATCAATGAACATTTTATCTGGACATTCATACATTTGCTCGTGACTGTTTTTTATTTTAATTGATGTTTTTTGCTTTTAAAAGGTAGAATTTTTTCTAAAATCATTAATGTAAACTAACGTAAAACTATAAAATTTTGAAAGTTTAACGAGAAATAATAAAGAAAATCTCGCAGAATAAAGTGAGACACTGCATTTCAGAACTTTGCATCTTGTCAGTCTGTCTTGAGATATATTTTTTAATTTGGTTTTTATCGGCCAAATTATTTTCTTAAATTACCCAAACCCTATAAAACTGTCGAAAATGAAAACAAAGTTTTCAATTTATGAGTCTTCACAAAATCATACGTACACATATATTCACGCACATGACAGTTTCATATATACAGATTAGATTATTTTTTTTATTATTTGAAAGCAAGAAAGAATATGTTGTATCTTGTTAAATTTGGTACGGCAAAAATCAATAATTCAGTAATAATCGGAATAATTCAGTTGATCCAGACTCTGTTGTATCTTATTGTTAGAGGCGTCGACAATGGGCAGCACTGCCCGACGTCGCTGCAATTAATGCGAACGCGCTATTTAATATCGGCGCGCGAGGAACGTCTCGCAGCAGATATTATAAATACGTGTTATCGCCGGCGTACTATTTTAATGTGTTATCTCCGTCCACGTCCGCCACGGAACCACAAACGCCCGCCCGCTCGGCTCGATTTCTGCGCGTCTCTTCGGTGAACTGAATGCACTATGTAGCGCATCTCTTCGCTGCATACGATGCAATAACGTATTTCATGAAAAGAATCGTGCATAAGATGCAAACGCTGTTGCATTATAAGCTACGTTTCGCATTACATCGCGTCAGATATTGTATAATTTAATTTGAAAATTAAGAACGAGGGGTGTCTCACTCATCAAAAATTTGTACATGTATTGCGAATTACCGAGAATTCTAAATAATGCGTGTAATTCTTTTTTTTTAATAAAATACAATATTTAAATATTAGTACTGTTTAATTTAGTAAGAAAAAATTAGAATGATTATAAGAAGAAATGTTAAGAAAAATTAATTTATGAGATATTATTGTAAATCATGTAGTACCAATGTATTATGCAAAAAATTTAAAATTAATACTTTTTTTTTAAAATTAATATTGCAAATATTTAGTTGGAACACATCTAAATTAAAATATTATATTATACTAAAGATATAACAAAAAGTTACGTGTTCCCAATTATAAGGTAAAAAAAATGTCTTGTTTTAAACTTCGTAATTAAAAAATTCAGAAATTTTTAAAAATCAACTTATAAAAACCATTTTTAATAAAAATTTCTTTTATATAAACTTGAACGCACACAAAATACAAATAAAATTAGATTAAATCTGAACAAATTAAATATCAAATATTAATGATTTCATAAATTATAATATTTAGTAAAATATATATTAAAAAACTGTCATAACATCATTTTTACTTTTTAAGACGTTTTAATCTTGTCTGGGTTATTATTGTTTTATGCTTGTAAATCAATGCGAAATAATGCAAAGTATTATAATGCGTAATTCGAGAAAAAAAATGTACATGTTTGCGACAGTGAGACACCCTTCGATTAAGAATAAAATTATGTTCAATAAATTCGAACGATAACATTCTCATACGTGATACAAGATTCTTTCTCTAAATTATAGATTTAATTTATTATTCATATATGATATATTTAATGTTTTTTTTTTACAATTAATCTTTTTCTGAATAAATCTTTTGTTTATTCAGAATTTATTATTTTATTATACATATGTACCTATTACAAAACAATTATAATTTTTTGTTTATTAATATACGAAATATTGAATAACAATTTTTAAGCTATTACTTTTATTAAATAAATATTTGATTTTAACTTTATTTTGATTAAAAATATTATTTCGTCAGTATTTTTCTATTGAAATAATCAATAATATTTTATATAGAAAGATATATGTGTATATGAAATTTCTTTTACTAAATTGCAGAAAAATATTAGTTCTACTCTTTTAATCTTTGAATACATTTTTTGTTACATATGACAAAAAAATGTTTCCTTACGCTTGACGTAAATAATGCTTTCGTGTCGTTATTTATGAACTGTCCTGTTTCTTAATTATCCAATTTGTCATGTAATTTAAATTTATTTGACTTTTGATGAGAAATATTAAAACTTAATAGTCACTAATATTTCTCAACGCTCTATTTTACTTCGTGTATGGCCTGTCCGTAATAACAGATTGCCGGGATAATCGAATAAACATCGTTATTATGCTACGCAGTGAACAATTCCTGGTTGTTGTATCAAAAGTGTCATGGAATTCTGCCAAATCCCCGAAAGAGAGCGGACATTCAAACGTGTGCGGCGCGATTAATTCGTATGAATATTCCGAAGTTCGCACAAGTACACTCTCAATTATCGCGTTATAAACGAGATTAAGAAAACATTGCTCGATCGCGGCTACTGTTTTCATTGGAAATCCGCCAACTATCTCCTGAAAACACAAATTCTAGGTCTTTGATTTGCCAAGTCGGCGCATGTTGATGAAAACAACCGCGGAGATTTCAAGTTTGTTGATTAATTACCGAAATACAGACGCCTATAATATCAGGATATCATTAAAATTATATTTTAACATTGTTATAGCTTTACACAGTTGAAAAATTTGTGTTAAATTTAACAAATATCACATGTCCCAAACGGTCCACAGAAATTTTTGTGTTAATTTAACATAATACGGATATGTTAAATGGTGACACGAATATTGTGTTAATATTTTAACATAAAATAAATGCAAACTTCAAGTAAACTAAAAATAAATTTTGTGTTAAATTAACATAGTTTTAAAGTAAAAATTAACTAAAAAAATTGTTAATTTTACATTTTATCATCCCCACTTATATTTTATAAAGTAAAATAAACATTTTTTTCTGTAAACTTTAACAGATAAATATTGTCACTAATAATACCGAACATATTTATTGTGTAAAATTAAAAGTAAATACACATTGTGTTATTTTTACACTTTTTTTTCAGTTATTTTAATAATTTAACATTTGAGTTCAATTAACACAACAGCAATATGTTAATTTAACACATGCATGTGTTAAATATTTAACATAAAAATTTTAACGGGGACCGTTTTTAACAAGAAAACACAATTTTTCCAACTGTGTACGTAATTTTTAAAAAATTTTTGTTTATACTTTTTTCTATGCGTCAACATTGTGCACGTGAAATTGAACACAAATTTAAATTCTTGTTTCACACGAAGCGCAATGTACTTAGTGGCAGTATATCACTGTAGTAAATGTAAATGTAAATGTTTAGATGGAGACACGAGACAATGTATTTCTATTTGTCACGGCATCTCGTGTAAAAGAGAACTTAATGCATATTCGTACGATAATTGATTAATCCCACATTGTACTTGCAAACGGCGCTCGTTCATTGACTGCGTTTTTATGACACTCCTTGTGTATATGTTCTCCTCCTCCGGCTTCGATCACTTGTTTCATATAAGCCGTCAAGTACATTGACACTGTTTCTATCATTAGACGCTCATTAAACAGTCGACGAAAGCATAGGCATGTAAAGGTAATAGTAAATAACTATGAATACTGTGTGTGTGTGTGTGTATATGTGTATATGTCATATTCAAGCAACACATTTTCTTCAGACGATAGTAAAACGTAATATACTAAGCTTAGGCATATTGAATCTTTGCAAAAAAGATCGGGATTTGTTTAGTTATAATTCAAATAATAAGGCATGTCGCACTTTGATTAAAATTACTTTCTTTAAAATATATCCTGTCTTTATTATATATAAAGGAGATTTTTTTTTCTAACATTAGACATGGTAATTTTTTTTTTAATTAAAATAATGATACAAGATTACAGATTCAATATAAGAAATACTAAAAGTTAGTAAGTTAACAGTTGGATACATCACACATGTTTATACATCCAGTAATTAAAGTGGCAAAATTGCTATTTAGATTAAGATGTGTCGAGAAATCGACTATATGCGCAACGTAGAGCAGGTGTTATTAAGTGGCACGGTAAATTAATACGAAACGTAAAGTCATTAATTAATGCCGTAGGCGTGTACACGCCAAGGCGAGATATTAATATTAATATTGCTCTAAAGCTCTCTAATTAAAGTGACCTGTGAGTAACTGTTGAAGCAAAGTCGTAAGTATCTCGCGTAATTTACATGCGATGTCGCCGCCTTTATACTGGATACGCGTATGCCTTTAGGCTAAACGTAATTTTCATCGCGTATTTATTTGCTAATATGTACGCAATCTGTGTAATTTTATGATTATTGGATTTAACTCGGAATGTGCGGAAAAGCAACTGTAAGATTACCGCAACATTAGAACTGACGGTGGATATTATCGTCGGCTGAAGTAAAACGAAATTAAAACGCGTTGTGTGATGACAAATAGATTGGTATGAATATTAAATATAAATATTATCGATATGTGCAAAAAAGAGGGGAAAAAAAAGAAAATAAAATATTCACGCGATAATGAAACATAATAGATAAATAAATTCATAAAAAATCAAATTATAAATTAATTATCGGATAATCTTTGCATTATTAAGAACTATTTTAAGTTTTATACACAGAGAGAATTTTCTCTTAGAAATTACCCTGAAAATCATGGTAATTGTGGGACAATATGGTATAGAGAATTTTATGAGAATTTTTCTAAAGAATTTTATGAGAATTTCTCTAAATAATATTTATCACGATAAAAATAATAATATTTATTACAATAAAATATAAAATACGTTTGATTAATCTTACTATGCAGTTTAGTAAAATTAATCAAACGTATTTTATATTTTATTGTGATAGATATTATTATTTTTTTATTGTGATAAATATTAATCAGAGAAATTCTCATAAAATTCTTTCCATACCATATTGTCCAACGATTACCATGATTTTCAGGGTAAATTCTAAGAGAAAATTCTCTCTGTGTATATGTATATATTACAGTTATAACAAATAAATTAATAAATGATGACCTCAATCTTAAAATGTTAAAATGTACAAATTCTTCAATTTTTTAAGGCTCCTGGCTCCTTGCCGACCATGTCGAAATCGTGACGTCAGAGGCGAGAAAACACACGCTAAAATTTCTTAGATGCCATTTCGAAATAAAAATATATTTCGATGAAACAGCACTTCAGATGGCTTTAGCACACTCTTAAAAAACCCCCGAAAACTATCCTTTCCCCTTTATAATCAATCAACAGCTGTAAAATGTAATATTATGAAGCCCAGTCCATCTGGTCTTTGCACATGCGCAGTCATTCCGCATGTCAAAGTCTGATATCTCGATCATTTTACAGATGTTGATTGATTATAAAGGGAAAAGGATAGTTTTCGGGGTTTTTTAAGAGTGTGCTAAAGCCATCTGAAGTGCTGTTTAATCGAAATATCTTTTCATTAAAAAATGGCATCTAAGAATTTTCAGCGTGTGCTTTCTCGCTTCTGACGTCACAATCCAATATGGCCGCGGTGAGCATCCGCAGGAGCCTTAAAAATTATTAAAAGCATGTTTCAAATGAAAGAAAAATTTACTAATTAAATAAATTTTTAATATAATTGTTATAACCTGCTAACATATTTTTCAAGTATATTTCTCGTCGGAAATCATAAAATTAAAAAAAATTCTTCATAAAAATCCGCTTAAGGGTTTTCACGTAATATTATATAACAATTGGACAATAGAAGCGTAATGTAATACGGATACGTTTCGATGAACTTGGATACGTTTCGTTGATTTCAAGATCTAACGTGTGCGAATCATTGTGACTGCCGAATGCTGGTAATATAAGTGATGAGTGTACACCCAGGTGTCGCGTGGTGATGACCAATTGTAGCCACACCCGGGTATTAGGTTTGCAGCAGTAACGCGAGATATTATATCGGCACAAAGCACATCGATGCGAAGAGCGCAGTCGCGATAATAACAAGATCCACGTGCGCGCATCTCTTGTACTGCACATCCGCATATCGTTCTACAATCATTGCCTTGTAACGCAATCCACACCGCCACATTAGCACATATGTTTATGCATATCACGTGTACAAAACATACCGTTAGAAGTGCGAATGTATTTCGAGATTGCATACACTTTGTCGATGCGATGCCCGTTAACCGGTCCGTTTACAAACGCAAACAACGAAGATACGAACACGAATGGCAAACACAATTTCTTTCTTCCATTAGGTATAATTATTGTTATTGCAATTTGCATAGAATGTTTTTTTTTTTTTTTTTTTCTTTGTCAAATCATGTTCTAACACGAAGATTAAAAAAAAGACGTAATTGAATGCTTTGCACCAATTGCTATATATAATCAGGATTGATTCGGCGTTTTCATTTGAGTATATTTGGATTCACGGTCTATAGAGAAAAGAATTCCAAGGAGAAAGAGCAGATTTATCGCTGTTTAACTAAACGATATGCACCGCGAGTATTGACCCTGGATTGCGTAAACGCACGTCGGACGCCTTCCAGTTTCCTCGCGATTTGATTTTTCCCCGTCGATTTCGTTTTAATGCAAACAAATATTGCGAACGAAGACGAAAATGCTTTATCGTCTGTGAGATAATAAAACGGTGGATAGTATTACGAGACATATGTCCTTAGGATTATTTATCAATTTAACGAATCATCCTATATATTAAAGAAATTAATTTTCATAATATTTAATGTGTCACACATGATTTTAATAGCTAAAATGTTAATTATATCAATAGGAGTGAAACACGTAAAAAAATGATTCTTTTTCGGGATCTTGAAAAATATATGTGTTAAGTCTCGATTGAATAACTGTATTTTAAACGATGCAAATGTGAAAGAACATATAAAAACACAATAACATGGATCTTTCGTGTGAATTTATTTCGTATGAATGACATTTATTCAAAAATATTCAAACATACAATACACAGATGTGAGATACAATACATAGATGTGAGAAATGCGATACACAGATGATATTTTTAGATATCTTTTTTTAGGATTCCCTATGATTGTTTGGAATATTTTTCGATGCAGATATGTGTTGTGTAAATCTTATTTTGTATTTTTCAATTGGCCTTACATAACATGCAATGAATGAATCATGCTCTGAATCTACATTATAATACAGTCTACACACTTTGTTGTGAATTTGGCACCCTACTTTTAATAAATTTAGTTTTCGATATAGGAAATGTATATAGTATTTTGTTTGTAATTGTCTGTAACAATAATTTTATTTGTAATCAAAGCCACAAAAATTGTAGCATTTTGAACAAATGATTGTCACTATTTAAGATGAAAAAGGAACCGCTAATATATCTTTATTCAGAATCGTTCGTAGTTATTTATAATAAGTTTTCGTTCTGTAGTTGAATTGTTTAAAATTTATGGTGTATTTTTGCAATTGACGAAAAACAGGGCCACTATAAACAAAAGGAAAATTATTACAAACAATTCTAATAAATCCAAACAATAATGACAAGGCCAATACGAGCCTTTAAGCATTGATGCACGTGTCACAAAGTACTTACATTTCTTGTAGCATATCTCTCGCTCACCGTAAGAGACCAATCCTTGTAATAAATAAAATACTTGCTTTCGACCTTTACTCAGATCTTCCTCAGTCAAAGGTAGAAAGTCTAGTTGGTTGCAGAGATAGACTTCTACAGAGAGTGAGAGGTATACTACGAGAAGTACTTTTTAGCATCAGTGTAGAAGCTAGTAGTATTGATCTTATTATTGCTTGAATTTGTTCTGAGATAACCAAACATTACTTCCTCTTTCTGTATATTTTTTATTTGAATTCTAAAAACGTGGCAGATTCGACATATTTTTAAAATTGACATTAAAGTTGTATTGTTAAGCTATTCTTAATATATGATAACCTTGAACGATTCAACTACAAATTCCGAATTAAAATATAGCAATGGGTTTTTTTTCTTTTTTTTTTTCTTTCGTTAAAGTTAAATGATAGTCTTTTTTTTAAATGCTATATTTCTTTGTAACTTTGACTACGAACAAAATAAATATCTATAAACACGGCACTATATATATTTTTATATTGAAAACTTACTTTATTAAACGTACAGTTTACATAAGTACAATCTTACTTGTGCTTACATGAGGTATAATTATATGTAATAAAGTAGTGGTTTTATTCAATAAAAATCGACAATATGGTATGGAAAGAATTTTATGAGAATTTCTCTGATTAATTATTACAATAAAAATGATAATATCTATCACAATAAAATATAAAATATATTTGATTAATTTTACTAAACTGCATGGTAAAATTAATCAAACATGTTTTATATTTTAACGTGTAGATATTATAATTATTATTTTTATTGTGATAAATATTAATCAGAGAAATTCTCATAAAATTCTTTCCATATACCATATTGTCCCACGATTACCATGATTTTCAGGGTAAATTTTAAGAGAAAATTCTTTCAGTGTAGAAATAATTTAACTCGAATGAGCTGACAAAAAGGTAACGGCATTGACAAATACGATGAAATACTGACAAATATGCCTCAAACAGTGTTATTTTTAGCTTCTTATCAGCTTGTATTTGCTTCGTATATCAATTACGTCTTTTGCAGACTTATTTAATTTATACCGTTATTAATAGAAAAGTGCTTTATCACGATGGCTTGTTTTGTTCATCATTAAATCTTTATTGCTATACAGTATTCTACATTAAAAATCATATATCGCAATTTCGATTAATCTACATTTTTCCATTAATCGACATTTCTATCGTGAAAAATGAAGTTTGAATGACAATTAAATGGTTGATTTATCGTAAATTTGTCGTTTTATCTTCGAATTTATTGCTTTTATCCAAAAATAAAAATTAATAAATGATTTTTTATAGATTTTATAGATTTTATAGATAACACAGAAACCACTATAATTACATAAATACAATACAAAAATAAAGTAAGAAGTTAATATATAATAATATTAGCTTTTTAGTCAAATTGATTCTTGAACAAATTGCTATCGAAATATCTTAATTCTGACTATTGTTTATAAAATAAATTCAAAAAAATAATTGAAAGTATTCCAATTCTCTCCCATATATTGCTAAGAGTAAACCATGTTAATGCCATTAATTTTTTGCTTCTAATTTTTTTGATATTACAATATTTTATTTAAATTATTTGTTTTCGAGATATACTATAAACGTGTTGAATGACTATGCTAGCTTGTTATATAAAAATAAAACATATTAAAATAAATTAACTGTTTTTTTAATTTTAGCATTAAAACATTTTTTGAAGTAATTGCTTCATGAGTTTATATCATTCCAAAATTTATTAGTATTTAGAATATTTTATATACATTATATACATATTACACAATCAACAATCATATAAAATCACTACTGTGAAGATAAATAAACAATTAATTTTACAAATAAATGTAACAGATTAACAATTTTAAATTGTTCATTCTATCATGTCGTTTGCTTCTTCTTTTTTATCTTTTGTGTATTTTCCATGACATTTATACGACACTCACAAACACGGTTAATTGCTATCCCGCGCGCATTAATCATCAGAATGGCGATCGTGCAACACTTTACCTTTACATAATACTCGATGCAAAATTTATTTTTTATTGCGACTGGAAACTTGCGCAATTCGATCAAACAAATCACATAAAACATACATTTCAACAAATGATCGATGTATAATATCGAATTTATAATACGTGATTGATAAATATTAAAATATAAAGTTAACACCAATTGTATTTATTAATTTATTAATTAAACACAATGACACTCGATCAATTCGTTTTGTGTTCACGATGTTTTTTTAATAATTAAGATATTTGAAAATCGGCGATTTTATCCTGCGCGATAATATGCAAGTTCATTATTAATTAAGATGCGGTATTTTTTCGCGAAAATAGAAGACTCACATTGTCTAACAATTTTTTAATAGTTTAAAGAGAATGATTATTATTTCTTATTCAGCGCGTGTTCTTTATATAATCCTCATTACGAATTTTGCGAATAGCAAAAGCTTTATTAATAATTTTACTTATAGCGCGCTATTGTTTACATTCGGCGGACTCATCATTTGTACCGGTGATTCCAGATTCGAGTTATGCAGCACGTCAAGTTACATATATATAGGGAAGTGGATACAAACACAGTTGAAAAATTTGTGTTAAATTTAACAAATATCACATGTCCTAAACGGTCCACAGAAATTTTTGTGTTAATTTAACATAATACGGATATGTTAAATCATGACACGAATATTGTGTTAATATTTTAACAAAATAAATGCAAACTTCAAGTAAATTTAAAATAAATTTTGTGTTAAATTAACATAATTTTAACGTAAAAATTAACTAAAAAAATTGTTAATTTTACATTTTATCGTCCCCACTTGTATTATAAAGTAAAATAAACATTTTTTTCTGTAAATTTTAACAGATAAATCTTGTCACTAATAATACCGAACATATTTATTGTGTAAAATTAAAAGTAAATACACATTGTGTTATTTTTACACTTTTTTTCAGTTATTTTAATAATTAACATTTGAGTTCAATTAACATAACAGAAATATGTTGATTTAACACATGCATGTTTTAAATATTTAACACAAAAATTTTAACGGGGACCGTTTTTAACAAAAAAACAAGTTTTCCAACTGTGAACACAAGCCTGGATACAAACAATGCCGAACAGTCACATGTACGCGGCTTTTGCTTGTATTTGTATCTTCCACTACACTTGCGCATCTCGAATCTGATGGCATCGATGATTCGCACGAGGATTCGTACGGAAAGATTCGTGAATCGTCGTATTATTCCTCGGTGTACGATTGCCAAGTATTACATTCAGTATTATACACAAGTATTATAAGAGATATTAAACGGTCATTTCCTATGAATAATTAAAGACTGTCAAACAGCGCGATTAATTTTCGAGTCTCACGAATTCGTTGAGCAAATCTATAGCTTCATATAATTTTTTTTTCGTCGCAATATAAAATAATGTGCGCATTAAGTACTACGTAAAGTGTCGCACGATCATTGTATTCTAATTAGTGTTAGCGCGATCGTATCTAACTGTATTTTCATGAGTCTCGTGTGAGCGAAGGATAAATAAGAGCAGTGTAACAGAAGAGGGGTATCAAACAATGGAACATCATTTAGCATGTTTGTATGTTGTTATGTTTCAATAGTAAATAATTTGGGAAACAGTTTAATAAAATCGAAGATGCAATTAATCATATTAACATAGTTTGCTCTTGTAGTTTTCGATTATTTCTTGAACATTTTGCGAACAATAAATTTGAATCTCAAAATATCTCAGTAGCAATTAATTTGGAAATATTTTGATATCTGATAATGTTAATTTCTTAGTTTTGTGATCATTTTATTGTTATATAATTATAATATAATTTTTTGTGTTTATTAACATATATCTAAATTTAATATTTTTGAAATCTATTTGCAGTGTATATCTTTCAGCAATCAATTGTTTTTTTTCCTTTTTTTTATGATTTACTTAGAAGTGTTTTTCAGAATTGAAGATGTTAGTTTAATGCTAACATAAATCGCAGTATTTGTTATTTTTAATATAATTTTTCTGTTAGTTGGGGGGTAATAACGATAAATTCGGAATTAAAATAGTAGATAATAAATAGTATTGCAATAAATTAGCACTACATTTAATTATAGCATACATTCAAATTTGATTTTTCATGATGGAATCGCAAAGTTCTTACGACGATCAAAATTCCTTTTATGAAGTACTTAGCTAACTTGTACGGCAAGTATCAAAATGATTGTGTGATATCGATAAAAGACTCTAAAAATTTCCGTCGATTTTAATAAAAATCTTATTTTGAAATGACGCGAACAGGTGCGACTTTCGTTGTATGTTTGACAGAGATCGCATAATATTCCATTGCTATTTTTAAAACGTAATATGCGGGACACACATAAATTATCGACGTTATCGCCATAAAACAAATATGTGCTTTTTTGACAAAATCGTTTCGAGATATACGATCTCTCTCTAACTCACAAACATAGGTGTGACGCCTTTTAGACATTTTGTGTCCTCTCGATCGCAGACATTAACCACGTAGCACTTACATTGTTTTTTGGGGGATCAAAATTATTATCTTTCTTATGTAAATTTTACAACTAAGAATAAGGATTGTTGTATCTTGTGTGGCAAATATTTGTTGTAATATCTATTTTTTACGAATTTTGCGCAAAGAAAATCTAAAAAGTGAGAGAAAAATAAAATGGAAATTTTAGAAGAGTGATAAAATAATTTTGAATTATTCATATAATCGTCCGACGTCTGCAACAAGAGATTTCCGTCGTATCACGTAATGTTCTTTATACGGTAAATAAGATACACATACGCAGATACATTCTCTAAAGCATTCTAATTAACTAACGATATATTAAACAAATAACTAGGTATTAACACTTTTTTCTGCGCAGATTATTTGCAATATACTGTCGCATATTCTCTTACGTCATTTTCTCGATTTCTTCGAAAGAAAAACGTGACTGCTCTCTTTTTATAGTTGTTTTAATTTACATCCTAATATCATTTGAGCAAGTATTAATTAAAAATAATAGACAGTAAATAAATACTGAATAGAATTGCATTTTGAAAATTATTACAGCTATTTATAGATTGATAGATATCGAATAATAAAAAATGTATTTATTTTATGTTATATATATTTTTTAAATTTGTAATAAATTGCATCGGGTAACAACATAATATATTTACCGATTGAATTGTCAACGTGCACAAAATTGCCTAATGACAGCTATAACTGTCGATCAGATGTTATTTGTATATTATAGCAAAAATACAAAAACTTTACAAATATTTACAACCCGAAAATCAATGAGTTATGAACAATTTTTAAACAATGTTATCTCTTTCACAAAATTCTCCATTTGTCACATTATGTATCGAGTTTCATAATGCTTTACAAGATTATCAAAGAAACAATTGAATTTTTCGCGATTTTCTCATAATTTGCGCATCGCTGAAAAGAAAACGCAAAATAAAAAGTAATAATTCGACGACGTGCAAGTATGACATATATGCAGCGGGTATAAAGTATGAGCGGATCACGTCGAGGGGTTAAGTATGGAGCGGCCGTAGCATTAGGTCCCTTTAAATATCCCTTTTGTCAACTCACGACCGGGCGTCAAATAAATCCGGGTTTCGTGACTCTCTCGGCCGTAATAATTAAAGCTTTATGCGAGTCGGAAGTCGGCGAATAGAAAGGCACGCGCGCTTCCTCCCTTGGTGAACGACACCGTGCACCATGACAGGCGGACGGCTTTATTGTTGCTAAAGCCGTTGCGAGCTAGTCCGAGCTCACCTTAGGGGGTTACGTAATCACAACAGGTGTCTCTTTCTCTCTTTCGTTTTTTCCCTCCCCACCTTTACGGCCACGTGTTCCATCTCTCGCACCCATGTTTCGCGGCGATTTAACACGTAATCGTGTTTGGCGACGTCGAGTCTTGCGTCCGGAATAACCTGATGACAATTCTCACGGCGATCATTGAACAGATTGCGTACTCGCACAGATGTTTTCTTATCGGTCACCGTTACAGTGTAAATGTTGCAAGTTATCTTCCTGTATTTTTCCTCTGGAAATTATTGTTGCCGAAAGTAAAGTCGCTACACAGAGAGAATTTTCTCTTAGAATTTAAATCTGAAACCTGAAAAACATGGTAATCGTGGGACAATATGGTATGGAAAGAATTTTATGAGAATATCTCTGATTAATATTTATCACAATAAAAATAATAATTTATATCTACACGTTAAAATATAAAACATGTTTGGTTAATTTTACCATGCAGTTTAGTAAAATTAATCAAATATATTTTATATTTCATTGTGATAGATACTATTATTTTTATTGTGATAAATATTAATCAGAGAAATTCTCATAAAATTCTTACCACGATTACCATGATTTTCAGGGTAAATTCTAAGAGAAAATTCTCTCCGTGTATAAAATTCTTGCCGGCATAAATAACGTGTAAATTTAAATATACGTCTTGTCGCAATTACGGCCTCTTAAACTATTTTATGTAAATTATAAAATTTTTAATTAAAGAAAAAGAATACAGAAGGAAATATATATAATATCGATATTGTATGATGTGTGATTGACAAAGTCATTCATAAATAATGTATAAAGATTCGTGCCGTAATATAGTAAGTATGATAGTCGTGAGCTCGCTGTTTCCATTGACCAAGAAAATAAATTCGATTGATTTACGAGACAGCGGAAGGGAAGTCGCAGTCATTTTACGCGCGTGATCGCAATACGTTTATTCTCACGTGTATTCGCTTACTTGTATTGCAACAATGATGTCACTGATATAAAATTCCTTTGGGACTCCTCGCGACATCCGGCTTATGCGATATAAATTTTCTTTACGGCCAATTGCCTTTCTCGATCTGAATGAGAACGGTATAAACTGAATGTAAAAATGTCTGTAAAAAAGTATACACATATGTAAATCAGTTCGATTTGTGTACTTGGCGCGGTTAATATTATTTTTAAAGTATCTATTATTAGCTGAGTACTACAGATGGCATATACGATGATGATTCACGCGAATAAATGTGACCTCGCGATAAATGCATTGAAGCAGGAAGATATATATTATTGTCACAACTGCAGCACACACCAACCACAACCGGTTTCGCGATTGCGATTGTAACCACGGAAATTGTAACGCTACGTATCCTTATACACATACGCGTATTCGGTGTAAGGTCGATGTGATTTATATTCAACAGGTTTAAAATATAGATAACGTTTGCAAATATTAAATCAATCTTTCAAGCAGATCAAGCTCGATTTTCTATTTATAGCTATTCATATGGATATTTATATATGGCAAATTTTTACAGCTAATTCTACTAAAACTTTAAATTGAATTTTTTTGTTTAATATTTTCTTACGCGCATATGCTTACTTTATCAAATCAAATATTTTTAATCTGTTTTTGTTTAAATGTTATTGCCTAATAAATAATTTCAACGAATGATATAGATAGATGAATATCAGCAACAATCGCTTTTTTCATCATTATAGTTTATTCGACTAATTTTAAATCATATGCGCCTAAAACGATTATTTAATTGAGATCATTTTCAATTCCTTAATCTCGCATCTCGACTGCATACTTAATATGATCAATTACATGGAAAGAATTTTTCGTTATTTTATCGCAAAAATTTATTACAAATTTTATCATGTTTGGTAATAAGCCGAGAATTATCATGCTGCATGTTAAAATTATCATGAGCTATTAAGCCAGATTAGTGCAGCATTGTAAAATGTATATAAAATATCTTATATGTTTATTACTTTTTTGGCATTTATTCTATTTAAAACATTTTAAATAAATTTTTAACATATTTTAAATTATTGAAATTTTACTATACATACACAGAGAGAATTTTCTCTTAGAATTTATCCTGAAAATCATGGTAATCATTGGACAATGTGGAAAGAGAATTTTATGAGAATTTCTCTAATTAATATTTATCACAATATAAAATATTAATATCTATCACAATAAAATATAAAATATGTTTGATTAATTTTATTAAAATAGAGAGAAAAATTTCATAATGAAAAACTATGTTAAAAAACTTAAGATTCTTTAAGTATTTTAAAATAGAACAGATGCCAAAAAAGTGATAAACATATAAAATATTTTATATATAAATTTTACAATGCAGCATAATATTTTCAATTTAGCTTAAACGGTCATGATAATTTTAACATGCAGCCTAGTAATTTTCGGTTTATTACCAAACATGATAAAATTTCGAGAGGTGTCTCACTCATCAAAAATTTGTACATGTATTGCGAATTACCGAGAATTCTAAGTAATTCCATGTAATATACCGTATAATTCTAAGTAATGCGACGAAATGCGTGTAATTATGTTTTTTAATTTAGTAAGAAAAATGTAATTAGAATGATTATAAAAAGAAATGTCAAGAAAAATTAATTTATTAGATATTATAAATCATATAGTACCAATGTATTATGCAAAAAATTTTAAATTAATATTCTTTCAAAATTAATATTGCAAATATTTAGTCGGAACACCTAAATTAAAATTATATTATAATTAAGATTATAATTAATATAGTATAATTAATATAACAAAAAGTTACGCATTCTCAGTTATAAATTTTAAAAAATGTCTCATTTTAAACTTTGTGATTAAAAAATTCAGAAATTTCTAAAAATCAATTTAAAAAACATTTTTAATAAAAATTTCTTTTATATAAAGTTGAACACACAAAATACAAATAAAATTAGATAAGATCTGAACAAAATAAATATCAAATATTAATGATTTCATAAATTATAGTATTTAATAAAATATAATTTAAAAAACGTCATAACAACATTATCTTTACTTTTTAAGACATTTTAATCTTTTCTGGGTTATTATTGTTTTATGCTTGTAAATCAATGCGAAGTAATGCGTAATTCCAGAAAAAATGTATATATTATGTATTGCGATAGTGAGACACCCCTCGTAAAATTTGTAGTGAATTTTGCGGTAAAATATATAACGAAAAATTCTCTCCGTATATATTTTAATAAAATTAATCAAACGTTTTATATTTTATTGCAGTAGATATTAATATTTCTTTATTGCGGTAGATGTTAATCAGAGAAACTCTTCGAAACCATGTTGTTCCATGTTGTACCATGTTGTACCATGTTGTCCCACACAGAGAGAATTTTCTCTTAGAATTTACTCTGAAAATTATGATAATCTTGGGACAATATGGTATGGAAAGAATTTTATGCGAATTTCTCTGATTAATATTTATCACAATAAAAATAATATCTATCACAATAAAAAATATAAAATATGTTTGATTAATTTTACTATGCAGTTTAGTAAAATTAATCAAACATACAATTTTATATTTTATTGTGATAAATATTATTACTTTTTTTGTGATAAATATTAATCAGAGAAATTCTCATAAAATTCTCAATTCTTCATTTTCAGAGTAAATTCTAAGAGAAAATTCTCTCCGTGTATCTTTTTATTTATATACATTTTTCTTTTTCTCGCCATACATACTTTCTTAACAAGGAGGAACTTTTTAATGTTCCAGGTAAGCGGGTGGGAGGCGCTGCTGACCGGTGGCGGCGGCGGCCATGCGCCCCGGCCCGCCAGCACAGCCGAGCCGCCGCAGGTCTCCCCGTCGCCAGCATCCGCACCAGCAGCAGCTCCATCGGGAGCGCGAGCGCAAGCAGCGGCAGGAGCATCCTGGTCCATCGCATCTGCCGCGCGTCAACGGTCCGCGCGCCCTCCTGGTACTGCTGCTACTGGCCAGCAGCCCCCTGGTCCTGGGTCAGGCTCAGGAGTCGCCGGTCCAGTACAAACAGATGCCCGCCTCTCATCAAAATCTGTGGTCGGGGGGCAACAACACGGCGGCCCAGCCGCTCAACTTGACCATCGGCTACCTCACCGCCATCAAGGGCGGCCTCAAGGATCGTCAGGGTCTCGCCATCTCCGGCGCTCTGTCCATGGCTCTCGACGAGGTAAGACTTGGTATTTTTTTTGTTTTGTTTTTCCCCCTCGCACTTTGGATGCTCTCGAAGAGCTATCTCGAGTAAAGTAGAGCGAGGGCGAGATGAGCGAAGGCGATTGCAAAGGCGCACAATATTGTCGGAAGAAAAAAAAAGAGAAGATGGAATCCATTACTCTTTGACGTCTTCTTTTCTCCCTCTATTCTCGCTCGTATTGTGCTTCATTCTTCAGGTAAAGTGTGAAATATGCGCGACTCGGATGTTATTATTATATCGGAGGAGAATGACGAAATTGTGTTACGCCGATTGTGCGTAATCGATCGTACTTCGTAAAAGGTTTGAAAGCGTTTTAAGAGCGGATTCTATTGATATATGTTGTACGCTGGTATAATCAGCAGCCGCGTTTCTCGGAATACAGGAACCACCGTCTGCCTTCTTACCACACCAAGTTGTTTACTCGCTCATCATTTGCGATCATGCGTATAGTAATAGCATCTTGTATTCTGCCATTAACCACCGACGCTCCAACCGTGGAAGGCCGACACGTGGAAACGCGATTGATGAGACTTAAAATTATAGATTCTAGACGAGGATTTTAAGGAAAGTCAAGATAGCATTATATCTCAATGAAACGCTGTAAAGTTGGGCGAAAATTAGGCGAGAGTGATCAGAATCATATATATATATATAATTATTACGATACCTTTCTTTATCTCACTCTTTCACACGATTAATTATTTTTTAGATTAGGTATTTCTTAGATAATTACTCAGAAAATAGAGAGAATATTAAGATGTTTTCGAATCTAAATAGCATTTTTTTAAAAATCTCGCGAAAATATCCGCGTAAATTTCGAGATTAACGTTATTTAGGACGATAACTGAATTTTTATAATATGCTTACGCACTATAAAGTAGCTTGATAAGTGCGTACACAATAACATAAAAATATCAAATAAATCAGTATCTCTAAAGTCGTACGGCGCGATAAGCAAATGCAAACGAATGGGCAAGCTTATTTCAGTTTGCATCGAAAAGTTAATCGCCGCTAAGAAGCCTCTGCATATACATATATATACATTCTCCCCTACGGATGAATTCTTTAATTCCCGCGTCGAAGAGGGGGATCAAGACCAGTCGATGATCCTCTCTCTCGAAGATCCGTTCCGAATCTTCTTCGATTACCCAACTAACGACAACACAACGGCCACAATATCCAATGTTTTTTTTTTTTTCCCCCGATTCTGCCGTATTGCTGCCGCTCGCTCAGGTCGGCCGTCCCGCTCCAAAAGCCTCGATAATTCATTCGGCGGATCCCCTATCTCTCTCCCCTTCCCCCTCCTGGGTCTCCCGCGCGTATCCATGGGGGACCGTGAGACCGTTTTCGCCCGGGCGTGTTGCACGCCGGTTAAAGAGGAAGTAAAAAGAGAAAGGTACGCGTGGCTGCCGCGAGGGCAGAAGTGACCCGGCGATTCCTCTCGGAACGACGAGGGGGAGAAGGGGCCGAAGAGATGCCCCTACGAGGGTTTAAAAATACAAGACCGGCGTTATTCGCCGGTCCGCCCACGCGTGCCGACAAAACGGCGCTCTCTCGCGCGAGAACCGTGAGAAGAATTCGCTCGCGAGTTCGGGAACCCACCTCTTTCTCTCCTCCCGTTACAGGCCTCCCCTTCTCTCTTCCCTTCCTTTTCCTTCCCAGCCATCTCCAGCCCCCTCTTCCTTGTCCTCTCGCCGCATTTTTTTTTTCTTCTTCCCAAACCTGATGCCTGCACTCTTGCAACCTGCGACCGCATGTGAGGGATCTTCGAAGGGGAGGAAAAGGAAGATGAAGGAAGCTATGGAGGAAAGGGAGAAGGAGGGCAGAGAACCGTGTGAATCGTCGAAATGAGCATCGATCTTATCACGACACGCGATATCCGGGTGTACATGAAAATATAAGGCGGCGTTATCCTTGGAGATTAATTGCCACTTCGATCGTAACAGGGAGTGTAAAGATCGATAGCGCATCGGAGGTTAAACTCTCCCCTCGAATATCTCTCCTTTCGATTCTCCTTATCTCATCGAGCGAGCATTTATTATTTACTCTCTGCTCCTTCTTTGGTTTCCAAAATTAGCGTGTAATTATTATACGTAAAGATCGTTTAGCGATTTTTTTTCAGAAACGCGAATGGCTTTGTATATTCTTCAGAGTATTTTAAGGATAATTATTTTTCGAGCAAAGCCCGTAATTGCTGACTAGACTAGAGAGTTCTGAAAATGACCGTAATTTAGAGACAAAGCGATCGACAGCGCAGCGAGCGAAAGTATGGATCTCTTATAAGAGTGGAGAACGCACGTGTGCATATTTAGAATAATCCGAGGGGTGTCTCACTGTCGCATACATGTACATTTTTTCTGGAATTCCGCATTATTTCGCATTGATTTACAAGCATAAAACAATAATAACTCAGATTAAAACGCCTTAAAAAGTGAAAATGATGTTATGACGTTTTTTAAATATATGTATATTTTACTAAATATTATAATTTATGAAATCATTAATATTTGTATTTTGTGTGTTCAAGTTTATATAAAAGAAATTTTTATTAAAAATGGTTTTTTAAGTTGATTTTTAAAATTTCTGAATTTTTTAATCACGAAGTTAAAAATAAAACATTTTTTTTTAACTTATAACTTTGGGAACACGTAACTTTTTGTTATATCTTTATTATAATATAATATTTTAATTTAGGTGTTCCAACTAAATATTTGCAATATTAATTTTAAAAAAATATTAATTTAAAATTATTTTGCATAATACATTGGTACTATATGATTTACAATAATATCTCATAAAATTTTTCTTAACAATTCTTTTTATAATCATTCTAATTACATTTTTCTTACTAAATTAAACAGTACTAATATTTAAAATATTTAAATATTGTATTTTATTTAAAAAAAAGAATTACACGCATTCCGTCGCATTACTTATAGAATTATACGGCGCATTACATGGAATTACTTAATTCGCAATACATGTACAAATTTTTGATGAGCGAGACATCCCTCGATTCAAACAAATAGTTATGGGGCCATTAAATCAAATTAAACCAAAATGTCGCAGGACAAAATGAGATGTTGCGGTGTCTCATTTTGCTCTGAGACATTTTCTTATATTTAATGGCCAGATTTATTTGTTTAGACTATCAAGAATTAGAGAACTATTGAAAATAAAGAGTCAAAATCCTTACTTATTTATAAGTTTCCACGAAATGAATACATGTACAAATTTTTGATGAGTGAGACACCCCTCGGAATAATGGGTGTGTGAAGTTGGCTATCATAGTTCTGTTAAGAGTTCTGAGTTATTTAGAACCATAGGAAGAGTTGTTGATAATTTTTAGAAATAGTTCCGGTCATTACGATAACGAAAATCAGTTTTAAAAAATAGGGGTGCCAACTTCAGATTTTTTTACACATCGAGTTCCAATAGTTTTGAGTAGAGTTTTAAGGTTCTTTTAAATAGTTATATAGTTCCTGATTATTTTTTGAAAGAGTTGTGCAATTTTTAGATAAAAAAACGTACCTTCAATATCGAAGATATTTCTAAAATATCTTCGATATTGAAAGTATGTTTTTTTATCTCTATAAAAATTGCAAAACTCTTTCAAAAAATAATCAGGAACTATGTAACTATTAAACTATTTAAATTTACTCACCTCACGGTTGCTCCTTTGTTGCCCGATGCCTCCCCGGGCCTCCTTCTCGTACAAGTTTCGAAACACTTGCACTCGCGTTACTTTTTTTCGTTCGCGACGCGCGGCGACGCCCGGGTTTTAGCTACCACAATCTTCGACGCGTTTCGGTAAAACGCGAGACTCGCGAGAGCTTATTCGCGCGCGAATAAAACCGAAGCTCCATTTTCGCGTCGCCGCTTTTTCCAAGACCCACTTTTCGCAGGGGCTTATCGAACGAAGATGATCAAGAGAGCGACTTGGCCGTGACGCACTCAAGTCGCCGAAGAACGCAAGCGAGACGAATATTGAGCGAGATTCACGGCCGACGAGATCAATCTCGCGCGTGCGACGCGATCGGATTTATACGATAATTAACCACCAAGGCAAGAAGCGCGCGACCGTTGATCACGAAGAATCGAAGAAGACTGGAGGTTTTTTTTTTTTTTTTTTTTTTTTTTTTTTTTTTTTTTTTTTTCCCTTTGATCATATATACATCCAAGATAGTGGACGTTGGCAACAAGAGCCATCTGGTCCTTGGACTCGGTATTACATAGTATCTTATGCTAAATTGGAAATTCTATTGTAGAACGTACATATATGAATTCTCTTCGTATTAGGGACTGACTTTAACTTATAAATTACATAATGTGACTAAGAATCTCATGTTGTTGAGGTAATCGGTATTATCGTTCTCTTAGTATTGTCTGATTATTATTATTATTATATCTCACAAGCTATAAAAAAGGACTGGAGGTGGAGCTATAGATTGGCACTGCCAGGTTCGGAACGCTCAACGACCAACGACACCTCGCGACAAGTCATAGTGGTGGGGCATTGTAGGGCTCGCGACGCAACGTACGTGCGAGGTTCGGCGAATCACGTCGCGACTACATACCCCCATCAGGTCGTAGTGGTGGGGGTATGTAGTCGCGACGTGATTCGCCGAGCTCCCACGTCGCAACCTCTACATACCCCCACCACTACGACGTGGCGCGCGTGTCGCTGCGCGTTCCGAACCTGGCAGTGCCAGTCTAGCTCCACCTTCAGTGCTCTTCTTCTATTGTACGTGATCGACGGTCGCGCGCTTCTTGCCGCTCCGCGAAAGGACGAGTGTATTAATTAGCGTCTTTGGTGGTTAATTATCGTATAAATCCGATCGCGTCGCACGCGTGAAATTGATCTCGTCGATCGTGAATCTCGCTCAATGTTCGTCTCGCTGCATCCTTCGGCGACTTGAGTGCATCGCGGCCAAGTCGCTCTCTTGATCGTCTTCGTTCGATAAGCCCCTGCGAAAAGTGGGTCTTGGAAAAAGCGGCGACGCGAAAAAGGAGCTTCGGTTTTATTCGCGCGCGAATAAGCTCTCGCGAGTCTTACCGAAACGCAGTCAAAGATTGCGATAGCTAAAACCCGGGCGTCGCGAACGAAAATAAGTAACGCGAGTGCAAGTGTTTCGAAACTTGTACGAGAAGGCGGCCCGGGGGGGCATCGGGCAACAAAGGAGCAACCGTGAGGTGAGTAAATTTAAATCGTTTAATAGTTAGATTTAGATATTTTAGAAATATCTTCGATATTGAAGGTACGTTTTTTTATCTAAAAATTGCACAACTCTTTCAAAAAATAATCAGGAACTATATAACTATTTAAAAGAACCTTAAAACTCTGCTCAAAACTATTGGAACTCGATGTGTAAAAAAATCTGAAGTTGGCATCCCTGATTTTTGAAACTGATTTTCGTTATCGTAACGACCGGAACTATTTCTAAAAATCAGAACTCTTAACAGAACTATGATAGCGTAACATAGGGGTGCCAACTTCACACACCCCGGAATAATCATCTATATATTCGTTGGGGGAAGGGGGGGGGGGTGAAAAAAAAAGAAATAAAGTCTTTAACTGGCGCGCTGGTGTTTCCGCGCTCCGCGAATGAAATTTCTCTTTCAGCAGTTCGATGCACCGCACGCAGTTGCAGCGCGATAAACGCATAATGACTCTCCTCACTGCGATGCATGCCCGCGCATTCAGCGAGTCGAAAGGTGCAGGAAACGAGCTTTGCGGCCGTTTATTTATATCCTCCGATATGCCACGCAAGAGTAAGCATCGCGATCGCAATGTCGGCCTCTGTGTTCGCGGCTAGGATAAAGCTTGATTCACAAATGCGCGTTCTCCAGCATCGTTGCCGACATATGTATATATGTATATATATATGTGTACGATGCGATACCGAGAGCATCTTGTTCTCAACAAGAGACCTCGCACATCATAGGGCTTATTTTATTTTAGCGAGTCGACATTATCGGTTATCGACCCCTTAATGACGCAAATTGTTACACTACGAAACCGATGATAATTTAAGTTCACTCAGTTTATTATTGTTCTAGATAACAATTTGTTGCGGTAAGTCGACTATACGTGCTTGATATCGTATCAATATTACACGAATATTAGATGAATATTAATATTATAAATAAGAAAATAAAATTTAACATTTTTGTTTGCATTATATAAAAATGGCCAGATTTCTTATGCCGATAGATTATAGTGATTGAGCTATCTCTCTTGAGATTGGAAAATCCTGTTTACGTAATGCATTACGCTAGTAACATTTTTTTTTTTTTATCGAAATGGTAAACACGTTAATAACTCATTTTATTGATCTATCTTACACAAATTTTTAACATACCTACTGTTAAACATAAGGTCTATGCACACTATACGTATCATTAGAATCACATCAACGTAACGTTAGATATTTTTATATATTGTTTTTAAATAGATAATACACGCTGACTGCGTGTGTCATAGAAATCGCAAAGCATATTTGGACGTTTCGTTTCCTTTAATATCATTGCATATAATGTGTATCGTCAGTCATTAAAGCTTAATTTTTTGTTGGCGTTCAATGGATAATCTAATTCTTTATACTATGTTTAATTAATTAATTAATATAATATTTGATTGTACAAAGAATCTTTGAAATCTTATATAGTTTATTCTTTGCGTAATAATTCCAACCATTTCTTACTTTTTCTTTTTTCTTGTCCATCGACTGCATTAATTACAAATTCGCTTAGATTAAAATCAAATTAAATCGTATGTGAGATAGCAAAGATGGTGGCCGTCAATTAACGATTATTATGTATGGAAAACAGTTTGACAGAGCAAGATGACGTTTCATATATAGCATACGCACTGTAAAAAAATTTAGTAAATTTACACAAATAATAGGTGTAAAAATTACATGATTAGTCTTGTAAATATAAGAAATCATGTAATTTTACAGAAATTATGTAATTCCACAAAATTATGTAGATTTGTCTTTTATTATGTAAATATATCTTCTTTTATATGGAAACTTACGAAATAATATGATATTTTAAAGATTTTATATAATTATCTAAATTTTTGTAATATCACTCAATACAACAATAATATTCTATATACCGTGTTTAATAATATGTTTAATAATATGTTTAATAATACAATTATAAAAAATATTTTTACATTATCGTTTTATAATTTTACATACATATTGTAAATTTATTTTTGCAATCAGCTTAATTACAAATGAAGAAATTAATTTTTTACTTGTATATACTGCAAATTTACAAACGCGTGGAAATTTACAACTATTATAGTGGGTCTTAAAATTGCCCACTATAATAGTTGTAATTTTACACAAAAATTTTTACAGTGCGTACACAGAGAGAATTTTCTCTTAGAATTTAATTTTACTAAACATACATATAGTAAAATTAATCAAACATATTTTATATTTTATTGTAATAGATATTATTATTTTTCAGAGATATTCTCATAAAATTCTTTCCATATACCATACTGTCCCAGGATTACCATGATTTTCAGGGTAAATTCCAAGAGAAAATTCTTTCTGTGTGTGAATCGCCCTTTAATACTCGCTTCGGTCCGGATCGCAAGTGCTGGATACAGGTGTTACAGTACCACCTTGCGCTAATCCAGGTGTTTTCGCCCGCAGGTATGCGAAAAGCGAAAAAAAAAATAAAAATCGTGGAATTTGCACTCGCTGGTACGCACTCCTACGATGTAAACTAGTCTCTCTCACACGGTTCGGTATATTTGTAAATAGAGCGTTTATTGGCGATTTTGCATAATCGGCGCGAGAGAGCAGCCGTAATAGGCGCGGCGCACTTGGCTCTTTCAAACGCGCAGATCGCAATCGTATATAATAACCGTTCGCGGGTGGGTAATGCGGTCCACATGCGTGCGGCTGTGTGTAAATTGCCCGCGTATATAAAGTCGGTCTCTATTAATAAATAATAAGGCGCGCCGGCGCGCAAACGTCGCTACTGTTGACCCGACTCTTGATGAAGGAAGTGTAATTTAAATGAGCGGCGGATTAAGGAGAGGAACGAGCCGGACTTTCACTGCGCAGAATTTTTCGCCCTGCTGTGGTTATAACAGTGTGCGCGAAACGGATCGAGATATCGCGTTAAAAAAACAGACTGACGGGTTGATCTGAATGTAGAATCGAAGAGTGATTTACGCAGCCACGGGGCGGAAATTGCCTTATTTTTTCGAAAAACTTTTCTCAGCACAATTGTATGTATATTTTGTATACGTTTGTATACGCTTTCCGTGTGTTTACTTTGATTGATATATCGAGGGAAATATATTTTCTCCGACATACATACACAGTTGGAAAATTTGTGTTTTCTTGTTAAAAACGGTCCCCGTTAAAATTTTTGTGTTAAATATTTAACACATTCATGTGTTAATTTAACATATTGCTGTTATGTTAATTGGACTCAAATGTTAAATTATTAAAACAACTTTAAAAAAGTGTAAAAATAACAATGTATATCTATTTTTAATTTTACACAATAAATATGTTCCGTATTATTACAAGACAAGATTTATCTGTTAAAATTTACAGGAAAAAAATGTTAATTTTACTTTATAATATAAGTGAGGGTGATAAAATGTAAAATTAACAATTTTTTTAGTTAATTGTTACATTAAAACTATGTTAATTTTACACAAAATTTATTTTAAGTTTGCATTTATTTTATGTTAAAATATTAACACAATATTCGTGTCACCATTTAACATATCCGTATTATGTTAAATTAACACAAAAATTTCTGTGGACCGTTTGGGACAGGTGATATTTGTTCAATTTAACACAAATTTTTCAACTGTGTATAAATGCTGTTACGATTTGGAAAAATACGAAAATGACATTTGACAAGCGTCAGCGTCCATTTGCGCAAAGGTGTATAACGTTGATATGCAAATTACGTGCTATAAATGTGATTATTGGATGCGCGTATGCGGCACATGCAAAATCAGGAATGCGAGGCATCCAACGGGAAGAGTAATGTTTTTTTTTTTTTTTTTTTTTGTAGTGTTTCATGAAACCGCTTTAACGGTGCTGTAACAGGCGAAGACTGCACAAATTCATGACGCTGTCATACGAGCCTCTTTCCAAAGCCAAACTCATCAACTTCACTTTTTGTCATTTTTTTTTTATTTGATGATACTAAAATTAAGGAATTTACAAAAAGTGAAGTAAATCAGTGACTTTTTTTAAGAGGTTTATATACATATATTGCGGTGCGATCTTTCGAATAAACATGAACGTTTTTTTGCGCAGTAATGGAAGTTGACTTTCGATATAGGATTAAAAAGTATAGAGATTTTTCTTCACTGCTTAATTTCTTTTCGTTTAATCAATAATATTAATTATTTATTTCTTCTTTTCTACAACCGTTAATGGAATTTTCGGTATATTAATATAAAGGCATGTATAAGCTGTGTTAAGTAATGCGATGTTGAATATGTTGAATAGAATGTTCTTTCATTGTCCCATTTATAATTTTATACTTAAAAATTATTTTATTATGTTTCGATCGTATCTGTTTTGTCTTTCCACAACGTGACCTAATTGATTATATTTTATTAGCAATTCATTCCATAAACATTTAGATTTCATGCGAATAAATATGATAAAGTCATTGTCAAATTTTCCTATCTTTATGCATAATAATATCGATCTTCTTTACATTAAGAAATTTTTGCAAAGCGCACGCATATGCTTCGGACCGTGTCAATTTATCTCACAAGATAATTATATATGATATCACGAACCTAGGTAAACCTCTTACTAGATATAATGCTAATAAATTGTTCAGGAAAAATCGTGAATGCAAAATAGTGTGTAATTTTTTAATACACGTTATGGAATGTATAGTTTCTATTTATGATGTAATTATATATATATATATATATATATATATATATATATATATATATATATTATATACGAATTCCATCGTGTAAATTAATATGTTCCCTTATCTACATATAGAGTGAATCAATACCGAGAATAATATCGAGTAGACAAATGTGCTAAAATATACAATTACACAAATCACAAATATCTAACAATTTTTGAGTAAATGTAAGTTAAATAAAAACTTTGAATTTCTATATATTCGGAGAGATTTTTTTTTATTTAAAAAAAATTGTTTGCGTGTGTTTCAAAATTTTGTACTATTGTTATAAATTCTCTCATGTTATTCTATTATTTCTGACGCTACGCGTATTTGTAATGCGTATTTAAAATATACCCATTACATTTAAATGCAGCTTGATGCAGCTGGAAAACTATTCCTATATTTCTATCACATATATGGGAGCTGAAAATATATACTTTCTTTCATGAAATCTCAGCTGAATTCCGTTAACATTAATCAGTAACTTTACACGTTATTTGTATCGCGATCTAATCATCCGCATACACAGAGAGAATTTTCTCTTAGAACTTACCATGAAAATCATGGTAATCGTGGGACAATATGATATGGAAAGAATTTTAAAAATATGTTTGATTAATTTGATCATACTTTTAGTAAAATTAATATCAAATATATTTTATATTTTATTGTTATAGATATATTTATATTTTATAGATATTATTATTTTTTATTGTGCATGATAAATATTAATCAGAGAAATTCTCATAAAATTCTTTCCATACCATATTGTCCCGCATGATTACCATAATTTTCAGGGTAAATTCTAGAGAAAATTCTCTCTATGTATGAACAGTTAAAAAATTTGTGTTAAATTTAACAAATATCACATGTCCCAAACGGTCCACAGAAATTTTTGTGTTAATTTAACATAATACGGATGTGTTAAATGATGACACGAATATTGTGTTAATATTTTAACATAAAATAAATGCAAACTTCAAGTAAACTTAAAATAAATTTTGTGTTAAATTAACATAGTTTTAATGTAAAAATTAACTTAAAAATTGTTAATTTTACATTTTATCATCCCCACTTATATTATAAAGTAAAATTAACATTTTTTGTTGTAAATTTTAACAGATAAATCTTGTCACTAATAATACCGAACATATTTATTGTGTAAAATTAAAAGTAAATACACATTGTGTTATTTTTACACTTTTTCAGTTATTTTAATAATTTAACATTCGAGTTCAATTAACACAATAGCAATATGTTAATTTAACACAAATATTTTAACGGGGACCGTTTTTAACAAGAAAACACAAATTTTCAAACTGTGAATGGCATAGTTCGAATAGATTTATTCCGCTGACTATGTGGGAACAGCCCGATACACCCTATACAGATCTGGTCCAAGTTGTATTACAATGAGTGCACAATGTAACCGCGAACAACGCGGCCTACAAAAGGGCTTATTGCACGTGTGCGAACTCTTCGACGACGGTTATAATTTCAGCTCTCATTGCCAGGCATGTAAATTAGCGCGCCAAGTCGAAATGACTCTACGCAGAAAAGTATTGTTTGCTGAAATTCAAATTTGCATAATAACCAAGCGTATGATGTCGCGAGCTGGACGCGAGCCGGATATACCGGGTGAGCCGTAGGAATGCGCATCGAGAAATGAAACTGCGGGTTTAACACCATGAGTAATATATCGCCGAGTCAGCTATTATGGCATAAACGCACGTGTGTGTGAGAGACTTTCGTATTTATTGTAATGCGCAAACCGATGAACTTTTCACCATGCAAAATTGATTGCGATAAACTTTTATCGCGTAATTGCGAACGATAAGGCAACTGTTATTGCACAATGAAAGCTTATCGCAGAAAATGACTTTATTAAGCGCGGTAGGATTGACATAAAATTTTTTTGCAGACAAAAATATACTCGAAAAATATTACGATTGTGAATATAAGAATATTTTTCAAAATACTAATTTTAAATATAGGGTGTATACTCCCGGGAAAAACCTTGAAAACCTGGTATTCTCAGGGAATTTTGCTCGACCTTTAAAAATCAGGGGAATTCTCATGGAATTTGATTGGGATTCAGGGAATTTTTTAAAAAATTATTCTTTTGTTAATTTTATTCTTATTTAGCAACTTAAAAAACATATATCTAGATCTAGCACATCTTGGCAATATTTAAGTTTTTATTAAAAATTTCATGTGATTTTTTTTTATTGACAATCTATTTTTAGTATCAATATCTTATATAAATTATAAATTTCATAGAAAATTGTTCAATTTTTTAATAGATAATATTTAAATAAATTAGTACTCTATTTATTCAATAAATAATTAAATAAATAATAATTTAATAAATAATTTAAATAAATTAGTATTCCTTGAGACATTTATAATAAATTATTTTGTGCTCTATATTTTTACTTTTATCAGGGAATTCTCAGGGAATTTTTTTAGAAAATTTGAATAGACACCCTGAAATATACTTGTATGCGAATTTTCAAGGAAGAGGCAAGCCAAAATGATTGAAATTTGATCTTTCCCTTCTTTTGTGCAAGATATTAAAAAGAAATTCTTCCTCCTTCAATTATATCTTGCTTGAAACTAACGAATAGTTGTATCATTGTGTTTCAGGTCAACAACGATCCGAACATTTTGTCCAACGTTAGGCTGGTGTTGCGATGGACCGACACGAGGGGAGAGACTACCGAAGCTACCAGTGCAATGATCGACATGATCTGCGACGGGGTCGTGGCCTTTTTCGGACCGGAAGGCACCTGCCGCGTCGAGGCAATTGTCGCTCAATCCCGCAACATACCTATGCTCAGTTATGTGAGTAAATATTACACATTTTTATTATTTTCTAACTTGATTCTATCGTCTGCTCTTCGTCCGTTAATAAGTTATAGTTAGTATAGGGAATTATATATTAATAGCATATATCAGTGAGTACGCAATGCTGATGATCTAGACTCCCACATAAGCGCGTTGTCTCATTTTGTGACGCCCAATGGTTATTTTATTTCGGCTTTTTCAAAATAGAATTGAAAGTATGAGCAACTCTTTTATATTTTTACACATTAAAATTAATATTGCTATGTGTGAAAAAAAAATTATATTAATAGGGCTAAAATTCTAAATAATCAGATTTTAAATCAATTTTTCTGTGCGCTACAAGTTTATTTAAACTGATAATTGAATGTTATGCTTAATAATAATTGATAACCACAACTGTGATAATCAGTAATGTATTGCGCGTAATTGAAAGGAAATTAATTTGAGAAAATCCGGATTTTGTATTGCAATTATACTTAATTATGATATCAAAAGCAAGAAGACGTGTGCATTTTTTTCTTGCATTATACGTCGAAATAAAATAATTCTTTCGTATGCCATCACTTGCTTATAGATTGATAAAAATGTGTCGAAGATTTTCTTTTTGCTTCGGAATAATAAATTGTCAGCTGTCAAACGGTTCATTTTCATCGAAAATATATGTATAACATATGCAAATTCGATCATTATTTTTACTAATAAGATAGCAAAAAAAAGAGTAATTTTCAAAAGAAATTATAGTTTATCAATTTGTATTAATGCGAATATAATATTACTTATATAAAGAAACACTAATTTACTTCGTATTCTGCAAGAAAAAAAATTTACATAATTCTTCCCCTTTGACGTTATAATTCAATGTGAGAGACGAAAAACCTCTTAAAGACGTTATTACGAGGACGGGAGAGAACTTCGCGGCGCTCTCTTCTTTTTCTTTCTCTCGCTCATCGTTACCGATGATTTCGTATGCGGACTCGCGCAGAGAAACCGGCTGAAAATCGTTTTTTGCCGGCGTGAGAACCGTAAGGTTGCAGGGCGCCGACGAGAGAAGACCGAGTCTTGGTGCCGCGTCTCCCTCGGCGCGGTCCACCTTAACGAAGGTGGAGGAGGCGAGGTGCGCCCGATAAATTGAACACCCGCGGCGTGACAATATAATTACGGGGCGTGCGTGCGTGTGCTGGTACGATATGCGTGCAACGTCACGACGGAGCACGCAATCGCGGACCCGATTCGATATCGCCGATATTTACGAGGGAACGAAGCGCCGTGCTCTCGCTATTTCGCGAAATTCATTTTAGATGATCTTCGATACAGAGGAAGAAAATTTAAGTACACACAGAGAGAATTTTCTCTTAGAATTTAGCCTGAAAATCATGGTAATCGTGGGACAATATGGTATGGAAAGAATTTTATGAGAATTTCTCTGATTAATATTTACAATAAAAATATTATAATAATATTCAATTAAAAATAATATTCACAATAAAAAATAATAATATCTATCACAATAAAATATATAAAATATGTTTGATTAATTTTATTATACATATAGATAGTTTAGTAAATTCTAAGAGAGAATTCTTTCTGTGCAGAAAATAAACTTCAGGATTATATTTACACAGTTGAAAAATTTGTGTTAAATTTAACAAATATCATCTGTCCCAAACGGTCCACAGAAATTTTTGTGTTAATTTAACATAATACGGATATGTTAAATGGTGACACGAATATTGTGTTAATATTTTAACATAAAATAAATGCAAACTTCAAATAAACTTAAAATAAATTTTGTGTGAAATTAACATAGTTTTAATGTAAAAATTAACTAAAAAAATTGTTAATTTTACATTTTATCACCCCCACTTATATTATAAAGTAAAATTAACATTTTTTTTCTGTAAATTTTAACAGATAAATCTCGTCACTAATAATACGAAACATATTTATTGTGTAAAATTAAAAATAGATATACATTGTGTTATTTTTACACTTTTTTTTAGTTGTTTTAATAATTTAACATTTGAGTCCAATTAACATAACAGCAATATGTTAAATTAACACATGAATGTGTTAAATATTTAACACAAAAATTTTTACGGGGACCGTTTTTAACAAGAAAACACAAATTTTCCAACTGTGTATTTATAAAATTAGAACGCGTACGTTATTTTTATTATTCGGCAAGTAATGTGCAATAAATGAATTTAATTAATCATGACAAAACATTTAATGTCATCACAATCACATTTTATCAAAGTGAGTTACATTTCTAATTAAAAAAAGTGAAGGCTATGTTTTTTCCCCTTACTTATATTTTTCCGAAAAAATGTATTATCGCATAATCAATTGTTAAAAGCGATGATATATAATGGTATAAAAAAAATTAAATAATTAATTTATTATTATTAATGAATTATACCATCTAATGTATGAACATTTTTTATTGGATGAAGTAAGAGGATTTTATGAAGTTATAAACTAGAAAATTTTAAAACGTTTTCTTTGCTACAGTATTAAACTTATATAACTTTGACATGACTTTTCAATTTATAGACTTTCAATTTATAGCCGGAAACTTCTATATAAGCTTCCGTAGAGTAGCAGTTTAAGTTTAGACATTAAATTCATTGCAGCGCACATGATCGCGTGCGCATATCTTAAGATCTTCTTAAAAAATTATTAGAAAAACTTTTAATGAGAGATTATAAAATATAAAAAAAAATACAGAATATTATGTTGTATTTAACACAACTGATGAATGGGAGCTTTTTGCGAACGTTACAGCTCTATTATGAAACATTATATTACAACGGTTCATTTGCAAAGCATATTTAAACACACAATTCGGATTTCTACTATATACATATATATACTTAAACTTCCGCACATCATTACGCAAGTGTAATGAGATCATTTTTCAACGTGATTGCCGCGATAAACACATATCTAACGAAATAACCCATCGTTATAAGGCATCGGCTATTCGCGCTCGTATACTTACGCACAGCCCCGTCTCTGTAATCTATTCTAAAGAAAAAGGATTCGCGCGAGCCGGAAAGTCAAGAAATCTAAGCACGTAAAGCCACGGAAAATTAGCCTCGGGTCTTCAGCGATGCGCGACCATGCTCGCCACAAAGTCACGAATCCAGCTACTTAACAACATTCCGGCAATGCCAATCGTATAGTCGCATCACCTGCAGCCCCGCACACACACGCGTATATAAACACGTATCTATATATTATGCACCTATACGGCTCGAGAATTTTGCTTTGACGTTCAACACCGCCGCTTCGCGTTTCCTCTTTCCTTTCTTGTCGTGCGGCGATTAAAGTTATTGGCGTTCCTGAGCTTATGTAAAATAATCGCCCGCTTTAAGCGAGACGAATTGATACGACGACGAACGGCACGTGTGCTTTGTCAACCGATCTATATTACGGATGCGAATCGAAAGTGATATTTTTTAACAGAAATATCGCGAATAGCAAGCATAAGAAGTAATAAAATATATTTCATTATATGCTAAATTAATAATTATATATAAAATAAGTTAATAATTTTATTCATGAAGAAATAAGTATGTTAAATTATTAATTTCGAAAATACATATTTCTATGTATTTTATCGAACAATAATAATAATTGATTAAAAATAAAAAATGTTGCTAATTGAATGTAGCAAATTGACATTGCAATAAAAAAAATTTAACTTTCTTAGTAAACATCTATTATAGAAAATAGAGAAACCTTTTCGAGATATACTAGAAATAATCGGCATTTTTCTCATCGTACGCAATTTTAAATTCACATTAGGAATTTATTCGTAATTTGCACGAAATAAAACGAGCCGAGTATCAAGTCGAACGACCTCTTATGTGAATTGCAGCGATAGGGGCAGAGGTCCCTCGTGAAATAAACTGCTGAAATAAACGGAAAAGCCGTCCGCTGTGCGCGGTTATATATTACTGTGGAAAGTTTCGCGAGATTCGATCGCAATCGCCTTCGACGAGTCGATATACATAAATCTTTTCCGCGATTAACTTTAAGCCTCACTTAGCTGATCGATCGAACGAATTACGACACGCGTTCACGACTTAAAGAACGTCCGTTCAAAGACGCATTTTGGAACGAATACACGGGAAAGTGACACTCGAACGCCGAAAGAGGAGAGACCTTCGGATTAATTCATATCAATTCATGACGAGAGACAAAAAAATAAGTATGCAAACGATGGACGAAAAAAAACCGGAGTAAAAAAATTGCTGTCCGCGACAGGGTTTAAAAAAACCCGGGTTTTTTTAAAAAGCCCAGCCCAGTGGGTTTTTTTTTTAAACCGGGTTTTTTGGAGTTTATTGGGTTTTTGGGGGTTTTATTGAGTTTTTTGGGATTTTGTTGGGTTTTTTAATTTTTTTAATTTTATTTTTTATAATTCGCTAATGATTAAGAAAATTGGCTATTTAATTGGCACAATTCCTTATTATATGAATTAATTTTTATTTAATTTTTTTTATTTATTAATGTAACAGACGTATATAATACATAGTCTATAGTCTATAGTCTATACACTGTATAGACTTCATTTATAATATTATAAAATTTTTAGCATTTTTGGATGGGTTTTATAAATGGGTTTTTAAGTAAGTTTTTTAAAGTGGGTTTAACCCAATAAAACCCGGTGGGTTTTATTGGGTTGGGCCCACTTAGTCAAACCCTTCGTCCGCGATCTCTTGTTGTAACATAAAAAAGAAAGCAATAAAAATTCGTTAAGTATTCATGCATTTATAAAGAGAGTATGACGAATAAGTAACGCAAAAAAGAAAAAAAAATTCCCATTGGACAACATCGATTCTTTCGATACAAACATTTTGTATTCTTGGGTACAAAAAGACAAAGAGAAGATCGGCGCCGATCGAACGCGAATGTAACTGGCCCTTCTCTTGGCACGTGAGGGACACAGTGCATAAGTATAAGGAGCTCTAGCACTACTTTACTTTCACCTAGTTTCACTCGTCGTTTGCTGGCAGAAATCGCGCCACAAATTTCTGCGGATTCCTTGTTCCTACGACACGCGTAGTTAAATTTCGTCGAGCGACGGACTTTTTTTTTTTTCACCGCATTCGTCATACGGATGTTTGTCGTGCGTTTACGTTGCCGTTTCCGGCAGATTGTTTCCTCTTTTATTGCCGTCTCAGCGGCGAATTTTTATATCCGCGAACACGCGCGGATTATCAAGAGATTATCATGTACTATTGGTTTTTTTGCTTACTTTCTGATGACACGGAGTTGCTCTAAATTTTTGAGAAATGAAAAAGATTATTTAGGCGATTAAAAATATCATATGTAAAACCTGAAACTCTTTTACATATTCGCAGAATTAAAAGAAATAGAAAAAAGCAGTTTGCGCAGTTTTCTTTAAATTATTATTTTATGAGAAGAAATAAAAATAATAATTTTTGACACACTTTATAAAGCTATTTTAATGTGTTACAGAAACATTATTAAACTCGAAATATTTTTTGCGAAAGAAGAAATTATACTTACTATAAAAAGTATTCGACGTATCGCGCGTTGAATAATTCGTTAACAGTTTCATGAGCAGATGCCTGCCATATTCCATACGAGATCAGTAAAAGGAGACTAAAAAGAAACATGAGATAATTTAAATGAACCTTATCTATCGCGTGATGCTATTTTGGGAAGGATTAATCATACTAGTTCTACATCGTACATGATACGTAAATCAACAATCGGAAATATTTATACTCGAATCTTACAAAAGTGCATACACATTTGCATTTTCCGGATCATTCATCGAGCGAGCAACTCGATTGCGTGGGTCATCTTGCTCGTCGAGGCGTCCATTTAGGTACATATCCGTAGGTGGATCCTCAATGCCCACCTATGCGGCAACAGATATCTCTCGTAAGGCATATGGGGTGCTGCACAAACCGTGGTGGGAACTTTGGACAGGTAAAGGCGACTGTATATGTGTGCTCGTACACACGCATGCTCGCTCGTGTGCAACGTCGACTGGAAAACCACCTGTTGATTGCACTCCCGCGCGGGACGACGACGACCTAGAAATCGAGAAACGATTCGCGTGGCTATCAAAATGCCGGTGCATTTCGCGAGCCAGCTGTCGTCACGGCGTTTAACTCGCATTTATTTCCGCGCGACGACAAGTATTTCGACATGTAACGATAAAAGTGAAGAATGACGAGGCGAGATGAGATGGGATGAGATGAGAGCTGTCAAATTTGTAAAAATAAGTCTTTCTCAGGGATTGGAGGAACGCACGCGTGACCCCGAGGGACGGTGTACGATCCAGACGGTTCTCACCGCCGTGTATTATTATTGTACCGCCGGTGCATTTGCATGAAAACTGCTGATTCCCCTGACCTTCGCGGTCTATTTATAGCGCAGTCTGCGTGATGCACTCGTGCGGACGCTTACCTGGTCCGCACGAGTCGCGTAGCTTCGTGTCAGCCCGACATTTTGCTCCGATCCCGTCTTTTCTCCTTCGCCCTCGAAAGCCAGTAGCAGCATGATGGTCTCTTTGCGGCCGTCGTTAAGCAATCGTTAAATCTTTCTAGTTAAATAGTCGCTATAAATGCCGCCTTTGAATGCGGGCCGGAAGTAAAGCTGGGACGATTCTCGATGCCGCAAGCAGTTTTTGTTCAGGTTCTGATAAAGGACCCCGCACCAAATACGTATAGGATACGTTCGGTTTGGCTGTTTTTCATGTGTTGTGGCTTATGACTTGCTGAACAAAAGATGTAATAGCCTCAAAGCTAAATATTTGATAGTTATTACTGAGTTACAGCCAGTCAAACAACTCGCAAAGTCCTAATTTTTCGTGTTTGACTGACTGCAAATCAGTAAGCATCTATTATTTAGCTCTGAGTCTGTTACATTTTTTGTTCAGCAAGTCATAATTACATGTGAGAAAATCAGCTAATTTTATCGCGATTTAATTTCATCTAGGATTTATTTTATAGGTTTACAAACCCCGTACTAATCACAAAATTGAATCTTGATAAGATTAGCTGGTTTTCTCATATGTTGTAGCTTATGATCTGCTGAACAAAAAATGTAATAGGCTCAAAGCTAAATAATAGATAGTTATTGACATTTACAGCCAGTCAAATACAAAAAAAACTTGGGCTCTACGAGTTGTTTGATTAGTTATGTAACTATTTAACTTTGAGGCTATTACATCTTTTGTTCAGCAGGACATAAACTACAACATACGAAAAAAACAGCCAATTCCACCGAAAACCAAAATCCTATATGTATTTGGTGCAGGGTTCTTTCTACATTCTGTGCTTTTTTCTTTTCTAGCTTTTGCAATGTACGTATTTTAAATAGAGAAAAAATTATTAAATCTTTATAATAAAGCTAAACATACAATTCTTCTGCATGCTTGCAGCTGACAATAAGGAAGTTAGCGCATTGATAGTTACGAATGCAAACAAAATCCTTAATTACGCGCGTTTCTTCCTTCGTCGGCGAACAGAATAGCGGCTCTGTTTCAGCCTGTCGGTGATATACATGTACGAGAAGACTTAAAATGGGCCACTTAAAATCAACCGACGTCGAATACATCTCTTCCAGCGTTTCAGCGCGATCGTTAAATCCCTTTAATCGCTCGTCTCATTTAATAATCTCCGGGCGACGACGATTCTTCGGTTGTGCGCCACCGGTTCATTAGCTCTTCTCGTGGACCGCCGCGACGTTCTCTATTGCTTCGGCTTCTAAATCAAACCCCCTGCACGTCCATTAGCGGTACGACGCCACCGACGGCGTTGGCAACTTATCACGAATCCCCCTAATTGCGCCCGGCCATTAAATAATAAGTCGTTGCGAAGAGCGAGAGTATCGCGCGTTTTTTCATAGTTTCAATCTTTTTCTACTACCTCCATCAATGTCATGTAGCATATCTTCCTTAATACCTACCGGAGGCAATTTTCGTTTCAGAAAAATGCTAAAACGTTCCGTTGGCACTAAAATTGCCACAAAGCATCACGATATGAAAATTTTCCGCTCTAATCAGAATTAGCAATGAATCTCAGTCTGTCAAGCGCGTTTTATTTTCTTCTTCTCGAAGTACAATTTTTTTATTGCAGTTTGTCTTTTATTACATTATTACATCATAAAAGGAAAATCTGATTTTACTTGTACACAGAGAAAATTTTCTTTTAGAATTTACCCTGAAAATCATGAATACGGAACATATTTATAGTGTAAAATTAAAAATAGATGCAGATTGTTATTTTTACATTTTTTTTTCAGTTCTGATAATTTAACAATTGAGTTTAATTAACATAACAGCAATATGTTAAATTAACACATGAATGTGTTAAATATTTAACACAAAAATTTTAACGGGCATTTTTTTCAACAAGGAAACACAAATTTTTCAACTGTGTGGTAATCGTGGGACAATATGGTATGGAAAAAATAATATGAGATTTTCTCTGATTAATATCTATCACAATAAAATATAAAATATGTTTGATTAATTTTATTATATAGTTTAGTAAAATATTTATCAAATATATTTTATATTTTATTGTGATAAATGTTATTATTTTTTATTGTGATAAATATTAATCAGAAAAATTCTCAAAATTTTTTCCATATTGTCCCACGATTACCACGATTTTCGGAGTAAATTCTAAGAGAAAATTCTCTCATTGTCAGTGTATTAGAAAATCTGTTAAAATTGGGGGGGAATTGTTGCAATATATTAATAAATTTGAAACAAGAGTGGACAAATCCGATGGTTTATTCATATTTAATACAGTAACGTTCTATTAATACATTCTACAAATTCATCCGTATTCTGACTGTGTACAATGGAGATGAAACGGGAGGTGGATAAAAGTTTATTCTCTCATGAATTGAAATGTCACGCCTCTAACATACACATTCGGCTTCACGCGCTTCGAATAAGAAGCTTGTGTAAAGAACCTATATAACTGTGTGTGTCGACTAATTTAGCCGATTTTTCTAAACGAGCAGCTGGAATCGAGCGTACGTATCCAGCATCCTTCGGCGAGTATTGAAACGAGTGCTATCTTTAGCAGCAGACGAACGGGCGGAGCGTGAGAATACCGGTTTTGCCGGGATCGATAGGATTCGCTCGTCGTATTATCACCGTTTAAATATATCGTGACATTGCGAGAGAAAAGGAGAAAGAAAGACGCGAAGAAATGCAACAGAATAGCCTGTTTACTTACGCACGAACGTGTCGATGTACCGAATGAGTAAGAGACGTTGATGAACGCGCCGGCCATTTAATTGGACATTTCGCGACAGTTCCACGGATATACATGGAAAATCGTGCGAACGATAATCGGCCACTGTCGTCAGATGGAAAACCGGTCGCGGTTACATGAGCCAGAGACGAATGCGCGATAATTGCTCTCTATATCTTCTTTTTGCATCGTCTCCCGTCTCCATTTTGTATCCTCCGCGCTCGAGGGATCATCGCTCTTGACCAGTATTATCGATAATGAGACATATGCGACGAAGAGATAATGAGACTAAATATGAAAAGTAAAGCTACTTCTCTATTTGTTTTTCTTTTAATCATCAAGTCTACACAAAAATGTTCCAGACTCAATAATATCTAATAATAAGTTGCATATGGAATCGATTTTCCGTTAAATAAAATTTCTGATAAGTCAAATTTTTTAAATTCTTTATTTAAAATGTTTAGAAGTATTTAAATTTTCATCAGTTTTCTTTAAGATTAAAATAGAAAAGAGATAAAATAACAAATCAGAATTAAATAAGATGTAAAATTTTATTGCGTATATGTATATCATATCTGTGAATTTGTCGTCTTTTTCATCTTAAACGAATAACTGAAATTATTAATGCTATTAAAACCGCTTTTTTTTCCTTAATTTCCGCTCTAATGTTTCATTGACGTAAGCAGCTAGAAAAGAAACTGTGTTTGAAAGAATTTGAAAACATAATTGCAACATTTGGTACACACATGTCTCCTAATTCTATCTAAAACGACTTGATTCTAAAAAAAAAAATTCTCGCGATTATTCCAAGCGTAATAGCGATTATAAAAAAACGATCTAATAAGCATATGTAACCAATTGCACACTTGTGCATGATGTACTTTCCTGATAAGTAGGTTAGTCAGGTTTTACGCAACATAATAAGAAGAATCGATATAAATAGAGATATATGATTTCATAAAAATAAAAAAAAATACAATTGCGTGTAAAATATATCAAATATTAAATAATTTTATTCCAATACCGATCTCAATATGTGTTATGTCAAAATTTAAAAAAAAATTACGGCTAAGTTTTTTTTTTCTTTTTCCACGAATTAATTATATAACGATATCGCACGATATCGTGACGTCGATATTGTACGACAACGAGAAATCCATTCATTATGAGCGGAAACTAGTTGTGCTTTCGCGCGGGCGCGCAAATGCATCTATTTTTAGAACCCTAGAATGGAAGAATGAGCGAGCAAGCGAGCGCAGCGCGTGAGAAATACAGGTTTTCGCGCGGGTGAGAGTCCAGCCTCGGTGTTTGCTTCATCATCATCCTCGTCGTCGTCGCGTATATTTGTATTGCGCGGAGCAAAAAAAAGGGCGAGCGCGCGTGTAACGTGTAATATTGCACAAACAGAATCAATTAATACATTTATGTATACATCGCGCGAAAGCGAGCGAAGTGAACGAGAGCGCGACTTCGTATCGATAACGCGATAAAAAATCGGACAGGACAAAAACAAACGGTTACGAGGGAACCTGTTAGATAAACGCGTCATCCGGATCTATCTCTCGTTCTAGTGGAGAGCTTCGCTCCAGGATACCTTCTTCTTGTTCCGAATCCTTTTATGCTGCTCGTCTATTTTTGTATCCTATCCGACGTATTTATAGCCGGTATAGCAGTCTGATGACTTGTACACAGACGTTTCTTAGAATGTTATTATCTCTTCTTTAAGAAGAGATAATAATATGCAATTTGTTGAGAAAAAGAGCAGAGACACCGATTGTCATGATTTAATGGATAGAGCGTACACAGTTGAAAAATTTGTGTTAAATTTAACAAATATCACATGTCCCAAACGGTCCACAGAAATTTTTGTGTTAATTTAACATAATACGGATATGTTAAACGATGACACGAATATTGTGTTAATATTTTAACATAAAATAAATGCAAACTTCAAGTAAACTTAAAATAAATTTTGTGTTAAATTAACATAGTTTTAATGTAAAAATTAACTAAAAAAGTTGTTAATTTTACATTTTATCATCCCCACTTATATTATAAAGTAGAATCAACATTTTTTTTCTGTAAATTTTAACAGATAAATCTTATCACTAATAATACCGAACATATTTATTGTGTAAAATTAAAAGTAAATACACATTGTGTTATTTTTACACTTTTTTCAGTTATTTTAATAATTTAACATTTGAGTTTAATTAACACAACAGCAATATGTTAATTTAACACATGAATGTGTTAAATATTTAACACAAAAATTTTTACGGGGACCGTTTTTAACAAGAAAATCCAAATTTTTCAACTGTGTATGTACAGTGGACTTGTATAAACATCGTGCTAATAAACCTCGAGGTAATCCTGCGATTAATTCACCATCGATAACAAGAATGATATTCGATGTTTATTATTTATTAATATAAATACAATCATAATAAAAAAAAATGACTCGCGATGTCTGAGGTCAGTTAAGTGCTCTATTTTCCGCACTCGACTGCATTCGAGTTTCACAAAGTGCATATAGTATCCAATCAATCTTTTTGTCTGAATATTTCGCGACTCTAATGCGTAGTAGTAAGATTGAAAATTAATCTCAATATTCCTTTGCGAAAGATCATCCAAATAACTCTGCGTTCATTATATGAACGGAATGACTTATGATCGATAGCATACAGTTATAGATAAACGTGAAATATTGCTGTCTACAGCAATAACATTTAAATATGTTCAGACATTAATGAATCGGTCATATAATTTCTCGAAGTCGTTTAGCGAACAGAGTTATATTTAGCAGTCCCTACTTCTCCAACATATATATAATTAACTTTTGCACAGAAATAAAAAATTTAGAGGAATGAAGTTTTTTTTTAATTAAAATTGGATGAGTAATAAAATAAATCTTCGTAATCTATTTTTATTTTTATATATAGGTGAAACGTATTTCATAAAATTTTCTGAACTCGATCATCTATTACTTGAAAATTATTTATGTCTCGACATTATGTGAATTGAAGTTTCTAATTCTAGCTTCTCGTATCTGTTTCCGATAGTAGAAATAATTCTCTGTCATAACTACTTAAGTTTATTCACTATTTATCATCATTAGTCGTGCATTCATGTTAGAAAAGTACTTGTTCCGTCAAAACACGCGCTATTGATATGATAAAATGCATTCCTAATTACTTATAACGCGATGATTAATGAGAAACTATAATTATTATTAAAGAAAAACAATACACGTGTCAGTATTAGTTGTTCACCGGCTTTTCAGTTTAATGCGGGTACAGTCTTAAGTGACGACGATGCAGCCGGTTTTAAGCTAAAATACACTCAATTAACCCTTAATTGGCCGGCACCAATTATAAGCCTAACGTACGGACGCGTATTCATTTGGTCAACAAGAATGTATGGTCCGCCGACAATATATTTCTTTTATTTTATGACAGCGTCGCAGTAGCTGTCGTGTCAGATAAACGAATTTCTTTAAACAAAAAAAGTCTTTAATTATCCGAAGATTGGAGGAATAATAGTGTGTGTACTTTTTTTCTCATTTATATAAACATTATCTGTGACATATTAAATAAATCCAGCATATTTACTTACTCAAAATTATAAATGATCGAAATGCAAGATACTTTTCAATGTAAAAAAAAAATGTCACTTTGGAGAGAACCAGTTTGCAGATAAAGAGCAGATAATCGATACACAGTTGAAAAATTTGTGTTAAATTTAACAAATATCACCTGTCCCAAACGGTCCACAGAAATTTTTGTGTTAATTTAACATAATACGGATATGTTAAATGATGACACGAATATTGTGTTAATATTTTAACATAAAATAAATGCAAACTTCAAATAAACTTAAAATAAATTTTGTGTAAAATTAACATAGTTTTAATGTAAAAATTAACTAAAAAAATTGTTAATTTTACATTTTATCACCCCCACTTATATTATAAAGTAAAATTAACATTTTTTTCTGTAAATTTTAACAGATAAATCTCGTCACTAATAATACGGAACATATTTATTGTGTAAAATTAAAAATAGATACACATTGTGTTATTTTTACACTTTTTTTTAGTTGTTTTAATAATTTAACATTTGAGTCCAATTAACATAACAGCAATATGTTAAATTAACACATGAATGTGTTAAATGTTTAACACAAAAATTTTAACGGGGACCGTTTTTAACAAGAAAACACAAATTTTCCAACTGTGTATACATGAATAAAAAATGGAAAATGCCGCAATTCGCGGTATTTCGTAATGACTGCCTGATTCATCAACACACCTTGCTTCTGCGATCGACAGCTTTATTGTCGGCGAAACTATAATGAATAGTTGAGTAGAGCGCGAATGTGCTGATGTTTCTCTAAGAACACGTGCAAGGTTAAATTGTGCTCCTCGTGCATCATTGCTTCCGCGTTCACGATAATGAGATCAGTCCAGCTGTCGCGCTTCTTGCCAAGAATAACACTGGTAACTCGTTCGTATAAGTAGTATTAAAAATGAAGAGTTTAATAAAGTCAGTTAACAACTGTTGCTTTAATATTTAATATGTAAAAAACAATTCTAGATCTTATATAATAAAATGTCTTATTTTAGAATCTATATATTTTTATTTATTTATTTGAAGTCTCTAAAACTTCTGCAAGATCTTTTTGTGATCATAAGACATAAATTCTTATTTTTAACAGCCTAATTATTGTGTGAAATTGCAAGAAAAAATTAAATATTTTTTGACAAATAGATAAATTTTAACGCTTTGCGTTCGAGTCCTCTTAATATGACTTTTATGTGAAAACCATCTTTCTTGGTCGGTAAAACGTGTTATTCTTCAATGAGAGAGTGCACTGTCTCTTTATCAATGTCAAATATTTTCACTCGCTGCGGAGAAGCGAAGGGAAGGAAAGTGATAGATAATTTTTTGCAGTAATTTTATAGCCTTATTCCAGAAATAGATAGCAATTCAATCTCGATCTATTTAACATTCATCGCAAACTCGATTTTAATCATCTGATGATAAGTAATCATTATGTTCATTTTCATGCATTTTTACGCAGCTGTTGCATAAATTAATGGAGTTGTGGATTATAAAAAACAATTTTTTTCCTGATAATCAGTAGTTCAAATAATTATCTTCTTCCCACACATATTATAAATTAATATGCAAACTATAGTATATTATACATGGTATATATTTTGTAAAGCGTGCACGTGTGAGAATTTATTTGATTTCGCGAGATGAATCTTGATTAGTTAATTATATTCGCGCGAGTCTCGTGAAATCTTCAGAGCGCAACTCGAGACATCTTTCCAAGTTGCAGTACGAAGTGCGTGCGATTTTAACGAGCCAGCTCGCTCGCAATTATTTTAATTCGTCGTCGGTTAAACTCGTCGCGTTAAGAGTTCCTAACATCCCTGAATATAATTTCAAGCGCCGCTGATAACTTGCGGAATAATTAATAGACGTGACAGCGCGAACAGCTTATTAACGAGTCAAGTAAAATTATCGCGAGTTTAAATTATTCTCAATATGTCTGCGTTATAATATCGCTATCAATAGAAAACTGTGTACGAGTGAGAAAGTATCGATCTTACAGGGACATAAATATTGTAATGTGTTGTTTTGATTCGTTGAAATAATGATACAGGAAGATGATTGTATCGCGGTAGAGCGAACAAAAAAATAATTATAATTAGTATTTTACTCTCTATGCTTATAAATTATATTATTTAGTATCTCAACATTATACATTCGCGTGATGATGACTATATATTTCCATATTTGTATATATTATCTCCAGATAAATTATTCGAATAACAACAACAGGAGGGTAAATGTGTGATCTTTCTCAAACATATAGACCACAGATTTTATCGTGATTTGACATAAAGCAAGAATTTATTTTAATAATTTGATACAATTTTAATTATTAAAGACAAAGTTGAAAGCTCTGATATTGAATATCCACAATAGAAGAAACGAGCTAATTGAAAGAAAAGCGCACGTTAATTCTTGTTATTTCAGTGCGATTTATTTAATGATTAATTGTTTAAACTGACTTTAACAACTTTGAGCAATTAATAACTCGCAGAACTTGAAAGAAAAACAATTAACTTCTGCGCTTTAATTACCATGTTTGGTTTTCAATTAGCCTGGTTCCCCTAATTGATATTTAGTTATTAATACTTTTAGTGTTCCAAACAATTTTTTATGAGATTATTTCAGATATAATATTTATACATATATATATTTGTAGAGAGAGGGGGGGAAAGAGAGAATTATTTTATTCTACACAAAGGACGAGCGTGCAATTAAATTTTTGCTAAGTTTTTTATTTAGAGTTAAAAACACATTAAGTTGGACTCGTATATTGGAATTATATGTAAATAAAGAGAAACGCGAGGAATCTGAGACAAATTATTTATACTCATTCTAATTACACGAAATTGTTGAAACAATTTTAAATTTATACCATCAGCAAATTTATACGTTCAGATAACTGAAACTTTTACGGACTGAGTTGCTTATTACAGATATGCAAACATCGTCTCTAATCATTTAACTGTGCAACTCGTAAATTACATAAGACATGTTTTTGTGTAAAGAAATAAAAAATTGTATTTAAAAATTGAGCTCTTATATTTCTCTTTGAAAGCAGAGAATAATTAAAGCCCCTGGGTGCTCACCGCGGCCATATTGGAATCGTGACGTCAGAAGCGAGAAATAACACGTTGAGATGTTTTAGATGCCATTTCTAAAGAAAAACATATTTGCATAAAATAACACGTAAGATCTCTTTAATACACTTCTAAAAAACGCCGAAAACTATTCTTTTCCCTTGACAGTCAATCAACAACCGTAAAATGATCGAGATATCAGACTTTGACATGCGGAATGACTGCGCATGTGCAAAGACCAGACGGACTGGGCCTCGTAATATTACATTTTACAGCTGTTGATTGATTATAAAGGGGAAAGGATAGTTTTCGGCGTTTTTTTAGAAGTGTGTATTAAAGAGATCTTAAGTATTATTTTATGCAAATATGTTTTTATTTAGAAATGTCATCTAAAAATTTTTAGCGTGTGTTTTCTCGTCTCCGACGTCACGATTCCGACATGGTCGGCAAGGTACCGGGAGCCTTAACTCTGCAGCATCAAATTTCGCAATTTTTATGTTTAACAATAAGCCAATATATAGAAAACTGACTCAAAGACTCGATTAAGGTCGTACATAAAAATAAAAAATGACGAATTATCTTGCAAAAGTACGAATTGGCGAATTCGTTATGCAAAGGTGCGCTCTTTTTCTTTTTTTATTTTCATTTACGTAGACCACTTTTCAGCCTGATTCGTGTAATACGAATATCATATCAGTGCGATATTCAATGTCACACGGCGAAACTTGAGAAAGAGCTTCGAGCACGTATTTGAGCGGACCCCGAAAGTGCGAAAAGTGCGAAAAATTATTGGCGAACGGGCCAATGAAATATCATTACATCGTATAGGGTATCGGTGATACAAATTGCCGCCTACGTTTATTCATATATACATTTGTGCCGCTCCTCAAGTCAAGTCGTCGTCTCGTGTATATCCAAGGATACTGACGCGGCGCTACACGGCGCGGCTCACTAACTGCTTGTGTTTATCGCCAGCTATATTTAGCCCAGGCTATTGCTTCGCCGAGTGCGACAGACCGAACGAACGAACGAACGAACGGACGGACGGACGGACGGACGGACGGACGGACGGACGGAGTGAACGAGCCGCGGCAGCGCGCCAGCATCAGCAGCCAGCCTGTAACATTACGGCCGCGTTCCCATGGCGTATATCCTCCCCGTTCCATGCTCTACGAGATATCCCGTACCATTCCATTCGTATGCCTGCACGATCGCCCTCGCCATTCCGCGAGGCGTCGTGTTGGTTGGACCCTACGGTTCCGTGCGGTTGACCGGCGATGATGCATCTCGCGAGACGGCGGCGATGCAGCACTTCGTTGTTGCTGCAGCAGCTGTTTAGTGGCGTAGACAGATTGGCGGATTTTATATATATATATATATAGGGTGTCCCAAAAGTCCCGTAACAGTTAAATATCTCGAAAACAAAGGCTTTTTAAGGGGGGGACATACACCCAGAGGCATCAAAAATAGCCCTGTATTCATGAATTTTTTACTCGGAAAGTATTAGGATTGTCAAAAATCTATTATATGTATATTTAGTAGTATAAGGTAAAACTTATTGAAAAATGTTAAAAAATATGATATTGCTGCTGACGTCAGATGCTATTGCCCAATATGCAATCTACATATATGGTTCATCTGAAACAAGAAAACTCGATTGATTGTTAAAATATACAGATGAATTTATCTTCGTCGTGGCGAATTTTTAAAATTCGTAATATTTGTAAACTGACACTTATCTAAATATAAGAACGAATTTTTTATTTAAAAAAATGATCGTTTTTTGGCTGTTAAAAAAACTAAGGCGTTTAAAAAAAAGCCTACGACAAAGACTGGATTTATATTTTAAGAATCAATCGAGTTTTTTTGTTTCAAATATAGATTGCGTATTGGATACCGTAAAACGCAACAGCATCTGACGTCAGCAGCAATATCTTCCATATTTGTTAAAATTTTTCAATAAAAATTTCACCTTATATTACTAAATATATATAATATAATAAAAACCTCATTTTGATAATTCTAATACTTACTGAGAAACAAAATTTTTTGGTGCCTCTGGGTGTATGTCCTCCCTTAAGAAAAATGTTTTAAATAAAAATTGTAGGGTTTTAAGTGGCAGATAAAGTAATAATTTTAGTGTGACTATAAATAGCATTGTTAAGGCCACGTACAATTCTTTGAAATTTTTAAATGGAAATCTCTATATTTGATTACATATTCATGTAGCTTATCTTAAGAGCTTGTCAAAACACTAAAATAGAGTCTTTTCCGTTAACAATAAGTATTTTTCGAGTTATGGAGCTTGAAAGATATTTTTTGACATAAAATACAAAATATCTTGTAAAACATTTAGTTTTCGGTAATCTTATCTTAATATTTTTATTTGCACAGAATAATGAGACCAATCAATTGGTATAAAGAAAACGCATAATTGTTTTTAAGAAAAAATATATTGCAATATGTATACATTTTCTTAAAAATATAACTATGCGTTTTCTTTACACTAATTGATTTGTTTAATTATTTTTTGCATAAAAGTATTAAGGGAGGATTATCGAAAACTAAATATTTTACAAGATATTTTGTATGTTATGTTAAAATACTGTAAATTTCAAGCATTATAATTCGAAAAGCACTGAATGAAAACATACTTTATTATAGTGTTTTGAAAAGCTTTCGAGATAAGCTACCAGAATGTGCAATCAAAAATAGGAGTTTTCATTTAAAAATTTTAGGGTAAATTTTACATGGCCGTAACAATGCTATTTATAGTCACATTAACATTACTACTTAATGCTCCACTTAAAGCTCTATATTTTATTTGAAACATTTTTTTTCAAAAAGTTTTTGTTTTCGAGATATTTAACTGTTGTAGGACTTTTGGGACACCCTGTATATTATAATTATTTATAAAATATTAAACATTTTTTTTTAGAGCAGTCTATTATCTATCTTTCCTAATGAGCAGTTTATATTATATAGTAGCCGAGAAAACTCCTCCGTTCTATATATTTACTTGTACATATTGCAATAAAATTTTCTCAGAAAGTAAAAAAAATAAGAAAATTATATATATAAAATAGAAGAATTTTTCTCCACTACTAATATAAAATGTTTGTTAGGAGAGGTAGATAATAGACTGCTCTAAATAAATTTGAAGTATTTTATAAATAATTACACTGGTCAACACTGATTTTATTGCTAATTATATATATACATATATAAAATAATGGTGTTGTATGTAGTAAAATAATAAAAAAAAAACAAAGTAAGCTAATTCAGATAATTAATGCATAGAAACGATAATAAATTATATATGGAATTAATTTGCTAATTTTTGCTTTTTTTTTTTGCTGTCACAAAAAATTGTTTTCCTCAAACCATTAAAAAGTTACGAATGGCTATAGATAGCTTATGATTAAGCCATAATGCTCTTGTAAAAATAACATATACATAAGTCAGAGCAAAAAATTAACAGTACTAGAATTTTTTGCTATTTTTTTTTTGCTACATTTTCCCATCAAAAATATTTTTTTGCTCGCGAAATAAGTTTAAAAAATTTATGTTTTACCAAGTCATTGTAAAAAATAGCATATACATAAGTCAAAGCAAAAAATTAACAGTACTAGAATTTTTTACTATTTTTTTGCTCCAATTTTTTTGTTATTGATATCTTTTTGAACATTGGAGCAAAAAAATATTTTTGATGGGAAAATGTAGCAAGAAAATAGCAAAAAATTCTAGTACTGTTAATTTTTTGCTCTGCCTTATGTATATGCTATTTTTTACAAGAGCATTATGGCTTTAATTTTTTTTTGACAGCAAAAAAAAGCAAAAAATTAGCAAATTAATTCCATATATAATTTATTATGTTCTGATAATTTGGCTTAGATAGCTTAATATATACCTCGTATATATAGGTGTCATAAAATCGTAATTTGAATAGTCATTATCTCAAAAACTAGAGTCAATTCGTCATAACTATTGTTACTTTTGGATTCAGCATCTCCAAAATATCCTAAATTCGTTCAAACATCCTTGGCAATTAAACAACTTTTTTTTGTCGACCAGTGTTATAATAAGAAAGAAAAAAACATGTTTTAACATTTTTAACGCTAAATATGACAAGTAAAAGCTTCTCCTTTTACACTATCAAATTAGACTTCCATATTAAATGTAAAAAATACGAAACGCGTAGGGCTAATTAGAAATGATTACGAAAATAAACTCGATACGACTGTGCCTACGCTATATGAATCGGGAAAATTGCCGAATCAGTTTCCCATCGGGAGACGCAAATAACAGAGAGAAACTTTCTAGAATCCACTTTCCACGATGCCTCCGCGGAACCCTGGTCTCTTTCGGTCGTCGAAACTCTGAAAGTCGCGCATGTGTTCCCTGCTGCGAGAGAGCCGCAGGTATATCGGTCATCGGAATATCGTCACACCTAATTTTTCATTCGTCTCTCCGCATTAAAATTTCCCCCAACGTGATGGTTTTGCCGTTTCAAGGCAACTACGTCGCGCGCGAACTATCGCTATTTGTCCGCCGTGCGGCTATAAATAGAAGCGCTGTTGATTTATGAATAAATAAAGGCATCGACGGTATATATGTGCGTGAGGCTCGTTCTGCCTCTTCTATATGCGTGCGAAAAGAGACTGCGTGTTCTCCTCTCTTTAACACGTGACATGCCGAGTCCTGATCCAGGGCCGCATTAATCCCTTTCGATCCGGCACAATTTTCATTAAGATCATACATGTTTATTTATCGAAATCGCGAGAGTGGCTCTTAAAATTCACAAGCAGCAGAAAAGTTTTTTTTAATTCCGTATATACAGGGTGAGTCTTTTTAATCTTAACAGGCAAATATCTCGAAAAGGAGAAGATTTTTTTTAAATGTTTCAGACGAAAGTTTTATGACTTCAAAGGGGACATAAGATGGTACCATTGGTTTGACCTTGGATAGTCATTTAAAGGTCACGCATAATTATTTTTTAAAAATGTTACAAATTTGATATTTTTTCTTAAAAACAATTGATTGGTCTCGATTTTCTATGCATAAAAGTATTAAAATATAAAAGTACCATCTTACGTCCCCCTCGAAGCCATAAAACTTTTGTCTGAAACATTTTTTAAAACAACTTCTCCTTTTTGAGATATTTGCCTGCTAAGATTAAAAAGACTCGCTCTGTATCAATTTCTCATTTCATCAAAATAATGTAAATCTTGTTATATTATTCTTCTGTATTAATTATACAGAATGCGTCAATTTTTATCTCTCGTTTATGGTCCATTCCTTGCAAAAATATCGATGGCAATGCGCGTTTGATCATAATTAATAATTCTTGCTGAGAAGATAACTAGTTAGACACGTATAAAACGTTTGCCTTATCGGAATGCGAAGATATGAAAATTTGCAAAATGCGATACGAGATATAAAAAGACTTCGGAGAAACTGTGCTTCATCGCGCGCGTCGATTATAACATACGCTTTGATTTGTCAAAAATAACTCATTGTCAAAAATTCGCGCCACGTGTAGCGTAATATGAGTTAACATGAATTTATCATTGATTGAATATATTTACTCATGTAAATATATTCTATGTATATATACATATATGTATAGACACGTCCGCTGATGAATATATATGAATGCATGACGCAATCTAAATATAATTACTGTAGTTTTAAATATCAACGACGTCTGGAACATCGTCGTAAGAAGAAGAAAAAAATAATTACTAACATTAAGTGCTAATTCTTCATGGAAAGAAGAGAGGGAAGGGATTCCATCGCTAAATAAGAGATAAAAGCTGCGATTCTCGACAGCTAATATTTTCATTTTTTTTCCGACTTTTAAAACTGTTCGTTGTTTCCCATCTTTTTTTTTTTTTCCTCGAATTAAACGGATTAAAATAACTATCGTACTATTGCGACGTTTGCACATCCTCTATGTAACGCACGACGATACCACATGGCTTAAAGATATTATATTTCATCGATGACCTTGAAATATGTCACGATCATCCGCTGCATGCCTTCCAATCGTGACCTTTGCCACATACAGGAAATTGACGATTCTGCAAAAGCAAAGTCGCTCATCGTCGTCGCACTCTTGTCGCATCGCTGTCATCTCTTTTTATATAAGTTAAGTATTAATTATTATTTAATTTATCGAGTACACCGAGAGAATTTTCTCTTAGAATTTACTCTGAAAATCATGGTGATCGTGGGACAATATAGTATGGAAAGAATTTTATGAGAATTTCTCTGATTAAAATTTATCACAAAAAAAAATAATATTTATCACAATAAAATATAAAATTTTATGTTCGATTAATTTTACTAAACTGCATAGTAAAATTAATCAAACGTATTTTATATTTTTTATTGTGATAGATATTATTTTTATTGTAATAAATATTAATTCGCTAATAATAAAGAGAAATTCGCATAAAATTCTTTCCATATAAATTTATCACAAAAAAAAAATAATATTTATCACAATAAAATATAAAATTGTATGTTTGATTAGATTTACTAAACTGCATAGTAAAATTAATCAAACATATTTTATATTTTTTATTGTGATAGATATTATTTTTGTTGTAATAAATATTAATCAGAGAAATTCGCATAAAATTCTTACCATACCATATTGTCCCACGATTTTCAGGGTAAATTCTAAGAGAAAATTCTCTCTGTGTAAAGTTATCGAAATTATCAAGATTGACATTATTAAATTCTACATTGATATTTTATCGTCAACGTTTACGCGATATGCAACTAAAATTAATTAACGAAAATATAGCAATCTGAAATAAAACTTGACGAAGACTTACGAAACACTTTTAGTTGGTGATAACAAGCTCAACTAAATTACAGACGAGAGTATTAATATCATCGAGATTTATTCGGCCAAACGATCTGTTGTATGGTTGATTCTTCCTGCAGAGTAAATAATGGGAAAGAAACGCCGAATGATAGTTATTAACGGAGTTTCGCGGTTATAAAAGGATTTATTGTACTGCTCACATTCACAGAGATCTCTCAGACATTTCGTGATTCGCAAAATTCGGACGAATCTACTATATAGAGTGACCTGAATCGCTAAAAACTTTCTCAGTCGTAAGATTGTTTAACGAATTGGAAATTGTAAATGACATTAGTTTAAAAAGAATGTAATAAAAATTCATAACAAAATTATTAATAGAGAAAATTGATGATTTAATAAAGCTCGAGAGAATATAAATGAAAAATAAAAAAATTTTGTATTTTAATTGTTTTTTGTTAAAGATTTAATGCGCTATGTTTAACGATCGAATTATTTAATGCTGCAAGTTTTAAAAATTCCTATTAAGTATCGATTTTTCATTAAATATTTTATATAAAAATTAATTTATTATATAAAGATAAATTTTTCAATTATCCTAAGAAAACAGCGATTTTTAAATAATAAAAATTTTTAAATACTCGTGCACTTTTTTCAAAAAGGAATATACATATTCCTTAGCGAGAATATACATATATGATTCTGTTCATTAGGAAAAGCTATAAAAATAGAGGTAGCCGAGGTAGTTCGAAAATAGGAAGCCATTAATTAGTTCTTGAATGAGTAAGAAAAATGACGTGGAGGTTTATATTCTTAACGAGCGTTGAATTCGCAATTCTTCCTCTTCAGGTGTCACTTCCGTTTCGTGTGAACAGGATGAAGACGCGACAAATGTCGCGATTTATATGCAATTGTAGAATACATCGTCGACGGACACATGTCGATTACGTGAAACGCGTACGAACTGTCTTAAGATGCGCTACGTCATTCTTCATCAACTTATGAAACGATTTAAATCGCGCATTACACTAATGTGTGTACCGCGCCACATCCGGCTATATCTAAGATGAACTTTGTGACACTGTTTCGGACGTTAGCAACAACAACTCGTGGCAATCTGTAACATACGTAACATTGATAATAGCTGTTGAAACTCGTTTTATTTTTAGAAAGCGTAATGATACATAAATATGTAAACGATAATTGTGTACTACAAGTGTGATATTGAGATTATTCCTTTCTCTCGTGTTGTTTTATGTTCGTTCCACAAGTATTTGCTTCATTTCCGTCGATATTCGATGAATAATACGGATTTGCTATCAAATTTTTTTCGCGATTGTTTTTGTGCGATATTTAACTCGACTAATATTGATTACGCGAGCTGTATATCAATTGTGGTCAAACACTCGTTTCACGCGATTTTTACACAGAGAGAATTTTCTCTTAGAATTTACCCTGCACAGTTGGAAAATTTGGATTTTCTTGTTAAAAACGGTCCCCGTTAAAATTTTTGTGTTAAATATTTAACACATTCATGTGTTAAATTAACATATTGCTGTTGTGGTAATAAACTCAAATGTTAGATTATTAAAACAACTGAAAAAAAGTGTAAAAATAACACAATGTGTATTTACATTTAATTTTACACAATAAATATGTTTGGTATTATTAGTGACAAGATTTATCTGTTAAAATTTACAGAAAAAAAATGTTTATTTTACTTTATAATACAAGTGGGGATGATGAAATGTAAAATTAACAATTTTTTAAGTTAATTTTTACATTAAAACTATGTTAATTTAACACAATTTATTTTAAGTTTACTTGAAGTTTGCATTTATTTTATGTTAAAATATTAACACAATATTCGTGTCATCATTTAACATATCCATATTATGTTAAATTAACACAAAAATTTCTGTGGACCGTTTGGGACATGTGATATTTGTTAAATTTAACACAAATTTTTTAACTGAAAATCATAATAATCTATAGAGATATCTATAAAATATGTTTGATTGTGTTAGATATTATTTTTATTGCGATAAATATTAATTAGAAATTCTCATAAAATTCTTTCCGTACCATATATAGTCCCACGATTACCATGATTTTCAGGATAAATTCAAAGAGAAAATTCTCTCCGTATACTCGCGCGAATCGATATAGCTTAAGATAACGAATTAACATATTGTATTGCGTATTTATAGTACCGAGGTCGTAAAAATATCCTATGTCGCAAGAACGGTGAGGAATTGCTCTTATATTTTCCGTAGCGAGAAATCTATGATGCAAATCGGCCGATCGTAAAACCTGGCTGGTATGCGAGAGCAAACGAGGTCTTCCGGAATTTTTTTTTGAATGAACGCCAAGGCGCGGCACAATGGATCGTCCTTAACGCAAAACCACGCTGCCATGAGTTGTTTCGAAGAAAAAGAAAAAAAAAATCGCGACGCCTTACAAAAACCTGCAGAATTTAGAACGAGGTTGCGAGTAAAGTCGCGGTAAATCGAAGGACGTTGACATACAAACCCGAAATTATTTTCCGAGAAAAACGAAATTGTATATTATTGCCAAGTAATAAGTCCTCGTCGCTGTAGAATATTTTTCGAAAGATTGGTCGAGAGAGAAAGAATTTTTTTCGGATGACACGTGTTCCCCAGTTACATAATTCTCTCTATCTTTGAAATTGAAAAGATCAGCATACATTTTTTTTATACATCTATACGAGTTATAAATAAGTGCGTGCTCTATCGTGAGAAATCGATCTCCGTTATTATTGTTAATTAACCGTTTAAAGGCTAAGCAAATCCGTCGCGAAGACTGGGATTGATTGCGCAAGCAGCGAGAGCGATTATTATTTACGCGAGCAAGCGAAAAACTGCGGTCCCGTACGATATGTCGATCGCGCAAAGAAGCACAAGTATAAAAATCGGCGCTGAAGATCGTCTTACGAAAGAGGATTTCCTCGACTGTTTTTCGCGCGCCTACACGGTTGAGGTTGCACAACCAGACACAATCGGCTGGTAGAGAAAACCAGTTCGTTGTGCCACGGAGAGCTCTCGAGTCTTGAGCTCCCTCAAGGTGGTCTCGTCTAAATATAGCCGAGTGGAGCCCAGAATAACATCGCATCGAGCCGGCAATGACCAAAGCCCACCTCGCCTCGTCCACGAACTAGGATAACCGCTTCGAGTGGCGGGTCAGTTTTGGTCCCACCGATCGTCCTTTCACCCAGCGAGAAGATAAACAAGGAAATAAACAAACTTAACGGGAAGGCATTTCGTTGGGAGATCCGTATAATGAGAGGAGTGAGATAAAGTACTCAAAATATGCTGCTGCATATAAAAAGCAAAAGTAAAAAAAAGCATGATAATATATAAATAATATATCAAAGGAATTTTTAAGAATATATGCAGGAATTTCTGGAAGTCGCAGTATTGAAATCAAGATCAAGACACTTAATGACAAGATTTGGCAGAATAATCGGAAAATTCTGATCTGTTAAATAAGCTCATGTCATGTTTATGTCAATGGAATATACTCTTTGACACTTATTTTCACGTCAAACGAGCAGGTTGATTATATTTGATGCTTCAAATGTATGCTGAAAATATTGGCCCGAGATGTTACGTGTAATGAAACATTTCAGAGCGTGAAAAGTCTCGTAAAATCACAATTCTAATATTAGAATGTTGTCCGCGAACTAGGCTAACCGACCTGAGCATTGGGTCAATTTCGTGTCTATCGGAAATACCGATCCTATCTAGAAGGAGAGAAAAAGCGGGAAGTTCAGATTCCGATAAACAAACCTGACCCGCTTCTCTATTCTTAGCTCGAGAAGACAAATATGTACGCGGTTTCTCTTCTACTAATGGACGGCGAAGCTATTACTAGAAAACTAACGACTAATAATAATTTCTCAGACAGGCTGATAATAATAATTTGTAATCGTGACATGTGAATTTGCATAAGCTAACTTTTTTTTACAATATCACGTTTATGAGAATTAATTAAGGCTCCTGGCTCCTTTCCGACCATGTCGAAATCGTGACGTCAGAGGCGAGAAAACCCACGCTAAAATTTCTTAGATGCCATTTCAAAATAAAAAAATATTTCGATGAAACAGCACTTCAGATGGCTTTAGCACACTCTTAAAAAACCCCGAAAACTATCCTTTCCCCTTTATAATCAATCAACAGCTGTAAAATGTAATACTATGAAGCCCAGTCCGTCTGGTCTTTGCACATGCGCAGTCATTCCGCATGTCAAAGTCTGATATCTCGATCATTTTACAGATGTTGATTGATTATAAAGGGAAAAGGATAGTTTTCGGGGGTTTTTAAGAGTGTGCTAAAGCCATCTGAAGTGCTGTTTAATCGAAATATCTTTTCATTAAAAAATGGCATCTAAGAATTTTCAGCGTGTGCTTTCTCGCCTCTGACGTCACAATCCAATATGGCCGCGGTGAGCACCCAGGAGCCTTAAAAAATAATTTTTTTTAAATTAAATTGTCGAAAAATAAATATCAAAAAGAACAAGGGAAGAAACGATTGAAACTGTAGAAAATCAAGATGCTAGTAAGATATCGATAGAGGATAGCGATTTATTTTTTTCACTATATTCTTTAAAACTCGAGACAACAAGAAAATTACAAAATAATTTGATGGTTATTTTTAAATTTATTTATGATTATTCATGAATTGCTTTGCATTAATAACAATAATTACTATATCAAACATATCCAAATATTATTTGGAACCTATAATAGAGTACCATATACAACACTTTGGTCACAGTTGAGTTATATCTCTCGTTTATATTACGAGATAAAGAAATAAGATAATAAGGAAAAAAAATATAAATATCAGATAATGCCGATCGATACATTAATACTGATAATACCGATTATAATGACATGAAATACTTGTGATAAAACTTCTCTTGTAGCCTCACTCAAAACATTTCTAAAATCGGCCAAGAGCTATCAGAAATTGTTATTAATTAAAAGTCGGAGATCGGATGTATAATATTATACTTATACTTGCTACAGTCAAACTGCTGAAAGCATTATAACTTTCTGTACCCTCAGATAAAGACGGCAGGCAATCTCTGTATATAATGACGAAGAAATGAGAGAGAGAGAGAGAAAGAGACTCTCAACGACGTGGCGGTAGTTGCTACGATTAAAGAAGAACTGACCCCCACGACTGTCACGTTTAATTTATATGTTAATGAGGAGCGCATGTCATATTTCAGCCGCCCCGTGCACCATCTCTTAGAGTATGTAAGCGCGCAGGAGGAAATTCCGTTCTCGCCCCTCATCCTCTTCCCCTGGCCCCTTTTTTGGGTTTATATTTAACCACACCACACACCACGGCACCCAACGCAGCCAACTTTGCCGCATTATTCTCCCGGTGCATCTTAGGTCCCTTCCTCGCCCTCTCTCTTTTTCTTTTTTCTTTTTTTTTTTCTTCGCGGCGGTCTCTTCTTTTCCCTTCCTCCCTCTCGGATACACTCGTTTTCATTGCGCCGACGGCTAGTCCGTCGTGATGCACGCGATTCACGCACACGAGTGCTTGTTCATTTTCAAGGAAAGGTGGTCTCACACAGCCTCCTCCTACGTTAATTATTCTAAAAGAGGGATCATATAGAGATTGATAAGCGATGGAGCGATAGATCTGACGCAGTCAGCAAAGTCATTTTAATTTTGTTACAAGTTTCTATTTTCTTTCATTTGGAAATATGTGAAGCTTTAAAAAATTGTATATATATATATAATGTCTCCCATCCCAAATATCTTTTTTCCTAAGTGTCTTTTACAAAAAAATGTTTCGTACAAAAAATGTAGGATTTCGAGGGGGAAAGAAGTTAGCACTGCTGATTTTTTTCTAAAGAGCGATTTTCAAGATCATTTAAAGATTTTTTTTTTTTTTTTTTTTAATGAAACTACCTTGATTTTTTTGCATAAATCAATTTCTTGCAATATTCACTATAAAAAGTTATAAGAGTCAGATGGCCAAAAAGAATAGTTTACGAGATATTTTATACTTTAGTTTAACATAATTTATTCACATAAACTGTGAAATATCTCGTAAAATATTCATTTTTCATCGATCTTACCTCAATACTTTTATGCGCAAAAAAAGAGGAATTAATTGATGTAATGAAAATTCATAGTTTGTTTGTAAAAAAAAATTGTATGTAGCTGCTAGTTGCAAATTACATACATTTTCTCAACTATTCACTTTTTGGCCATCTTACCCTTTATAACTTTTCATTCTAAATATTGCGGAAAATTGATTTATATATATAAAAAATTAAGTTAGTTCCATTTAAAAAAAAAAAAAAAATGACCTTTAAATAATTTTGAAAATCGCTTTTCAAGAAAAACTTATTAGCGCGAACTTTTTCGCCCTCGAATTCTATAACTTTTGTACGGAACATATTTTTGTAAAAGCTTAAGAAAAGTGTGTGTGTGTGTGTGTGTGTGTGTGTGTGTGTGTGTGTGTGTGTGTGTGTGTGTGTGTGTGTGTGTGTGTGTGTGTGTGTGTGTGTGTGTGTGTGTGTGTGTGTGTGTGTGTGTGTGTACACATATATATATAAAGAAGATCCATAAGAGAAAAATCTTCAAAAACTTGGATTTACGTTTTCCTATTATATTCCCTTAATTTTTCGAGACTTTATCGAATCTAACATAGAGACAAATAATGTTGTTAATAACAAGAGAAAAATAATATTGTTTGCAATAAGTGAACGACCGTCGAAAACTTCAATGTGTCCTGTATGTAATACGATTCCCATATATCATATAGAGATTTCCAACTATTTGCTGAATAGGTAACCGGACGTGATCGTGAACGTAGCAAATTCGATTATACGCGTCGCGTGGATAAACTCTTGAGTTCTAAATAAAGGCGGCACTAAATAAATCCTGTTTCGCGATTCAAATGAATTATATACGGTTATTTCATAATCGCGAAAAATTGGACACGAAAATAAAATTTATGAACCCTTAAACAACATAAGCGTAGCGCGCGTCATTCCTCGATTTTATATAAAAAAGAAGGATATTTTAATATGTTTAAGCTTGATTAATATTTTTTGACAAAAATCAGCTGATTAAAGCGTTAATTTGCTAATTAAATTTTAAAATAAAAATATGTTATAAAAATTAAAATATAATAATGTTATAAATAATATGTTATAACACTTTAAATTCGAATAATATTTTTTGACAGAAATCAGCTGATAACTGTCAAAAAATATTAATCGAGTTTAAAGTACTATAATATTTTACTTAAAACATATTATTTCATATAATTTTTATTACATATTTTTATTTTTAAATTTAATTAGTAAATTAACGCTTTAATCAGCTGATTTCTGTCAAAAAATATTAATAAAACGTTAATTTACTAATTAAATTTTAAAATAATAATAGAGATTATAAAAACTAAAATAATATGTTATAAGTAATATGTTATGTTTTATCTGCGATTAATATTTTTTGATAGAAATCAGCTGATAACTGTCAAACATATTAATCAAGTTTAAAGAATTATGACATATTATTTAAAACATATTATTTTAATCGTTATAACATATTAGTTTAAAAATTAATTAGCAAATTAACGTTTTATTAATATTTTTTTACAGAAATCAGCTGATTAAAGGGTTAATTTGCTAATTAAATTTTAAAATAATAATATATTATATATTATAAAAATTAAAATAATAATATGTTTGAAATAATATATTCAAATGAAATGTTATACTACTTTAAACTCGATTAATGTTTTTTGACAGTTATCAGCTGATTTCTGTATCATTCTTTTTAACATAAAATCGAGGAATGGCGCGTGTTGTTCTAGTCCCTTGCTAAAAAAAGGCATGTTAAGTCGATTCTCGCAAGTATTATTGCCTGTTTTTCGCTATGTTGATTAGCTGGTTGGTATGTTTATTAGCTTAATGTCAATAACATGCCTTATTTAGAAAGGGATACATAATCTCTCCAGACTCCAGGTAAGGAGAATGGAAGGGAATCGCGACAACATATGAAATTCCCGATGAGTAATGTTGTACGACGATCGTTGCAGAAATGCTCGGACTACAAGGCCTCAAAAGTGAGGACCTTCGTGAGGACCGAACCGCCGGATACGCAGGTGACCAAGTCGGTGATCACCCTGCTGCAGCACTATGGATGGAACAAATTCACGATCGTGAGCGAGCGCGCCTGGTCGACAGTCGCCCGTTCGCTGCAAGAAGATGCAACCAGGAAGAATCTCACCGTGAACCATTACAAGATCGTCGAGGATCGGCACACGTGCTGCGAGGAGAGGCTGCCTTGCTGCCAAGTCAGCGTATGGTTCCAACTCATCCAGGAGACCAAAAATATGACCCGCAGTCAGTTCGCATTTCTTTACATTTTGTCAGTTAATTAGCTAAGATTCGATCTCTGAGCATTGATCTGAGAATTTTAATTACGATTTTTTAATAATTTTGTCTCTTGAGATCAGCATTAATTTGAAAACAACATGTTTACCTCTACTTTCTTCATTTGACATTCTAATTAATTAATTAATAATACAAGTTCTCTTGTTTATGTATAATAGATCATTTATGAATGATTAAACTTCTTTTTTGTGCACTTTTATAAAATGTCGAATTTTGAACAAGAGTATAAAGTTTTCGTTTATTTTACATTTACAAAAATTAATCTTATTTTTTCTATTTAAGCTAAAATATGTTGTATTTATTACTTCAGTTTACATCTTCCTCGGCACACCAATGTCCCTGATAGATATGATGAATTCGATGCAAGGCCAAAGGTTGCTGGACGACGGGCAATACATGGTAATACACGTGGACATGATGATGTATTCGCAACGCGAAGCACAAAAATATTTATGGAGTGAGTACGTCTGAACTTTATCGCATGTTAAACCAATCTTATCAAATGTTACGGTAATAGTAACATCGATAAGCCGATAATTGCATAATAATCTGAAGTCTATGCTATTTATAACATAATTATGTGAAACTAACTTTAATGAATTCAAGACTGAATTATTATTTGCCTGCATTTCTTTTAACAGTTATATAACAAGTTTAAGATTTCTTATTTTTAAATCTTACATCATACAACATATATACATATACAACTGCCTAATTTCTGTAATTTTACAATAATAATAATTCATTATTATTGCAGAGCCGGAGCACTTCGATACTCTAAAAAACTGCCTCGAGCCTAAGGACTTTTTGAAGAGGGCACGTTCGCTGATGGTCGTCGTATCGACGCCACCGATGAAGAATTACGAGGAATTCACTAAGAAGGTCGGGCAGTACAGTAGCAAAGAGCCTTTCAATTTCATAGTTCCCCATCTTCTGCGAAAGTATGAAAAGGTATTTTTAGATGCTAGCTCAACCGTAAAACGCCTCGTACCGCGTAATCTTTGTTACACGCTTAATCTCTTGGTTTCAGTACGTGTCCATTTACGCGGCGTATCTGTACGACTCTCTCAAGCTTTACGCGAGAGCCTTAGATCAGCTGATACGAGATCATCCGGATCGATCTGTCGAGGAACTCGCTAAAAATGGGACTCTTATAGTCGAGACGATTATCAAAAATCGTACATATCAAAGTAAGTACGTATAGTAATAACGTCTGATAAGTGTAATCTGTATCGATAGGATAATCTCGAGTGGTTCTTACAAACACTCGAGATCATCTAACACTAGACATATCGATGATAATATAAATGGAAATGACAATAAAAATCTCGAAAATGGATCAATATATAATTGAATTGGATCTCTTTTGCTTTTTTTAAACAGACGAAAATTGATGTGTAAACATTGTCTTACGAAAGTCTTTCTTTTTGCCAGGTGTGAGCGGGGCGACTATCAAGTTGGATCACGCTGGAGACTCGGAGGGCAATTTTTCGGTTCTTGCTCTGAAGAAAGATCCGTTCCATCGCCACAACTTTTCCTGCGACTATCAAATGTCGCCCGTGGGCCAGTTCCTGCAGCAGGGTGAAAATCTAGTGAGTGAGTTGTTTGTAGCATTTCGAGAAATATTTTTCGTGGCAGATCGAGGTAGGGAAAAAAAACAGTAGTGTTGCGCATTTAAACCTAGATCATGAAACTTGAACGCGCAACGACGAATGTATCGAATATACACGATATTATTGCGTGATACAGGTGTACAAACCTTGGGGCGCTATGGAATGGCCTAGTAAAACTAAACCGGAAGCAGAACCTGGTTGCGGTTTTCTCAATGAACATTGTCCGAAAGACGACACACATCTCCGCAGTATCATCGTCGCCGCGGTGCTGGCCGTCTTGCTATTCTGCGCTGCAGTGATCACTATGAGTATATACCGGAGATGGAAAATAGAACAGGAAATAGAGGGATTGCTTTGGAAAATTGATCCGAGCGAGATACACGGTTATCCTCATCTCGATAATTTGATGTCCTCCCCTAGTAAGGTGAGCAGATTATCGTAAAATAGATTATCTTAATAAGGCTCTTGGCTCCTCACCGACCATGTTGCAATTGTGACGTCAGAGGCGAGAAAACACACGCTAAAAATTCTTAGATGCCATTTCGAAAAAAAAGATATTTCGATGAAACAGCACTTCAGATGGCTTTAACACACTCTTAAACAGGGTGTATACTCCCGGGAAAAACCTTGAAAACCCGATATTCTCAGGGAATTTTTATTTATCTTAAAAAATCAGAGAATTCTCGTGAAATTAGATTGAAATTCAGGGAATTTTTTTTTTTTTAATTGCCTTTTTGATAATTTTACTATTATTTAACACTTAAGAAATATGTGTAACATATTTTTGCAATATTTAAGTTTTTTCAAAATGTGATTTTTTAAAATTAAAGATCTATTTTTCAAGATATCAAGATCTTATGTAAGTTTCATAGAAAATTTTTTTTAATAGATAATATTTAAATAAATTAGTACTTCTTCTTTATTTAATAAATAAATTAATAATCTAATAAATAATTTATTTTAATAAATTAGTATTTCTTAAGACATTTTAGACATTTATACTAAATTATTTTTTGTTTTATATATTTATCTTATATTTTTAGTGTTTAGATATAGTGATATATCGCACTTATTGTCCAAATTAATTTTACAATTAATAAATCAATATTAATACTAGAAAAACTGCACACTTGATAACTTTGCAATCGTATGAATGAAAACATTAGAAAGCGCATGCAACAAAGAAACTTATTTTAAAAAGATGCATTTACAAATTTTCTTATTTTACTTGGAATTTTAAATAAAAATATCTGGAAGATCAGGGAATTCTCAGGTAAATTTTTTACAATATTTGAGTAGACTCGGAAAGGAAAAATTATCCTTTTCCCTTTATAATCAATCAACAGTTGTAAAATGACCGTAATATGAGGCCCAGTCCGTCTAGTCTTTACATATGCGCAGTCATTCCGTATAACAAAGTCTGATATCACGATCATTTTACGGTTGTTGATTGATTTTAAAGGTGTGTTTCATCTGATATAGATGATGATCATGAAATAGAGTTTCATCAAAAATGGCATTAAGAATTTTCAGCGTGTGCTTTCTCGCCTCTGACGTCACAATCTAACATGACCGTAGCGAAGACCCAGGAGTCTTATAAGATAGACTTGACGAAGTGCTTCGTATATGGATGCACTCTCGATGCACGAATATAAATAGTAAATTGACACTTTTCGATTACAGTTAAGTTTAGTTAGTGCAATGTCCTATGAGTCGAGATGTGGCGGCCAAGTATTTGCGCAAACCGGGCATTACCACGGTGTAGTGGTGCGGATAAAGGAGTTGAAATTCTCGAAGAAAAAAGACATTTCACGGGACGTTATGAAGGAGATGCGCGTTCTCCGTGAAATTAGACATGGTAATCTCAACTCTTTCATCGGAGCGTGCGTGGAACCGATGAGGATATTGTTAATTACCGACTATTGTGCCAAAGGAAGTCTTTACGTACGTTTTAGCGTAATCACGGTGACATTATACTTTTATTTATAGTACAGTGTGTATTTTAAGTACATTCATTTCTAAGAAATTTAGACAATAAAATGATAAGATATTTGAATTACTTATATAAACGTGTATATTGTACTTTTTCAGGATATCATTGAAAACGAAGATATAAAATTAGATGATATGTTCATTGCATCGTTAGTTCACGATCTCATTAAGGTAAGTCCTCCTTGGAGAACGCACACACAGGAAAAATCAAATTATGAGGTGTAATATAAGGTGATTTTACATGTGTCTTTTATTACTCTGTTAAATAGGGTATGCTGTATATTCACGAGTCATCTTTGCTAGTCTGTCATGGTAATCTAAAGTCTTCCAATTGCGTCGTGACCTCACGCTGGGTGCTCCAAGTCTGCGATTTTGGTCTTCACGATATGCGTCATTGCGCCGAATCTGACAGCATCGGTGAACATCAGTATTATCGAAGTATGCGGATATTTTTATTCTTACACGACACACAAAGTATCGTGCATTTTTTGTTATTTAATCGAGTGTTCCATCTCATTTCAGGCTTGTTTTGGAAAGCGCCCGAGCTGCTAAGAAACCCGCATGCTTCGATTAGAGGCACTCAAGAGGGAGATATTTATTCTTTTGCCATTATTCTATACGAAATTCTTGGACGAAAGGGACCGTATGGAAATATAAATCTGGAACCCAAAGGTAATTGTAACAATATAAAAAATATTATATTTGTTTATAACGAGTGTGTTATTTGAGCGTCGTTTAATTATAAAGTCACGATAAAAGATAAATAAGATATTATTTCAATAACTTGACAGAAATCATAGATCGAGTGAAAAAGTTCCCGGAAGACGGTGAACCACCATTTAGGCCTAACTTAAACATACTTTCCGAGTCGAAAGCAAATTGCGCCGATTACGTCGTCGGTACTATTATGGACTGTTGGGCGGAAAGTCCGGAACTTAGACCAGATTTCAAAATGATAAGAACGAGATTGAAAAAGATGAAAGCTGGATGGCATCGAAATATAATGGATCAAATGATGAATATGATGGAGAAATATGCGAGCAACCTCGAAGATCTAGTCACCGAGCGTACGGGACTTCTTTTGGACGAAAAAAAGAAAACCGAGGATCTACTTCACAGAATGTTACCTAAGTGAGTAAGCTGACATGTTCGTCACCGAAATCTACATAGCATAGCTATAAAATGCATGCAAATGTGCACATTTACAAAACATTGTTTATTTTAGGCCCGTTGCGAATTGTTTAACAAACGGTATTGGAGTAGAACCGGAAGCTTTCGATTGGGTTACAATATACTTCAGCGATATCGTCGGTTTCACGGCGATGTCGGCAGAAAGCACGCCATTTCAGGTAATTTATTCAGGGTGTATACTCCTGGGAAAAATCTTGAAAACCTGGTATTTTCAGGGAATTCGATTGGGATTCAGGGAATCTTTTTTTAAATTGCCCTTTCAATAATTTTACTCTTATTTAGCACTTAAGAAATATATCTAACATGGACATATGTCTAACATATCTTTGCAATATTTAAGTTTTTTTAAAAATGTGATTTTTTAAATTGAAGATCTATTTTTCAAGATATCAAGATCTTATATATGTTGCATAGAAAATTGTTAATTTTTTTTAATAGGTAATATTTAAATAAATTAGTACTCCTTATTTATTTAATAAATAAATAAATAATTTAATAAATAATTTATTTAAACAAATTAGTATTCCTTAAGACATTCATACTAAATTATTTTTTGTTATATATATTTATCTTATATTTTTGCATATATTTTTAGTGTTTAGATATAGTGATATATCACACTTATTGTTCAAATTAATTTTACAATTAAGAAATCAATATTATATAAATGCTAGAAAAACTGCATTCTTAATAACTTTGGAATCGTATGAATAGAAAACATTATATAGAAAGCGCAAAGAAACTTATTTTAAAAAGCTGCATCTACAAATTTTCTTATTTTACCTGGAATTTTAAACGAAAATATCTGGAAGATCAGGGAATTCTCAGGGAAATTTTATTTTTATACGTTTATCTTATAATTAATAAACTGAAAATGACTTGCTTATATAATTAATAATTGATTATATCAACAGGTTGTAAATTTCTTGAATGATCTGTACACATTGTTCGACCGTATAATCAGAGGATACGAAGTATACAAGGTAGAAACGATCGGGGATGCTTACATGGTCGTAAGTAGCATTCTTAAAATTAATCAATCAATTATTATTACAAGAAACAAAATCACTTTATATGCTCAATATTCTTAAATTTTTAAGGTTTCCGGCCTTCCAATCAGAAATGGAGATCAGCATGCTGGGCAGGTAGCATCGATGTCGCTGGAATTACTTAACGCTGTTAAACATCACACAATACCTCATCGACCTCAAGAAACTCTCAAGCTACGTATTGGCATTCATACTGGTAAGAGATATTAGAAATAAATGTATATATAATATATATATAATATATATATATACATATGCATATATACGATCGACATATATACAGGGTGTCTCAAAAGTCCTGCCAATCAAATATCTCGAAAACAAAGGCTTTTTACAAAAAATGTTTTCAAATAAAAGTTATAATTATAAAATATCTTGTAAAATACAATTTAGTTTTCGATAATCTTACTTTTATGCATAAAATAATTAGGCAAATCAATTGGTGTAAAGAAAACGCATAGTTATTTTTAAGAAAATGTATACAATTTGCAACATATTTTTTCTTAAAAACAATTATGCGTTTTCTTTACACCAATTGATTTGTCTCATTATTCTGTGTATAAAAGTATTAAGGTAAGATTACTGAAAACTGAGTATTTTACAAGATATTTTGTATTTTATATTAAAATACAATTATAGTGTTTTGAAAAGCTCTTGAAATAAACTACATAAATATGTAATCAAAAATAGAGGTTTCTATTAAAAAATTTCAAAGTAAATTTTTTGTGGCCTTAATGCTATTTATAGTCACACTAATCTTACTACTTAATGCGCACTTAAAGCCCTACAATTTTTATTTAACAAATTTTTTTCAAAAAGCCTTTGTTTTCGAGATATTTAGCTGTTGCAGGACATTTGGGACACCCTGTATAATCGACACATTAATTGATGATAACAAACAAAATTATAGGTCCTGTGGTAGCCGGTGTTGTCGGTTTGACGATGCCTAGATATTGTTTATTCGGAGACACGGTTAATACAGCATCTCGCATGGAATCTACTGGAGAACCATTACGAATACACATTAGTAAGCAGTGTAAAGAAGCTCTAGATAAAATCGGAGGTTATCAGATTGAGGAACGCGGTTTTGTTGAAATGAAAGGAAAAGGAACAGTGAAGACGTATTGGCTCACAGGAGCTACTGTGACACACAGAAAAAATATAGAGGTTTGTAAATAAAAATTAGCAAAGTATATACAAGATGATATTTTACAAAAGCATATAATTGTACATAATAAAGATGTGTTGATAAATATAGAGATGATCTCGTTTCTTAGTAAACTCTTAAATTTTAAATAATTTTAATTTTATGTTAAATGTATATGCAAATAATAAATTAAAAATATATATTTTTAATTTATTAATGTAATATATAATATTGTTTACGTTCTTGAAGATTAATATGCGAATTTCTTCTAATGTTCAATAATTGTATCATCTCTATACATACACACTATCGCTATGGAAAAAATATATTTCAACTTGATTTTTATTGTCCATTTCCTTGCTTGAATAAAATTGGATTTTTATGTCTCCACAGAACTTTAACGAGGACGAAAATCTTCCACCGCTATTCTGTAGACCACGAAGAAGTCCAAAATTAAATCCAGACTCGCGATACGCATCGCTATTAGATGGATTAGGTGCCGGAAGTCGCAGGCAGTCAAGTGTACCGTATCCAATGGCCGATGACTCGTCTTCCCAGTGTGGTGGATCTAGTCCAGTTCCACGACCATTACACGCTCGCAAACTCGAGAAGTCCCCCCTGTCTCTAACCGAAAGCGCCTCGAAGACCACACTGGACAATATTTCAATTCAGGAAGAAGGTGCGCAGAGACATTTCAATGTCAAATCGGTCGACGATCTGTTCATAAACGCCGGGCCGAAATTTAGAAAAAATGCGCGTGCCTTGTCTACCATCGCATCCTCGTCGTCGAGCGACTATCCGTCTCAAACTGTCATACGCGAATCTCGCTCGTTGGACCCGATTCCCACTGATATATATAACAAACGTTTCGAATCGCCGAACTTCTGGAAGGAGAACGAGTGCACGGAGACCGATTCGAAAATGGACATTTCGGAGAAAATGCTGAACAATAATTATCCTAATGGCAATGTGATAATGATGCCTCACACTGATAATTCGCCAAATGAAGCAGATCCACTGTTAGACGGTGACGACAGTGAAGGCAAGAGGGAAATACGGGAGAAGCGTTCGCGCTCGCTGGATCAAGTGGTATCTGCATCTAGCATGGACAGTGTACCTGATAAAAAGTCTTCCGCGCGAAAGCTATTAGAAATTCCACCTGTTTCAACTATCATTCAGATGTTCAATGGTAACGGATTGCGGAACAGCAACCACTCTTTGAGGAGAGGAATAATATCAGGGTACGATAAGCAAAACGAGCGCGAAAGTGTGGTTTAGTATATATATATATATATATACATACACACATTCGACAAATATATTATTATTTTTTTAATTACGACAAATTGGTGGGTAGCAAGGAATAAGAAATCATGCGCAAAACTTGTGCGCTACCAGATGCATAACTATGTGAAGCATATTACGTTTACGAGTCATAAGCATGATTTATTGTTGCCATTTTTTTTTTTTTTTTTTTTCCCCCCTTTTCTTTTTTCTTAGCTTAGATATGTGCAATTTATGTATATGAAAGTTACCGACATACGCATTGTATATTTTTATTATCTAGGTATTTTATAACTTGTGTGTACTAAAAAAACGCGTGCATCGAGGCGATGCGGAAAACAACTTTTACATGATTTTACAGGATCTCTCTCCTGTCCTCTTCTCTTTATTAAGATTTTTAATTTGAATGTTACGATGGAAACAGCAAACTATTTTATAAAAAAATCATGACCAAAGTACACCACGGACATTTAGATTATTCGACGATTCATCTCGTTTATAATAATATGAAAAAGGAATTAGGATGGCATCGCATATAGTCGATGTCAGAATAGTTAAAAGACTTTTTGTTTCATAGGTAATTTCTATAGTTTTATTTTATATGAAAAAAAAAGATAAGGCAAAAAAAATAATTATTATTAAAATTATATAATAGAAATTTGTAAATTGCCTAATAAACGAAAAGTTTCTCAGCCGTTCCAATGTCGACTGTATATACACGCGCGTATAAATATGAAGCATGAATGTGTAAGAGAGACGTGTGTATATAATACATATAGCTTATATGTATATCTATAGTATCTTTAAGTCTATACTTGTTCATTGAAGGAAGCAAATTGTCCGTATGGCTGTGAGAAGTAAACTAGATTATTACCTAAGGTGCTTAGTAATATATCATGTTGTCAAATGTATATAACTAAAAAAATAATATATCAATGTAAAAATAAAATGTAAATTAAAAGAATTATTACCTTCTATAAAAGTCAATTAAAAATTCAACTTCTCAAGTTATTAACAATTTTCCACTAATATATCTGCTCACTTTTATTTCACAGATAATAATTATAACAGAAAATGTCCATCTACCCAAATCAGAGATGAAATTCTTATATATTTACATGTTATATATACATAAATTATTACAATCACATATTTCTATAATGCAATCATAAAGATTACGAATTAATGGCAGAAATTAATCTTGACCTCTAAGAAATTTTGACATGAAATCAGTTGGTTTCTTTTCCCATGTGTCCTTCCAATAATACATTACTTGTCCTTTAGGTTTCCAAACATTAGCTACTTCTTGCAGTTCCATTTGACCCTACTCAGATATATAATTTTATATTTAGTGTGACAAATATAAAATTAATTATCAACAGATGTGATAATTTTTGTATCATATATAGTACATCATATCAAATATATATATATATCATAATTATTACGTGTAAATAATTTATGTAACATAAAATTACATATTTAATTAACGAGAAATAGAGTTAAAAGCCAGATGTGATTAGCGTACACAAAATTTCCTGTTTATTAGATATTAAATACTAGAATCTTTAGACTTTGGCCTGCATTATAAGCTCACATTTATCTCTAGATGTACCTCTAAAGCTAGAGGTGTCTCTAAAGAGAGGCCTGTAATATGAGCTCACATCTATTTCTAGATGTACCTCTAAATGTACCACGATAAATGTGGCGATATTATGAGCGCACATCTATCTCTAGATGTGTCTCTAAACATGTCACGATAAATGTGGCGATATTATGAGCGCACATTTAGCGGCGCATCTACAAAGCTACTCTCGATAAATGTGCCCTTGGGTACATTTATTTGCGCCTCTAACTTTAGAGGCACATCTAAGAGATAGATGCGTGCCTCTAAAGTTAGAGGCGCAGATGAATGTATGACTAAAGTCAGTTTATCTGCGTCTCTAACTTTAGAGACACATCTAAGAGATAGATGTAAGCTCTAAATGTGCGATAAATATATGATTGATTTTAGATGTACATTTATCTGCGCCTCTAACTTTAGAGGTACATCTAGAGATAGATGCGAGCTCATAATACGGACCTTTGTTTTTTGAATATAAAATTACTAACATTTCTATTTGTAAAGATTCCCATATTTGACTTGTGTTCTTACCCTTATAATAAGCCGATCTATGATTCTTAAGTCAGTCACATAAGCGTGACGTTTGAACTCTTCACGTATCTTTTGCTTACACTCTGCTTCATTCTTGGGAATATCATAACTTAGCACTGTGAAAAGAAAAAAAGGGCATAAGAATGTAAAGTTCTAGAAACAAATATCAATAGAGAAATCTTTACATAAGAAGTTGTAAAAATAATGTGCAAGAGATGACAAGTTAAATTGTAAGATAACGATATAACATAACATAATGAAACAGATGCACTTATAAGATATTATTATTAAGATATCAAAGGTAAATGCCTGCACAAATATGACATAAGTGTTAAGTATAAAAAAACAAGAGCCTACACCGTATAACTACATATACAAATTACATACACGAGGTTGGCACCTGACGAATCCATGCTTTATACAATGTAAGCACTTTTCGACGCGCATCTTCTCTGTTGACAGATAAAATTGGTTTCACTTGACGAGCAACAGTTGCAGCTTGATTCGCCATTTTCCTAAATTTCATTTACTAACCTGGACCAAGCTAAACTAATCTCACACTGTAGTACTTACAGTCGATCTAGCAGGGATCCCACTGTAATTTGTATCGATATTAGATAACGTCTCGCAATCAGCTGATTTTACTCCGGTCTGTCAGGAAAACCGGTCGAATTATTGTTGCACATTGAGAAAGAATTATTCATTTAATTGTAAGTATCACATCCATATAATATCAGTATTTTCAGAATATATACATTATTGTTTTATTCTGTGCTTAAAATATTTTATTCACAGCTGTAAGTTTGAGAATCATTCAATATCTTATTTTTATATATAAATGTTGATATAAGTTTTTTATTTAATCAATATGTAGTAAATTATGTCTGTAACATACACATATTTTATAATATTTATATTTATATAGAATATATTTTATTTACAGAAAGATGGTTGTGAGACAATATCAAGAGGAGTTGAAATATTTGGAAAAAATAAACGAATGTTCTTGGAGAATTAAAAAAGGCTTTCAGCCTAATATGAATGTAATCTTTTTTTTCTATTGCATATACTATTGCGTAATATGAAACACAATATTTCATAAAACTTAATACTCTGTAATTATTGTTACTTATATTTATATTTATTTTATCTCACATACGAGCAAATTATAATTCAAGGTTGAAGGAGTGTTTTACGTGAACAATACATTGGAACGATTAATGTTCGAAGAGTTGCGCAATCTTTTTTTTTCTATTGCATACTATTGCGTAATATAAAACACAATATTTCATAAAACTTAATACTCTCTAATTATTGTTACTTATATTTATATTTATTTTATCTCACGAGCAAATTATAATTCAAGGTTGAAGGAGTGTTTTACGTGAACAATACATTGGAACGATTAATGTTCGAAGAGTTGCGCAATGCGTGTCGGCCAGGTACAATTGGAGGTTTCCTTCCTGGAATGAAACAGATCGCTAATGTTGCAGCTCTGCCTGGTATTGTATGGAGATCTGTCGGATTACCAGATGTACACTCTGGATATGGCTTTGCTATTGGTAGAGTATTATATCTTACATTGAAACATTTAGGATTTGAAGCAATTCACAATTATTAATTGTATCAATAATGAGTAAAATAACAGAATGATAATGTTGAATGGATATTATTGCATTTAGGTAATATGGCAGCATTTGACATGGATGACCCAAAATCAATTGTATCACCTGGCGGTGTTGGCTTTGATATAAATTGTGGTGTTCGTCTATTGCGAACAAATTTATACGAAAAAGATATTCTACCAGTAAAAGTAAATCTGCCATTCTTTATTTGTAACAATTTATTTTAACTTTGTGCATTGTAAAATAGTAGTGTAATGTGTATATATGTATACATATATTTGCATGTAATGATATAAAAATATGGACTTCTAGGAACAACTTGCGCAAAGCATGTTTGATCACATTCCAGTTGGTGTTGGATCTAAAGGAATTATACCAATGAATGCACGAGATCTAGAGGAGGCGTTAGAAATGGGAATGGATTGGTCTTTGAGGGAAGGTGAGAGAAGAAGTATTTTGATGAAATATGATGAAACGATTAAATACTAAACAATACGATATAAAATATCATTAGGTTACATTTGGGCTGAAGATAAGGAACACTGCGAAGAATATGGAAGAATGCTGAATGCTGATCCATCAAAAGTATCTATGAGAGCTAAAAAACGTGGACTTCCTCAAGTATATATTATTTAACAGACACTTAAGATTATTTTGTACAAAAATATGTGTATTACAATTATATCTTATATCAGTTAGGTACATTAGGAGCTGGAAATCATTACGCGGAGATTCAAGTGGTAGATGAAATATATGATAAGTGGGCTGCATGTAAAATGGGTATCGAAGAAAAAGGACAAATTTGTGTTATGATTCACTCAGGAAGTAGAGGATTCGGTCATCAAGTCGCTACAGGTTATTTTTTTAATTTCTCTAATAATCTGTTTCTAATTACATAAACTACACATTTCTCGTTTTACACATAAATCACATAAAACACTTGACATTTAAAAACTATGGCAAAAATGATATCATATTTTATAATAAAATAATTATAATATTTCAGATGCGCTTGTGCAAATGGAAAAGGCTATGAAACGTGATAAGATAGAAACCAACGATAGGCAGCTTGCATGTGCTCATATTAAATCTCAAGAAGGCCAAGATTATTTAAAAGCGATGGCAGCTGCTGCTAATTTTGCATGGGTTAACAGGAGTTCTATGACATTTCTTAGTCGACAGGTACCAAAAAGATATATATGAAAATATCATTTAATAAAGAACTTCGAAATAGTATACAATACATTTTTTAACAGGCATTTGCAAAACAATTCAACTCATCTCCTGATGATTTAGACATGCATGTTATTTATGATGTTTCTCACAATATCGCCAAAATAGAAGAACACATGGTTGATGGAAAACTGAAGACACTCTTAGTTCATAGAAAGGTATTTGTATTTACAATTGAATGATGATTTAATTTTGGTACAGATGCAACAATAATGTGTCATGCTAAAATATAACATGATACTTGTTTGTGTTACATACTTAATAAAAAAATATTCTGCTTGAAGGGATCAACAAGAGCGTTTCCACCACATCATCCTTTGATTCCTGTGGATTATCAATTGACAGGCCAACCAGTTTTAATTGGTGGTACTATGGGGACCTGCAGTTACGTTTTAACTGGTACAGAACAGGGTATGAAAGAAACATTTGGATCAACTTGTCATGGCGCTGTAAGTACACATGATTCTATCAATTTTTTATGTGTTATTTTTATTATTCTAATTTAAGTTTAAGTTTATAAATATATATTTATTTATTTATTTATTATAGAAAATAATGACGTATAAAGCTGTGTTCTTATATAAAAAATATATATATATATATATGTACAGGGTCGTGCTCTTTCAAGAGCAAAGTCACGTAGAAACTTGGATTATAAACAAGTTCTGGAAAAATTGGAAGAATTAGGAATATCGATTCGAGTTGCTTCACCGAAATTGGTTATGGAGGAAGCGCCGGAATCCTATAAAAATGTAACAGACGTTGTTAATACTTGTCACGCAGCTGGAATCTCTAAAAAATGCATTAAGCTCCGTCCGATTGCAGTCATTAAGGGATAATATATCTTGAGACAATATATTTTGATTGCTCTTTGGTTGACGACGTATTGCAGATGTTTGCCTAATGATATTTATTAGAGTTACGCGCGAAAATATCAGATAATTAAACTCACATTTGTTTTGTGTGAGAATATTTGTATAATACATTTTTTATATAAATTGTACAAGGATATTATCATGAGTTAAATAGTTATGCAAATTATCAGTAAACTTAATATCACATTTTTTTTATCTGATGTAATAAGGTTCCATATTATAAATTTACTGTAAAATGTATATCCAATAATCATTAAGATATCTTACTTTTTTATATATGCGGTATGAACGCAAACAATAATTACGAAATTCAACATCACATTTATACAAATCATATTGCATATAACAAATATATGTAGGATAAAGGAAATAAAAGTATCATAAAATTTTTAAAAATATTTCGTTAGCTTTTATTAGATAAAATGTACAATTACCTATTTTTCGCGATAAGAAAGCTATATTAAACTAATTCGTTGACTTTACACAGGAATTAAATTCGCAGCATTACATTTAACAAATCCTCCATTGACTAGAGAGAATAATACAGGAGAGATATATGAAGGGGGAGGAGGGGAATAATCCAGCATTTTTTAAAATTGCAAATAGATAATGGAAGCAAACCATCACCATAAATAATATGTATATAAAATGATTCTATATAACAGTGATCTATCGTTTGAACCCTTAAAAAGAGAATACGAAAAAATGAAATGATAGTCATTGGAGGAGTTGCGCACAGAAATACAAAACCGACCAATATATAGGACGAATGGTCTGAGATGCATTCCCTTAAAGATAGAATTATGGAGAATTTATATTATTTATATAAAATATTAATTATTATTCTAAGAGACTTTTCTTATGATAAGTGATAGTCAGGAGACGGTTCAGCCACAGATTCAGTAGTGAACAGGGGATTTGGGAACTCTGGTGGGTGTGGCAGTGGTCCAGCAGTCTTTGGCTGACGTCGATACGCCATAAGCCAGCATGACACAGCGATAGCTACGGCAACCAGTGCTAAGAGCGCCGTAATTATCAACGCTATGATAAAGCCGACCATAGAAACACAGATATCTTCTACTCTTTGTGCTGAAGGAGCTGAAAGAGATTGCGAAAAACAAAACGATATTATTTCGTTCCAATGTTATACACTTAGGCTCCTGGCTCCTCGCCGATCATGTTGGAATTGTGACGTCAGAGGCGAGAAAACACGCTAAAAATTCTTAGATGCTATTTTAAAACAGCACTTTAGATGACTTTAGCACACTTTTAAAATCTACACCTCAAAAACTATCCTTTTCTCTTTATAATCAATCAACAGCTGTAAAATGACTAATATGAGGCCCAGTCCGTCCTGGTCTTTGCACACGCAGTCATTCCGCATGACAAAGTCTGATCGTGATCATTTTACGGTTGTTGATTGATTTTAAAGCTAAAGTCATCTGAAATAGAGTTTCATCGAAATATCTTTTCATTTAAAAATTGCATCTAAGAATTTTCAGCGTGTGCTTTCTCGCCTCTGACGTCACAATCTAACATGACCGCGGCGAGGACCCAGAAGCCTTAATCGCTATAACTTCTCTACATGTTCTTTTTGCATTACCTTCAGCTGGATCTGCTGTATACCTCTCCTCTCTCCTTTCCAGAGTGAATATCAAATTTGATTGAATTGTTATCTCTTCGCGAAGTTGACCTTCGTATCCATCGGATATACTTAGAGACGTGTCATTGATCTCGGAATCAACGTCTCGACGACGACGACGACCGAAGGCGTCATAGCCGCGACAGTTTACCTAGATTGGAAGAGACAGATTTTTTATTCAAGGTGTCTACTCAAATTTTGTAAAAACATTCTCTGAGAATTCCCTGATCTTCCAGGTATTTTCGTTTAAAATTCCAGATCAATTAAGAAAATTTGTAGATGCAGATTTTTAATATAAGTTTCTTTGTTGAATGCGCTTTCTAATGTGTTTTCTACTCATACGATTGCAAAGTTATCAAGAGTGTAATTTTTCTAGCATTTAATATTGATTTATTAATTATAAAATTAATTTGGACAAAAACAAAATACGATATATCACTATATCTAAACGCTAAAAATATATGCAAAAATATAAAACAAAAATAATTTATTATAAACGTCTTAAAAAATACTAATTTATTTAAATTAATTATTTATTTAATTATTATTTATTCGTTTATTAAATTATTAAATTATTATTTATTAAATTTTTTATATATTAAATAAATGAAGAGTACTAATTTATTTAAATATTACCTATTAAAAATTTTCTATTTTCTGAAACTTATATACAATTTCTTAAAGATATAAAATTTCTTAAAACTTAAAGAAAATTGTGATACTAAAAATAGATCGTCAATAAAAAAAATCACGTGAAATTTAAATAATAACTTAATATATATGTTAAACCTATATTTCTGAAGTTTTAACAAAATAAAATTATCAAAGACAGATTTTTAAAAAATTCCTTGAATCCCAATCAAATTCCATGAGAATTCCCTGATTTTTCAAGATAGAACAAAATTCCCTGAGAATACCAAGTTTTCAAAATTTTTCCCGGAAGTATACACTCTGTTATTATCCGGATATTATTTTTAAATTCGCATTTTTTAAAAATAATTGCAATTGAATTATAAACTCGAATACTTACAGGCTGACAGCGTCCAAAGCACACGCGTATGTTACATTGGAATCTAATATTGTCGCTGCTGGGAAACTTGAACGCGTTAAAACTAGCCATTAATGATTGAGTATCAGGATTTTGCTCCCATTCGCCGAATATCGTAGGATCTGTCGCGCAACCATTCTCATCCGTTACGATATACTCGTTCTCCAAATTATCCTCCATAGTTTTAGCGACGCAATTTCGCGCAAATCCACCATAAATAGCTGCAATATTGCCCAAATTTATATAAGTATTTTATGAAATTATTTCATCAAATAGCAAGAACAGAAAGTACTTGTGAATATAATAATAATGTGCAATTCGCATAAATTATTAAGCGAAATTCGACTTACTTGAAGGTTGAACTTCTACTTGCAACATTAAATTGTCTCCAATCTCGGCCGAATTAATTTCATTTCCATTGTGCGCGACTATTTTCATTATACATATAGGTGGTGGACCAGTATTAGCGATCGTTCCAGCAGTCGTCAGCATGGACACGTTAAAGCCCAGGGTGACGTTTTGTTCTCCAGTCTGATATATACACTTGATATGATAGGCCTGTGCTTTGTAAGTCATCAACTTGGGATGTTTCTGTATGACGAGTACGAAGCTAGCTTGTCCCTGGAAGATGAATGTAAGGATTGCAGCAAACATCTTTCAATGCAACAAATAATTATGACATCTTTCAATGCTTCAACTAACATTCACGTGTATAAGTCCGCAATTGCCAAACGCAACTTTGAACGTTTCCGTCTTATGTTCAGTCTCGGCTGGTATCGAGACAACTCGTCTGCACTGTTCGTCCTTGCTGCGTCCTTTGACATACAGCACCCCGTCGAAATCTTGATCCTGCAGATGTATCACGACTTGTACTCCGTCCGACAAGCAGCTCACATCCATTTCCGGTCTAGGGAAATCTGTTCGACCGTCCTTTCTATCGTCTGAAAAGAAAAAGATGTGTTTAAATCATTTTTTAATTTTTTTAACATCATCAAGTTTTTCTTTTCATCAATTCTTTACATACAGCATTGTGTGTACGGGTTGCCTAAATAGCCATTGACGCAGATGCAGATAGCTTGATGTCTAGTGGCGTTGCAAAGTGCATTTACGCCACATTGTTGCCTCTTACAGGGATCTTGGCAAGTCCGGGTGGTTTTATCGCAGTATTTATCGTCCGCGCAATCGTCGTTACGAGTACACTCTATTATTCCAACTGCAATTAGTTATAAACAATGTAGAGAGAAATGGTTCTTGATCGATAGTTGAATATAAAGAATAAACAACTAATTCTTACTCTGTTTGCAGTATCCACTGGTGTCTATTCTGTATCCGTACTGCGTAGGACACACGCAACGACCGTATTCGTCGATGCTGAAACCCTTTTCCAGGTCGCATACGCAGTAGCCTTCTTCGTTTATCACCATATTGGACTGTTTGCGACAAGGAATGCACTCGTCGTTCTCATTCTTACCGTATCCGTGCGGGCAGACGCAGTTACCGTATTCATCATGAACCTGACCTCTCGGACATAGTTTCGCTGAAACGAACCATTCGGAATTAACATCTTTCGAACATTAGTCCAGATTAATTATATAAATTATTAAATATAATTTTAATAATTTTTAATATATGTATTTATATATTTAATGTACTTTTAATAAATTTTAATGATTTTTGATAATTACATAATGGATCACAGCGGACAATTGCATTTCCGCGGTATCCTGGAAGACATTCGCATATCATGGTCCTGATCGGGCTGGTGTCCAGGACTTTGCATTCGGCGTTAATACCGCAGGGTTTGATCTTGGTGCATGGATTGATGCATTGTCCGTTGAAGCACGCGGTCTGAGACGGGCATTCATTATCCGCCTTGCATTTCTCTTTGACTGACAAAAGGAGCGAGAGATTAAAAATCCGAGCGTCGATCTTCCGTCGAAGAAAAGATAAAACTTTTTTTCTCTTTACCTTTCGCGCATCCTGACTTAACATCGCCGACGTAGCCGGGCGGACACGCGCACTCCACAACGTGATTGTAAACGTTACAGTCCATGTTGCCGGTGCAAGGATTCTGCACGCAAGGATTCTCGCAGCGATTGTTGATGCAGGCCCTGTTCGTCGGACAGTCCGAATTGCTCTTGCATCCCAGCAGCACGCAGGAGACCCTCGGATTCCCACCGAAACCAGGCGGACACTCGCAGATCGCCTTGTGATTGATACCATGACATTCCGCGTTCTTACCGCAGGAGGCCAAGGACGGCGAACACGCTGGTAGGCAATTGCGTTGGACGCACGCGTGCGAACCGCTGCAATCGCCGTCAGTTCTACATCCTGCAACTGGATATCGAAACAATATTATACCATAAGCGCCGACACAAATTCCTCTCAAATCATATCGACGCGAAGAAAAATTTATTTTTATTTTTTTAATAAATGAGAATATACAGGGTGTCTTTTTAATCTTAACAGGCAAATGTCTCGAAAAGGAGTTTTTTAAAAAATTGTTTTAGACAAAAGTTTTATGGCTTCGAGGGGGACATAAAATGTTACTAGCTACAAGAATATGTAATGAAAAATAGGGAGTTTTATTTAAGAAATTAAAGGTGACCTTTACGTGACCTTCAAATTATTATTCAAGATCAAACCAATGGTACCATATTATGTCCCCTTTAGAGCAATAAAACTTTTGTCTGAAACAATTTTTTAAAAAACTTCTTTTCAAGATATTTGCCTGTTAAGATTAAAAAGACTCACCCTGTATAATATTATATAATAAACGAGAATATATAATATTATATAATAAATGGGGAATATATAATATTTATATATTAATATATAATAATACATAATAAATGGGAATATATAATATTTTACCTCTGGTGCAAGCGATATCCGGATTTCCGTCGTATCCCAGGGTGCACGAACATATCGGTTTGTGATTGATGACATTGCAAACGGCGTTGGGTCCGCAGGCGCAAGGATCCCGGCACACCGCGTTGACGCAGGATCGCTCCGCTGGACAGTCGTCGTCCTCGGAGCATTCGATCTTGAGGATCGGCTTGGTAGCCTCGCAGGTTCCGCTGCCGCTGCTGACGTATCCGCTCGGACAGACGCAGACCATCGTACGTACCGGATACGTCGGCAGAACCCGACACTCGGACGGGTCTATGCACGGCTGTATGACCGGACACGGATCCTGACACTTGTTACTAAGACAGGCGAGCCTGTCCGGACAGTCGCTGTCTTCTCTACATTCGGGCCTGACTTCCGGTTGGCAATTGACGTACGGGTTTCCGGTGAAGCGGGGTGGGCAACGGCAGATCGGCAAATGATTCAGAACTCTGCATTCGGCGCGAGACGAGCACGGATTGTCGTGCACGCAGGGATCGATGCACTGCATGTTGATGCAGGAGTGATCGCCCGGACAATCGCCGTTGCTGTAGCAGCCGATGACGCGGCAGCGATCCAACGGATTGCCGTGGTAGCCCTTGCGACAGCGACAATCGGCCACGTGGTTGTTCGGGAAGCATTCGACGTTGGTACCCGTGCACGGATGATCCGCCAGCAAGCACGGATTCACGCAGTTGTTGTTCGCGCAGGCCTTGTCGAGGGTGCACTGGCTGTCGTGGCGACACTCGACCGAGTAACACGCGATCTCGGGATTGCCCTGGTAGCCTGGCTCGCACGAGCAGATCGGTTTGTGATTTCTTACGTGGCAGACGGCGTTGGTGCCGCAGTCGCAAGGGTCGCGACACTGCCTGTTGATGCAAGTGTCATAATCGCTGCAATCGTCGTTCGTCGTGCACGTCCCGATGACCGTCAGTTGTACTGCGAAGAATTAAAATAATTGTATATATTATATATATTATACAGAGTGTCTCATTTTAATCGATCACTTTTTTCTAAAGAGCACTTTTCAATGTCATTTGAAGGACATTTATGTTTTTTAAATAGAACCATCATATTTTTTTTAAATAAATCGATTTCTTATAATTTTTAACATAAAAAGTTATAAGGGTAAGATGGCCAAAAAATGAATATTACTTGGTCTACAAACGCCGTCGACGTCGGTGATCCATCCCTCCGGACACGTGCAAATCATGGTCCTTACGGGCACGGTGTCGAGAACGTCGCAACGAGCGTTCTCCAAGCACGGTTTGATGACCGGGCAAGGATCGATGCATTTCTCCCTAATGCACACCAATTTGTCCGAACAATCGATGTCGACTCTGCACTCTGGCTCTTCGATCTCTTCCACGGAGCGTCGTTCGCAATAGGAGAATGGATTTCCCAGCGGAATGTTTTCGGGGCAGCGACAGGACGCCACGTGATCCTGGACGTAGCAAACGGCGTTTTGCGCGCAGGGTGAATTTTCGGCGCAAGGATTTGTGCAGCGACCGTCGTTACAGGCCAGATTGCGGGGACAATCGTGGTTCGTGTTGCACTCGACCCTCTCGCAATGAATCTGAGGATTACCGTAGTAGCCGGAACCGCAACGACAGGCCGATCGATGATTTTTACCGTAGCATTCCGCGTTGATGGCGCATTTGTTGTCCAAGATGCAAGGATTCACGCATTGGCCGTGGTAACAAGTGGCTGCGTAATCGCACTCGCTGTCAGATTCGCAGTCGACTGAAATAGACGATAATATAATTGTAATTGACAGATTTGACAGATGCATAAACAATCAAACTGATTAATATGTAATTTAATATTAAAAGTCTTAATCTTATATATAGAACTAAATGTATTTTATATATAAATCTGTATTAACAATCCCCCCACACGTTACATGATTTGTATTAATAAAGTTGCTGAAGATGGACCGAAATTAGGAATATATATATATATATATATATATATATATATATATAGGGTGTCCCAAAAGTCTTACAATTTACAACAGTCAAATATCTCGACAACAAAGGTTTCTTGAAAAAAATGTTTCAAATAAAAAATTGTAGAGTTTTAAATGGCGCATTAAATAGTAATGTTAGTGCGACTATAAATAGCTTCGTTAAGGCCATGTAACATTTACTTTGAAATTTTTAAATGGAGAAACCCCTATTTTTGATTACACATTTTATAGCTTATCTCGAAAGCTTTTCAAAACACTATAATAAAGTATATTTTCATTCAGTGCTTTTCGAATTATAATGTTTGAAGTTCACAGTATTTTTGACATAAAATACAAAATATCTTGTAATATTTAGTTTTCGATAATCTTACCTTAATACTTTTATGCATAAAATAATTAGACAAATCAATTGATGTAAAGAAAACGCATAGTTTTCTATGGAATAAAATGGGTATTTTTATGGAAATGTGTACAATTTGCAACATATTTTTTCTTAAAAACAATTGAATGGTTTCATTATTCTGTGCATAAAAGTATTAAGGTAAGATTACCTTACCGAAAATTGAATGTTCTACAAGATATTTTGTATTATACAATTATATTTTGTATTTAAACAATTTCAAAGTGAATTTTTTGTGGCCTTAATGCTATTTATAATCACACTAACATTATTACTTAATGCGCCACTTAAAGCCCTACAACTTTTATTTGAAACATTTTTCTCAAAAAGCTTTCGTTTTCGAAATATTTAACTTGCAGGACTTTTGGGACACCCTGTATATATAATAATTAGCACACTCGGTTCTTAATTAGCCCGTTCTTTCTTCCAACGATAATTAAAATTAAAAAATCGTCATAATAAAATAAGAAATGTTATAAAGAATATATATTATTACATAACTTTTTTCATACTGCAAGAAAAGACACAATTAATAACTGCACTTACGCTTGAAGCATCCTAACTGAGGATTTCCAGAGTAGCCCGGAGGACATACGCATGACGGATAATGATTCACGACGTTGCACTTGGCGTTGGGTCCACAGTTGCAAGGATTAATGCACGCGCCATTGACGCACGCATAATTTCCTGCGCACTCGCTATTCGATACGCACTCAGGCACGATTTCCGCTGCGAAAATGTCATATTAAACAAAGATGCTATAATATACATACTCTTCAAGATGGAAAAATCGTAATTCGTCTTACGTGGTATGCATTTGATCGTGGCATCGCCGACGTAGCCAATCGGACACTTGCAGATTGGATTGTGATCGTCAACATGGCACAAGGAGTTCCTGCCACAAGGATCATCAGCGATGCACGGATTTACGCAGAGCGAATTTATGCACTGCTTGTCACGCGCGCACTCACTATTCGTGTAGCATTCAGGTCGGAGACCCGGAAGCGATGGAGCGACAGGAACTGCAATAGAAATTATACTCGTCAATAATGATACGTCGCGAGAGATGATGTGAAATAATTGTGATAAATGCAAGAAAGAACTTGCTCGATTTTGTACTTCGCGTTTACCTCTTATGCATTCTATGTAAGCGTTGCCCGTAAAGTCCTGAGAACAGAAGCAGATACCGGTGTGAGATGTGGATTTACATTGCGCGTTGAAGCCGCACTGGGTTGTCAGACAGGCGTCTACGCATCTTCCGTCCAGGCACTTTTCATGGTTGGCGCAGTCTTGGTCCAGATGACATTGTACATCGCCCAATACTGCGTATATATTAAAAAAGATGATTAGAGGAGAGACCTTTGACAATAATATTTTATCTATAGCGCAGCATTTTTTATTTTTTATAAAATCGATGCGTACCAATTGCCTTGCATTGGCCGTCAACATCGGTAATGGTATTTGGTGGACACAAGCAGATCATCGTACGAAGCGGTATCGTGTTCAGGACTTTGCATTCTTGTTCATTGGTACACATACCGGCGGACACACAAGGGTCTTGACACCTGGTGTTGATGCAAGCGAGATTCAATGCGCACTCGCTGTCCTGTATGCATTCCGGCTCGATGGAAGGTTCACCTAAGAAGAAATTAATACATCATACAGAGTATTTTAGAAAAATTATTGTAATTATATGTAATTATATTGTAATTTATATATACAGATTGTTCATGCTAAAGTACCCCTCACTAATCTTATGTGAAATGGATTTCGGTTAAATCAGCTGGTTTTTTCATATGTTGTAGCTGACCTGCTGAATAAAAGATGTAATAGCCTCGAAGCTAAATAATAAGGTTATAAGATTATAAATTATAACATATGAGAAAACCAGCTGATTTTATCGGGATTCAATTTATATCATATAAATTCAAAAATTCCGCACTAATCCTATATAAAATTGAATCTTATTAGTAAAATCTGCTGGTTTCTCATATGTTGTAGCTTATGACCTGCCGAATAAAAGATGTAATAGGCTCAAAGCTAAATAATAGACAGTTACTGATTTACAGCTAGTCAAACACGAAAAACTCAGATTCTGCGAGTTGTTTGACTGGCTGTGGCTCAGTAACTGTCCATTATTTAGCTTCGAGGCTATTAGATCTTTTGTTCAGCAGGTCATAAGCTACAACATATGAAAAAACCAGCTGATTTAACCGAAATCTATTTTACATAAGATTAATGCGGGTACTTTAAGAATTTTTTCAAAACTTGGAAATGACATTTGAGATATACATCATCAACATACCAACGCATGTTATATACGGATTTCCGGTAGTACCCGGAGGACATGTACATCTGGGCTGATGATCGCGTGCGACGCAGATCGCAGTTTCGGCGCAGGCATCGTCGTCGCAAACAGGTCTGCAAACCCTGTTCAGTCTGTCGCAGGCCTCATGATCGGCGCAATCTTCGTTGTAATGGCAGATTGCGGAAATGCACGCCACACGTGGGTCACCTTGAGTACCTTGCGGGCAAATGCACTGGGCTCTGTGAGACACCGCTCTGCATTCCGCACCCCGACCGCACACGATATCACCAACGAGGCAAGGAGTAACGCAGTTGTCATTTCGACAGGTCTTGTCGTAAGGACAATCGTTGTCGGTCTTACATTCCGCTGCAAACAAAAAAGATTATGTACAATGAGTAGATGCAATATCCAAGGTGTAATAAAAATCGTTTCAATTAATTTTCTTAATATATTTTAGATTTTTATCTTAGCGAGTCGCATCAAATTTATTATTATCTTACAACAAAGACAGCTATCGCTATTTCTTAAAAAATTACAAAAACTTGCAAGGAGATACTATAACTTCTCAAATAGAAAAGAGAAAAAAATAGTAAAAAAATCTTACGTCTAAAGCACTGAAGTTGAGGATCACCAGCTAAACCACTTTGACAGTGACAAGAGGGATGATGATTGATCGTGATACACTCCGCGTTTAGGCCGCAACGGTTGCTGGAACACGGATCCTGGCATCGTTGATTTATGCACGCTTTGTCGGACGGACACTCGGTATTCGTTCCGCATTCCACAAGAATTACATTTTCTGTGGACAGAAATCAACAATGTAAAAAAAAATTTTAATTGTTTATTAAGAAGAGAAATAAAGGGAAATATAATACGATACCTTCGTAGCAATTTATAAATGGATCACCGGCATATCCAGGAGGACATTGACATATGCGACGATGGTTTTCGATGTGACACTCGGCATTTGAAGCGCATGGATTGACGGTGCACGGATTGATGCACTGACGATTCAGACAGGCCATATCTGATGTACATTGCGAATCGCTCTCGCATATTGCGCCGATTTGTCTGTCCACTATATAAAATATTCGCAATTAATTATCGTTTCATAAACTTGGCGCTAATTAAATTCCATTTCTATTTTTAATTTGTACTTATACTACCAGTTTCAGAACTTTTTTCAGCAAACTATATTTTTATGTTTAATATTATCTTAATGTTTCTTATTATCTTCTTTTTTGAGAAAAATTTTACCTGGTAAACAAGCAACGGTGGCATCGCCGGCGAAATTCGGCAGGCATTCGCAGATCATGGTTCTCATCGGTAGTGTATCTACGACACTACATTTGGCGCTTACGATGCAGGGTTTTGTTTCTGCGCATGGATTTTTGCAAACACCACTGAAACACGCCAGCTTGCTGGGACAGTCTGCGTCGACTTGACATTCCGCCTCAGGTTCTAATAAGTCTAAAATAGCAATAGTGTGAATATCATTAATGTCAAGAAATTATTATTAATTAATTTAAATAATTTGCGCAATTTATTTATCACGCTAGGCTTTTAATTAGCCCGTTCCTTTTTGCTTAAAATAATTATTAACCATTTCGATAACAATTCTCTCGTAAAATAAAGTCTACTTTAAAGCTCTTGGGTCCTCGCCGCGATCATATTAGATTGTGACGTCAGAGGCGAGAAAGCACACGCTAAAAATTCTTAGATGCCATTTCGAAATAAAACAGCAATTCAAATGGATTTAGCACACTCTTAAATATGTCAAAAACTATTCTTTTCCCTTGAAAGTCAATCAACAACCGTAAAATGATCGTGATATCAGATTTTGTCATGCGAAATGACTGCGCATGTGCAAAGACCAGATGGAGTGGGCTCATATTACGGTCATTTTACAACTGTTGTTTGATTATAAAGGAAAAACAATAGTTTTCGAGGTATTTTAAGAGTGTACTAAAGCTATCTAAAGTGCAGTTTCATCAAAATATCTTTTCATTTAAAAATGGCACCTAAGAATTTTCAGCGTGTGTTTTTTCGCCTCTGACGTCATAATTCCAACATGGTCGATGAGGAGCCAGGAGTCTTAAATTACTTATTAAAATTTTCTAATTTTTACTAATAAGTTCTACTAATAAGTTTAATAATATGCAATGCTGATTACACAAAATAAATTTTTACTAGTTAATTAATTCTCTTCAGGTCTTTATAAGCGCTGCGATATCGAGATGAATTCTTACCGATGAGACACGAGCTGTAAGGATTTCCCACGTAACCAGGTGGACATTTACAGATTGGCCGATGATCGGCGACGGTACATAGGGCCGGTGGTGGACAATTGCAAGGATTGACGCATTTCAGATTGCGACAGGCCAAGGACGGAGAGCAATTGTTGTCGCTGATACATTCGGGCCTCTCGCATATTTCGTAAGGATTACCCGTGTATCCATCCGGACAGTAGCATCGAGTCCTGTGATAACCATCAGCGTTGCACAAAGCGTTGATGCCGCATTGCGTAACCAGACAGGTATCGATACACTCGTTGTTGATACAAGATTGACTCAACGAACATTCGTTATCGTTGCGACAACCGACTGGGGAAAAAAAAATATTAATAAAGTTGATAGCACGTATAATTGTAAGAAAAATGTATCGATTAAATATAATTTATTTGACACGTACTTTGGTGACAATATTGCTGAGCCTTTCCGGTATAGCCTTCGTTACAAACGCATATAGGTCTATGCATTATCACGTGGCAGCGACTATTAAAACCGCAAGAATCGAGAGTACACGGGTCGATGCACTTTTGATTAAAGCAGGTCTTGTCATTCGAGCACTCGGAATTTTGAGTGCACTCTGGAATCGGTCCTGCAAACATGTAATTAAAACTTAAATTTTGTAATACAAATGAAAAAATCTCTCCTAATTGTATATTTAAATTAAAAATTAATTATATTTAGCGTTTCGTAAAACAAATCAATCTCTTTAGATCTTATATATATAATAATTTAATATTTTATTAATTATAAATTACAATTCACTAATTACATTAAATTAACTTAAATTTAAAAATAAATTTAAACTTAAAATTAAATTAACAATTCAATAAATTACAAAATAATATAATGTATGTAATATACGCGAATTATGATTTTTTAAAGACTTTAATAATGAAGTTGTTTTGAAATATTTCAGAAAATATATCTCAGTCATATATCGTGAATATAAATGTTACCTTCGAGGGTTGGTATTGTACATTGCACCCGTGCATTGCCTGTGAACCCGACTGGACAGGAACACACTGGTTTGTGATTGACGGTCTGACAGATAGAATTGATACCGCAGGCGCCGATGCAGGGATCCCGGCATTTTTGCGAGAAACAAGCTTTATCACGCGGACAGTCTGAATTAATAATGCACTCGGGATAGATGCAAATCGCGACGCCGTCTCTCACTCTACACTCGCCGTTGTAATTGCAAGGCGACGGACTGCAGGGATTGGTTTCTGAGGAAAAAAAAAAATATATTTCGGAACGACGTTGGAAAGTCGTATTTAAAAATGAATAGGTGCATCAGATTTTGTTATATTTACCGATCTTTGTATAACATTCCTCGAAGGGATTGCCGATTAACGGAGACGGGCAGCTGCAAAGTGGACTGTGATTGATCGTCTTGCACACCGCTTTACTGCCGCATACATTTTGAGAACAAGGATCTCTACATTTGTTCTGTATGCAAGCTTTGTCGCCGGTGCAATCCGAACTAAGGACGCACTCGGGATGGCAACCAGTTACACCGGTCGGAACGCCTTGTAACCCAGGTAGACACTTACAAATTGCCGTCTTGCCGAACGTCTCGCAAACCGTATTCGGACCGCACGGTGAAGGATAGCACGGATCCGTTTCCTTAGTATCTATAAAAAGAAACACATAACAATGAATAACACTTGTTGCAGAAAAAAAAGATTGAGATATATTAATTTTTTTTCGTTTTGCAAAACTTGATTAAAACAAATAAAGAGATAAATAGAATAAATAGATAAATATTAAACAGGATCTACTCAAATGTTGTAAAAAATTTCCCTGAGAATTCCCTGATCTTCCAGATATTTTCGTTTAAAATTCCAGATAAAATAAGAAAATTTGTAGATGCAACTCTTTAAATTAAGTTTCTTTGCTACATGCGCTTTCTATATATAATGTTTTCTAGTCATACGATTCAAAGGTGCAGTTCAAGAGTGCAGTTTTTCTAGCATTTAATATTGATTTATTAATTGTAAAATTAATTTGGACAATAAGTGCGATATATAACTATATCTAAACGCTAAAAATATATGCAAGAATATAATATAAAATAAAAATAGAAAAAAAAAATTTATTATAAACGTGTTAAGGAATATTAATTTATTTAAATTTCAATTAATTATTTATTAAATTATTATTTATTTATTTATTAAATAAATAAGGAGTCCTAATTTATTTAAATATTACCTATTAAAAAAAATTGAACAATTTTCTATGAAACTTCCATAAGATCTTGATATCTTGAAAAATAGATCTTCAATTTAAAAAATCACATTTAAAAAAAAACTTAAATATTGCAAAGACATTTGTTTCTTAAGTGCTAAATAAGAATAAAATTATCAAAGGGGCAATTTTTTTTTAATTCCCTGAATCCCAATCAAATTCCGTGAGAATTCCCTGATTTTTCAAAGTAAAACAAAACTTCCTGAGAATACCAGGTTTTCAAGGTTTTTCCCGGGAGTATAACTAATGAGAGAGAAGTTACCTTCCACGGGAACTTGACAAAGCGTGAAAGCATCTCCGATCGTTGGTGACGGACAGGAACAAATCGGAACGTGATTAGACACCGTGCAGATCGCACCGACACCGCAAGTACCAGGGCAAGGATCTTGACACCTCGTTCTTATGCACGCTTGCGATTTCGGGCAGTCAGTGTTGACGAGGCATTCGGGCTGACATCCTTGGTACGGGTTGCCTCTGTAATTCGGTACGCACTCGCAGATGGCCGTGTCGAATCTCTCGTGGCAGTACGAGTTTATTCCGCAGGGCGAGGGATTGCACGGTCTCGAAAAGATCGGCGGTGCTGGAGTCGCTAAAATAATAGTAAGAATATGCAATTAGTATCCTACAATCGCAATTGTGTTTCAATATTTATGCATGCACACAAATGGATATTATAACGTTAATGTTTTAATATAAATATACGTATGTTTAGAAATATTTTCATATAATACATATATAAAAGTAAACGAATGTACATATTTTGTACATGTATCATATGTGCCTTCTATACAGTAAAAAGTGCAGGACGTTTATATATTTTATATATATTTAAAAAAAAATATGTTGCGCATGTAAAGTATATAAGTAGTCGAGTATTTAGAAAATGTTGCAAGAGAGATCGATATGTGAAAGAAACTGACGTGCAGTTCTTTTGTAGATACATTTTAAATACATCGTTATGTACAATATATAATATTTACATGAGAGATGAAGAGATCAGAATTTTATAGAAATCAAAATAGGTGATATTTATCAAATTTATCGATACGGGTAAAGATAGCGGGGATTTTCTTACATATTATCTTAGAGCAAATTGTGAATGGGTCTCCAGTGTATGATTCGGGACAGGTGCATCGGGCTTGGTGCAAAGTAACTTGGCACAGTGCATCGAATCCGCACAGTCCAATGCACGAATCGGTGCATTTCTGCTTAATGCATGCTCGATTGGTGGGACATTCGCTGTTTACACGGCATTCGGGTCTGCAATTGGGCGGAGATCCTACGTAGGTTTCTATACAAGAGCAGGAGGGTTTGTTATCGGCGGATACCGCGCATTGAGAGTTCAATCCACATGGTGAGGGGTAACATGGGTCCCTGCTGGGTTCTACATCCGTTGTTGCTGGCAATGAAAAAAAAGAAATTCATTATTCGTTTCAAAAAATCAGGAGAAAAAACATGTATGATGATGCAGAGATGATTGAAAAAAATCACAAGCGACATCTTTCATCTCTGCATTATCTAGAGTACCCTGGAGGGTACTAATTACTTACTTATGGGGAAACAATGGACGAACGGATCGCCGGAATGTCGAGCAGGACAGCTGCAAATAGGATTATGATTTCGCGTTACGCACAAAGCGTTCTGTCCGCAGGTATTTTCGCAGGGATCACGACATCTTGTATTCACGCAAGTCTTGCTCTGCTCGCAGTCGGTGTTAACGAGACATTCGGGTCTGCAGCTTGGCGGGACTCCCAAGTAACCGGATAGACAAGAGCAGGAAGCTTGATCGCCGTATTCGCGACAGACGCTGTTGGGTCCGCAAGGAGAGGGCTCGCAGGGTTTGACACGGGCTATCGAGACGTAAGATGGTGAGAAATTAGTTCCTTCTAATATAATAAGGCTTTTCTTTTCGAGGAGAAAACGAAAGACACTCACTTTGCACGCGCTTACAGAGCGTGAACGGATCACCTTCGTAATCCTGGGTGCAACTACACGTGGCTATGTGATTGACGACTGCGCATTCCGCATTCTGGCCGCAAATTCCGACGCAGGGGCTTATGCACTTGTTATTCGCGCAAGCTTTGTCGTACGGACAGTCGGAATTTTGCACACACTCCGGCCGACACTCTAGATAGGGATCGCCACGGTACTCGGATATACAAGTGCAGATACCGTTGCGACATTCGGCATTGAGTCCACAGGGTGACGGATTACACGGGTCTGTTGCTACCGGAGGAATATCTGTATCGGGAGACGCAAACGTGACGATAATTGTTTTCTATTAGAAAAATAATGACGCAAGCAATATATGTAATTTGATGGAATCTTACGCATGGGTGCCGGGTAACAATTGCTGAAGGGATCGCCAGTATATTCATCAGGACATGTGCAAGCTGGGGTATGATTGATCACGGTACACAAGGCATTGACGCCGCAGGATCCGGGGCAGGGGTCTCTGCACTTCTCTCTGATACAGGCTTTATTGCCAGTGCAATCGGAATTAATCATACACTCGGCACGGCAATAGGGCGGCGATCCGATGTAATTAGGCATGCACGTGCAAGACGGATAGCCTCCCCTGTCTTGACACGTGGAAAACGGACCGCAGGACGACGGGATGCAAGGATTGACATGTATCGATGGCGTAGGCGTCACTGAAAGAAGATGAAATGACACACAGGGCTCTTTCGTACATAAAACGCGACATCAGTTCCGGAGACTTACGGGGCATGTCGAAACACTTGACGAAGGGATCCCCGATCCGATCGGGTCCGCAGCTGCAGAACGGACTGTGAGACAAGACGTCGCATTTCGCATTGATGCCGCACACACCTGGACACGGATCGACGCATTTCTTATTGATGCACGCACGGCTCATGAGACATTCCGTACTAACGACACACTCGGCTCTGCAGTCGGGAGGAGATCCTTGGTAAGTGGACAGACACGAACAACTAGCTTTTCCGTTTACATTAAGACATCGACTATTCGGACCGCACGGAGACGGCTTGCAAGGATCGTCTGTCAATGCTGGAGCTGTGCGAGATCAATCACGAGGGGGGGTTAATACATAAAGGTGTAAATGTGATCGACGGATATTGTACACTTACAAGTATCTTGCACGGGTCCGCAGTATCTGAATGGATCTCCGGTGAATCTCGACCGACAACTACACGTCGGTATGTGATTGATAACTTCGCAAATTGCATTGACACCGCACGTTCCCGGACACGGATCCTGACACTTGTTTCTTACGCAAGCTCGATTGGACGTACAATCGGAGTTGATTACGCACTCGGATCTACAACCCTCGTACGGATTTCCGTAGAAGTCGGACGAACAAATGCAGGACGCCGAGCCGGAAACCTCGCGGCACATTGCATTCGCACCACATGGTGATGGTTGGCAAGGATTTAGCGGAACAAGCGGTGCATCGACTAAAATAGAGGGTCGAAATTATCTATCAATAATTAGCAAACGCGATTATTAAATATATCCAACGTTTCCATTATTTAAGACTCCTGGGTCTTCGCCGCGGTCATGTTAGACTGTGATGTCAGAAGTAAGAAAACACAGGCTGAAAATTCTTAGATGCCATTTTTAAATGAAAAGATATTTCGATGAAACACTATTTCAGATGGCTTTAGCATAAAATCTTCTAAAATATCTCGAAAACTATTCTTTTCCCTCGACAATCAATAAATAACAGTAAAATAATCGTGATATCATACTTTGTCATGCGGAATGACTGCGAATATGCAAGATTATACAGATCAGGCCTCATATTACAGTCATTTTACAGCTGTTGATTGATTATAAAGGAATAAAAATAATTTTCGAAATATTTTAAGAGTGCTGCCGAATTTTTAGCGTGCGTTTTCTCGCCTCTGACGTCACAATTCCAACATGGTCGGTGAGGAGCCAGGAGCCTTAATTTGCTATGGATGAAGAATTGTGTCGTAAAAATTATGGAACGCACTTTCCGCGATATTAGCCACTTTTCTTGAAAACTTACTCGGTCGGGGATTACATTGGATGAATGGATCGCCGGTAAAATCATTGGCGCAAATGCACATCGGGGTGTGGCTGACGGTTCTACATTCCGCGTTCCTGCCGCACGATCCCGGACAAGGATCCCGGCACTTCTGATTAATGCAAGCTTGTTGACTGGGACATTCGCTGTTACTGATACACTCTGGTCTGCATCTAGGTGGAATTCCGACAAACTGCGGCTGGCACGAGCATGACGGGGCGTCGTTGACAACTCGACATACCGCGTTCGGACCGCAAGGTGAGGGTTGACAGGGATTTACCGGTGGCTTTGGTTCTTCCACTGCAATTTACACAAGGGATTACCGATTCATTTCGATATTATATAACGCAACGACATGAATCTCCGGATTGCGTGAAAGTCTTACGTTGCGGTACGCATCGGACGAAGGGGTCTCCTGTATACGGTGACGGGCAGCTGCATATAGGATTGTGATTCACGACGGTACACTGCGCTCTTAATCCGCACGCACCGAGACACGGATTGATGCACTTTTGATTGCTGCAGGCTCTATTGCGGGCGCAATCGGCGCTTATAAGGCATTCCGGTCTGCAGGATGGCGGGGCGCCCTTAAATCCGGCGATGCACGCGCAAATCGCCTGACCATTCGACGGACGGCAGTGACTATTCGGACCGCATGGGGATGGACTGCACGGTTGATGTTCCACGATGATCGAATCTATTTAATAATTATTATTTCGTATTTATGTCGAGGGATTCTCAAAAACGAGCGGGCTAGAAAGCGGCGAAATATGAAATATCGCACTCGAGTTTGGGGCATACGAACCTTGAAGAGCCGTGCATGAAACAAATGCATTGCCGGTCATGTTCATCAGGCAACTGCACATGGGCAAATGATTAATGACATTGCATTCCGCGTTAAAACCGCACGTCCCGACGCAAGGATCGCGACACTTGTGGAGCATGCATGCCTTGTCGCGGGGACAATCGGTATTAATGACGCATTCCGGACGACAGCCGATATACGAATCTCCAAAGTATTCGGGTATACATGTGCAGATTCCATCGTTGCACCGAGCATTCTGACCGCACGGTGATGGGTTACATCGGTCTGGGGGGGATGATACTGAAATGTGTGTAATAATTGTGTGTAAATTGAATTGCGACGATTCGAAGTGCTCACTAATTTTTCTACGGTAATAACATCGTGGGAAACAAAATTCTTACGAGGTATCTGAGGCAAAGTGTTGCAACTGACGAAGGGATCGCCGGTGTATCCTTCAGGACACACGCAGGACGGCGTATGATTGATCACCGAGCAACGTGCAAAGAGGCCGCACGAGCCTGGACAAGGATCTCTACATTTTTCTCTGATGCAAGCTTTATCGGCGGGACAATCCGAATTTATCGAGCACTCGGGTCTACAGTTGGGTGAAACACCGATGTAATTTTGCATGCAACTGCACGCCGGGGCATCACCAATAGCTCTGCACAGGGAGTTGGGTCCGCAAGGTGACGGCAAGCATGGATCCTTCGGGTATTGATCTTCTGGTTTTGGAACTATAGAAAAATCGGATGCGATTAAAATTAAAATTGACCGAATTAATTATTTTTTTTCGTTAGCTCTCTAATTTTTATAAAAAAAAAATATATATATTGTAAAACATACTTGGCATTGCAAAGCAGTAGATGAACGGGTCGCCCGTGAAGCCGTTCGCGCACACACAAATTGGGCTGTGATGTATAACTTTGCACTGAGCGTCGCGGCCACAAGTACCGATACACGGATCTGCGCATTTTTGATTCACACACGCTCGGTTCGATCCGCATTCTGAATTTACCAAGCACTCCGGTCTACAGTTCGGCGGAGTTCCGACAAACTCGGGTAAACACGAGCAGACAGCTTGATCATTATTATTGACGCATTTACTGTTGGGACCGCAAGGGGAAGGTTTGCACGGTTCACGCTTTTCGTCGGAAACTATAATAACGTAATGTCACAATTAAAAAATCTCGATCACATCATGCATTCTATAATACTGCGCCTTTAAACGTTACTTACTGTCGAGGGCCTGATAAATGCAATTTATGTACGGATTGCCGGTGTAGCCTGGGATGCAAGTACAGACAGGGATATTGTTGACGACTTGACAATTGGTATTGACACCGCACGAACCGGGACATGGATTCTGACACTTGGATCCGATGCAAGCCAAATACGCGGGACAATCCGAAGAAATGGTACATTCGGGACGGCAGCCTTGATAAGGATTTCCAATGTATTCGGGCAAACACGTGCAAGAACCGACACCGTTTTGTTCTCTACATACGGCGTTTGTTCCGCAAGGGGATGGTTGGCAAGGTTGACTCGGTACCGACGGTTTGCCTAAAAAAATATAACGCTTTATCCTATCCGTAACAATCAATTTCTGATTGCATATACAGGGTGTCTACTCAAATTTTCTAAAAAAAATTCCCGGAGAATTTTCTGATAAAAATAAAAATATAGAGCATAAAATAATTTCTTATAAATGTCTCAAGGAATGTTCATTTATTCAAATTATTTATTAAATTATTATTTATTAATTAAATAGAGACTAATTTATTTAAATATTATCTATTAAAAAATTGAACAATTTTCTATAAAACTTATATAAGACCTTGATATCTTGAAAAATAGATCTTCAATTTAAAAAATCACATTTAAAAAAAACTTAAATATTGCTAAGATATGTTAGACATATGTTTCTTAAGTTGCTAAATAAGAATAAAATTAAAAGAATAATTTTTTTTTAAATTCCCCGAATCCTAATCAAATTCCATGAGAATTTCCTGATTTTTCAAGATTGAACGAAATTCCCTGAGAATACCAGATTTTCAAGGTTTTTCCCGGAAGTATACACCCTGATATAATATTCTCGCGCGAATATAATAGAATTATTATCAATTAAAAAACAAATCAAAATATAACACATATAAAATTCTATTATAATTCGATGAGCACTGATTGTACAAAAATATCTACAAAAAATTGAAGCTCTAAACTTACTGAGCACGATTGCGCATTGAACAAACGGATCGCCTGTATAGCCATCGCGACAGGTGCAGACCGGCACGTGATTAATGACATTGCAAGTGGCCAGGGAATGACAAGATCCAGGACATGGGTCTCTGCATTTGCGATTGATACACGCCATTTGACTTGGACATTCGCCATTACTGACGCACTCTGGCCTACAACTTGGTGGTGTTCCAACAAACTCTGGCATGCAAGAGCACGACGGTGAGTCGTTGACGACTTGGCACTGAGCATTAGGGCCGCAGGGCGAAGGTTGGCACGGATTTATCGGTTTTGGTACATCCTCCGCTTTAAGATAAAAATACAGTTTGTCGCTACTGATATGAATGAGTGAAGATTTTTTTTTAATAAGAAGAGGGAAACCTACGTCTCGGTATGCAACGTACGAACGGATCGCCGGTAAATACAGGTGGACAACTGCAGATTGGATTGTGATTCAACACTTGGCAACGAGCGGAAATACCGCAAGCACCGAGGCAGGGATTGCCGCATTTCATGTTGATACAAGCCTCGTTTAACGCGCAATCAGTGTTGACTATGCACTCAGGTCTGCACACGGGTGGACTTCCCATAAATCCGGGTAAACACGTACATACCGCTTGATTATTAAAACTCTGGCATCGACTGTTCGGACCGCAGGGCGACGGATTACATGGGTTCTCGATGACGGTGGCATCTGCAAGAGCGTTATTGCCGAAATTGTTGAAAGACGTTTCTCGGCGGATTAAATCTTTTGCGACGCGATATAAAATTTTCACAAAAATAATAAATAAAAAACAATATTTACAAAAAAACGTTCGCGCAATTATCGATAAATTTACCTTGAACAATTGAATAACACGCCGCAAATGCATTGCCGGACATTCCATCCGGACAAGCGCACATCGGGGTGTGATTTATTACTGTGCACTTTGCGTTTTGTCCGCAAACTCCGGTACATGGGTCGGAGCACTTGTTACGGACGCAAGCTTTGTCTAGCGAGCAATCTGGATTTTGCACGCATTCGGGTCGACATGCGGTGTAAGGATCACCTTGATACTCGGATAAACAGGTGCACGTGCCGTCACGACACACTGCGTTGGCTCCGCAAGGGGATGGATTACAAGGATCTTGTGGTACAGCTGTAAATATCATTACGCACTTTGAGCAAATATGCTCTTTTAAAAAATACTAAAGGTACAGAATATAAGTTGCATACTTTAAAAGATCTCAGTATATCATTAATTAAAATCGATCACCGTCACTTGAGGTAGAAATATTAAAATATATTCCATTTTTCATCAAAATTTGTTAGAATATATTTATATAACTGATATAGTCGCGAATTTGTTAAATTAATGCTTAATTAAGGCTCCTGGCTCCTGCCCACCATGTTGGAATTGTGACGTCAGAGGCGAGAAAACACACGCTAAAAATTCTTAGATGCCATTTCGAAATTAAAAGATATTTCGATGAAATAAAATACCTCGAAAACTATTGTTTTCCCTTTATAATCAATCAACAGCTGTAAAATGACCGTAATATGAGCCTAGTCCATCTGGTCTTTGCACATGCGCAGTCATTTCGCATGACAAAATCTACTATACGATCATTTTACAGTTGATTGTCAAGGGAAAAGAATAGTTTTCGGGGGGTATTTTAAAAGATGTGCTAAAGCCATCTGAAATAGTGTTTCATCGAAATATCTTTTCATTTAAAAATGGCATCTAAGAATTTTCAGCTTGTGCTTTCTTGCCTCTGACGTCACAATCTAACATGACTGCGGCGAGGATCCAGACGCCTTAATAATAAAAAATGTATGAAAAAATTTATACTTTTTTCCTCCCTTCAATTATATGGGTAATATATTATAAAATAACGCCATAAGGATATAAAAGCTTACGGGGAGGTTCCGGGAAGCAATTGACAAACGCATCTCCTGTGTAACCCTTCGGACAGAGACAGACGGCCATGTGATTAACCACGAGACATTGCGCTCCGATACCGCAAGAACCTGGGCAAGGATCTCGACACTTTTGTCTCAAGCATGCTCGATCGCTGCTGCATTCGGAATCCACGGTACATTCTGGCCTGCAGTTCGGGGGGCTACCAATGTAATTTTCCAGGCATGTGCACGTCGGCACGTTTGCGTAGCCGCTATCGCGGCAAGTGGCGAATGGACCACAGGGAGATGGAACGCATGGATTTTGTGGCGTCATAGGTGTATCTTGGTCTATCTCTGCGAACGAATAATTTCTATTAGATCTGCGTCCAAAACTTTGCATCACGTTCTTTAATTAAAGCGTCGTTTACTTTAAAGAACGCGTGACATTTTGTTTTGTTGGAAGAGAAACCGAAAGAAAGGTTTTATTTTAAAGATTTTCTCAATCGAATTATCGCGCGAGACGATGCATTAAGCAAGCAATTCGTATTTTATAGGCGTACTTACGCGTTTGGAAGCACGTTACGAAGGGATCGCCAGTAAAACCTTGATTACAACTACAAATCGGGCTGTGATTTATCACTTCGCATCTCGCGTTGATGCCACAAATGCCGGGACATGGATCGACACATTTGCGGTTTTTACATGCACGATTTACGGGACAATCGGAGCTGACAGTGCATTCCGCACGACAGTTTGGCGGGGTTCCGACAAACGTAGGTAAACAGGAGCATATTGCTTGGCCGTTTAATTCACGACACTGACTGTTAAGTCCACAGGGAGAGAAGCTGCACGGATTATGTTGTTCTACCGCTAAAAAAAATTATAAATTAATAAAACTATTAAAAATTATCAATTTATAATTTACTTAATTGTTTGCGAAATTTATCCTGTATAGATGTTGCATTGTAATTAATTGCAGGATTATTAGTTTCAAAAGTCAAACTAAAATTATTAGACTGTATCAAACTAGAAGTTTCCTGCGCGTCTCTAAAAAAAATCACTTACTCGTATCTAGTACAATTCTGTTACAAGAGACAAACGGATTGCCGCTGTATCCAGGTTGACATGTGCACAACGGCACGTGATTCACTACTTGACAAATTGCATTGTACCCACAGAAACCTGGACAAGGATTTTGACACTTCGATCCGATACATGCGCGATCTGCGGTACAATCGGAATTTATCGTGCACTCGGGTCTGCAGCCTTCGTATGGATTTCCTGTATAATCCGACATACATGTGCAAGAACCAACGCCGTTTAATTCGCGACATATCGCATTAAAGCCGCAGGGAGACGGAATACAAGGTGTTGGTTTTACGGCATTTACAACATCGCCTATAAAAATATCACGTATGTATTCAGATATGCTCTCGAATCAAGATTGATTGATGATTTATATAATCATCAATAAATTAAATATCTCAGAACCACCGGATATGTATTTTCAATCACTGATACTACAAGGCAAACTTGAAAGGAAATCAAAGCGTTAATTTTGCACATTAAATTTTGAGAATATAAATAGTACACATAATAATATAATAATAAATAAACTATGTGCATCAAAATACATAAATTTCTGTAATAATTACAATATATATAAATGTAAATAATAGTATCTGTAATTGCAGGCGTATCCTGTGATTCTAAATCATTCTAGACGCGAATACACGACTTGGACTTACTTTGTTTTGGACTGCAAAGGACGAATGGATCTCCCTCGAATCCGGTAAGGCAAATGCACATAGGAGTATGGCTTATCACTCGACAATCGGAATTAATACCGCAAGAGCCTGGACACGGATCGCGACACTTCTGATTGATACACGCCAAGTGCGTGGAACATTCGCTATTGCTAACGCATTCCGGCCTGCAATTCGGCGGACTGCCGACAAACTCTGGCAAGCAGGAGCATGAATGTGCGTTGTTTAGAACTTCGCATTTACTGTTAATTCCACACGGAGATGGGACGCAGGGATTGATCGGTATCGGAGATTCCGTTGCTGTTGGGAAAATAAAGAATGCAATGTTTCTCCAAATATCGTTCAACGACTTACGAGTACATTGTACATCTTCGAGTTACTCACGTCTCGGGATGCACTGAGTGAAAGGATCACCAGTCAACTCGGAAGGACAAGAACAAATCGGATTGTGATTGACAACTGTACACTGCGCTCTAATGCCGCACGTTCCGGGGCAGGGATCTATGCATTTCCGATTATTGCAGGCCATGTTGGCGGGACAGTCGGAGCTGATAATACACTCGGCTCTGCAATTGGGTGGTGCGTCCAAATAGCCAGGGAGACACGAACAGACAGCTTGATCTTTTATCCTTCGGCATTGGCTGTTCGGTCCACACGGTGTCGGGTTGCAGGGATCTTTTGTTATCGGTTCTGTATAAATGTTAAAAGGAGGACGATCAGGAGAGAGAAACAATTCAATTACAAAGTTAATATCGATCGATTCGAAAACGGGTTTCGAAATTGATCGCTCGAATGAGTACCTTCCATCGGGGAGCACATTATGAAGGCGTTGCCGGACATTTTCGGCAAGCAAGTGCACACAGGTATGTGATTTCCGACGGAGCACAAGGCATTGAGACCACAGATCCCGAGATCGCAAGGATCCCGACACTTGTTCTTAATGCACGCACTGTCTATCGGACAATCGGAATTCAGAATACATTCCGGGCGACATCCAAAGTACGGATCTCCTTGATACTCGGGAAGGCAAGAACACACGCCGTTAAAGCATTGAGTGTTTGCGCCGCAATTTAAGCATGGATCCGTTGGTTTGAGCGTTGTATCTAAGGGACACGGATTTTAGCATTCAATTTGCGATGAACTCAAGTGTTTTCAAATGTGCGAGACATTTATCAAATTATCAAATTTATTCACTTCTCTAATACATGTTGATGTATCATTTTTTACTGATTAAATCTTACCTTCCTCGGGAATTGGTCTACACACTACGAATGGATCCCCGGTGTATCCAGTGAGACAAGAACATACGGGTGTGTGACGATGAACGCTACAAGTTGCATCTACACCGCACACTCCATCGCAGGGATTTCGACATTTCCTCTGTATACAAGCCTGATTAGTCGGGCATTCTGAAGCAATTGAACATTCAGGCCTGCAGTTGGGTGGTTGTCCTATGTACGTCGATAAACAAGCGCACGATGCTTGACCGCGAATGTCACGACATTCCGAGAAGGGTCCGCAGGGTGAAGGTACGCAAGGATTCACAAGTGGACGAAACTCTTCATCTTTAGCTATGGAGATAAAAATATGTCTGTTATGATTTTATATTCGCGAGCTCTCGAGTGCCTTCAATCAAATTTCAACGTAATTTTTCTAATTAAGCCTCCTGGCTTCTCGCTTCGACCATGTTGGAATTGTGACGTCAGAGAAAACACACGCTAAAAATTCTTAGATGCCATTTTTAAATGAAAAGATATTTCGATGAAACAGCATTTCAGATGGCTTTAGCGCACTCTTAAAATTATCGAATATTACTCGAAAATTAAACTGAAAGAATTTTCTCTTAGAATTTACCTCGAAAATCATGATAATCTTATGAGAATTTTACGAGTATAAAATATAAAACATGTTTGATTAATTTTACTAAACTGCATAGTAAAATTAATTAAACATATTTTATATTTTATTATAATAATAATAGATATTATTTTTATTGTGATAAATATTAATGAGAGAAATTCTCATAAAATTCTTTCCATACCATATTGTCCCACGATTACCATGATTTTCAGGATAAATTCTAAGAGAAAATTCTATGTATCCTTTTCCCTTTATAATCAATCAACAGCTGTAAAATGACTGTAATATGAGGTCCAGTCCGTCTAGTCATTCCGCATGACAGATGATCTGATATCACGATCATTTTACGGTTGTTGATTGACTGTCAAGGGTAAGAATAGTTCTCGATTTTAAAGGTTAAAGGTTTAAATTATTTTAAAGGTGTGCTGAAGCTATCTAAAGTAGTATTTCATCGAAATATTTTCATTTAAATCGAAATCTTTTCAAAAATAACATCTAAGAATTTTCAGCGTGTGCTTTTTCTCGCCTCTGACGTCACGATCTAACATGACCACGGCGAGAACTAGAAGCCTTAAATAAACATAAGTAATTTAATAGAGAAGACTTAAATATTCACAAGAGACCGAAAGATATGTCTAATATCTTATCTTGAGACAAAGCTAGAAAAAATTTTGATTCCCTTACGTATTTCAAAGCAGGCAATGAATGGATCGCCAGTAAAACCAGGCGAGCAGGAACATATGGGATTATGATTGATCGTTTGACATCTCGTATTAGAACCGCACAATCTAGAACCGCGGCAGGGATCGCTACATTTATTCGAGATGCATGCCAAATTGAAGGCGCATTCGGCGCTGACGGTGCATTCGGGGCGACAGTTTGGCGGGCTGCCCAAAAAGGAGGGTAAACAAGTACAGACACTTGTACGATCCACCACGCGACACAAGCTGTTAAGTCCGCAAGGTGATGGTTCGCAGGGATTAGTAATTACAGCATCGTCTCCTTCTAAAAAAATGGTATAGTACATTCTCCGATTAAATAATTATCTCTTGTAACTGATTAAAAAATTGTGCGGTAAGAAATTTCACATATCCCACCTATTTCTATCGGGCTGCAATATAAGAAAGCGTTGCCAGTGTATCTGGGATAACAACTGCACACCGGCAAGTGATTGATTACTTGACATAATGCGTTGCGTCCGCACGATCCCGGACACGGATCTCTACATTTCGTATTTATGCAAGCCAGATTGGCAGGGCAATCCGAATTCAGGACGCATTCCGGTCTGCATCCTTCGTAAGGATTACCGACGTAATTCGGTATACATGTACATGAACCGGCACCGTTGAATTCCTTGCATACTGCATTGGAGCCGCAAGGAGAGGGGCTACAGGGATCAAGCGGTGCAGATGACAATGGCGTGGCTAAAAGATGACGTCAGTGAGCAATGGAATTCGTGAAAACAAAGAAACGTCTCTGTATAAAGGGTTGGAAAGTAATGCATACTTGCAATATGCAAGTTAAAATTAACTTTTGTAGCATTTTTCGAGAATGAATAAAGAATTCAACAGTTACTTTTCGAACCTATGATTTTATATTAAATCTATTTTTAAAAAAAGAGTATTTACATTTACAGAATTTGGATTGAAAAAAAATTTTTTTTGTAATGTTTCTTAAATAAGTTTTTTTAATGAAAATATTTATTATATTAGTATTCAAAATTATTATACTTTATATCAATATTGAAATAATCTTGGTCTTGTAATAACGTTAAAAGTAGTGAAAATTATTACGACTCGTTAATGGAAAAATAACAGTAACAAACTATTTTTATAAAATAACTTTTCCAACCCTATAAACCAGATTCCTATAAACCAAATCGGTATAATTTCGATGATTTCAATACTGTAGACACAGAAAAATGACTTCTATATTTATTCGGAATTAATATAAGATGTGTCCTTTTGTATCTACAACATCGAAAGTCTGTCAAGTCACCGAAATTATATCAATTTTAATTCCTAAATGGTACTTACGTTCTCTGAAGACGCATTGCGTGAATGGATCACCGGTGAAACCGTCCACGCAAGAACACATCGGGGTATGACTGACAACGTGACAATTAGCATTCGCGCCGCAAGCACCAATGCACGGATTCTGACATTTTTGATTGATACAAGCCAAGTGATTAGCGCACTCGCTATTACTGGCGCATTCCACTCTACACAAAGGCGGGCTGCCGATGAAACGGGGTAAACATGTGCATTCGGATCTGTCATCGCGCGCTTGACAATGCGAATTCGGACCGCAGGGATTTGGTTTACATGGCGAAGGAGGTAACGATGGTTCTTGAGCTAAAAGTTGCAAAATTCGATTTACAAGAAAAGAAAAGACAGCGAAAAGGACCTCGCACAGAATACATAGAATTTTGGCTCTCAGTGGAATTGGTTGAATTTTTGACATGTTGTAGTTTAAGACATTCTGATCAAAAGATGTAATAATGGATAGTTACTGAGTTACAACCAATCAAACAACTCGCAAAGTCCTAATTTTTCGTGTTTGACTGGCTGTAAATCTCACTAACCATCTATTATTTAGCTATGAACTTATTTTTTGTTCAGCAAGTCATAGTTACAACATGTGAGAGAATCAGCTGATTTTACTGGGATTCAATTTGATCTAGGATTTTATATAAGTTCAAAAATCCCATACTAATCATATAAAAGTAAAATCAGCTGGTTTTCTCATATGTTGTAGCTTATGATCTGCTGAAAAAAAATGTAACAGGTTCAAAAAGCTAAATAGATGGTTACTGATTTACATCATATTACATCTTTTGATCAGAATGTCAAACTATAACATATCAAAAATTCAGCCAATTCCACTGACAATGAGAGCCAAAATCCTATGTATTTTGTGCGAGGTCCTTTTCTTCAAAATTCCACGGGATTACAGCGATCGTAAACACGTAGTTTAAGCGTACTTACGTGTTTGGTAACATCTAACAAAAGGATCGCCCGTTTGAAGAGGAGGGCAAACGCAAATCGGATTATGATTTACTACGTGACACAAGGCATTTAATCCGCAACTTCCTGGACAAGGGTTCGTACACTTCTGGTTGCTACAAGCCTCATTCTGCGGACAATCCGTGCTGACTATGCATTCAGGTCTGCAGGTTGGGGGGCTACCTAGATATCCTCTTACGCAGGAACAGACAGCTTGATTGTTTATAACGCGACATTCGCTGTTGGGTCCACAGGGCGAAGGGACGCATGGATTAGTGGGTGGCATATCTGATACATAAAAATAACGAGCTTTGAATCTCCGGAAATCGATTGCAAAAGAGTGTGCCTTGCATAATTTTGCGTCGAATCAGAAAGCGATTTTCATCACGAAATAACGGGATCAGATCTTCATGTACCTTGTAAAGGTGTGCATTGGCTGAACGCATTTCCGGTCATATTTCCAGGGCAACTGCACATGGGAACGTAACTGATCACCGTGCACACAGCGTTAAGGGCGCAAGCTCCGGGACACGGGTCCAGACATTTATTACGCATGCACGCTCTGTCGCGGGGACAGTCGGCATTTAAAACGCATTCCGGTCTGCAACCTACATATGGATCTCCTCGGAATTCCGTTATACAGTTACAAACACCGTTCGAGCATTCCGCGTTGGAACCGCAGGGTGAAGGTACGCAGGCGTCTTCGACTGGAGATGGGATTGCTGCAAAATATATAATGATATACTGACGATAGACGGGATCAAACGAGCTCGAATTGTGGCTTCGAGCCAGTTTCGAGATACGTGGCATACTGGATGGACTCGTGATGGCTTACGTGTCGCTATAATCTCGCAGAGGATAAATGTATTTCCGGTGTACCCTTCGGGGCATCTGCACGTGGGAAGGTGATTAATGACGGAACATAGAGCATTGGTGCCGCACGAGCCGGGACACGGATCCACGCACTTCATGTTGATGCAGGCTTTATCGTTCGAACACTCCGAGTGTATAGTACACTCGGGCCTGCAATTAGGCGGCTGACCTAGGTAATTTTCCAAGCAGGTACACGCAGGAGAACCGCCGATATTTCTGCACTGGGAGAAACTACCGCACGGGGACGGCACGCATGGATCTCTTTCTATTAGCGGTGGCGTCATAGCTGAAAGATATTCGGAATTACGGTTGATGACGACTGCCTTGTGTGATACATATAAAGGACAGATAATACACAGTGATTGGGTTAAGGCTCCTGGTTCCTCATCGACCATGTTGGATTTGTGACGTTAGAGGCGAGAAAACACGCTAAAAATTCTTAGGTGCCATTTTTAAATGAAAAGATATTTCGATAAAACAGCACTTCAGATGGCTTTAGCACACTCTTAAAATACCTCGAAAACTATCCTTTTCCAGGGTGTCTACTCTAATTTTGTAAAAAATTTCCCTGACAATTCCCTGATCTTTCAGATATTTTCGTTTAAAATTCCAGGTAAAAGAAGAAAATTTGTAGATGCAACTCTTTAAATTAAGTTTCTTTGTTGAATGCGCTTTCTAGATAATGTTTTCTATTCACATAATTCCAAAGTTATCAAGTACAATTTTTCTAGCATTTAATATTGATTTATTAATTAATTAATTTAGACATAAATTAATATAAATTAATTTGGACAATAAGTGCGATTATATCACTATATCTAAACACTAAAAATATAAGATAAATATATAAAACAAAAAATAATTTAGTATAAATGTCTTAAGGAATACTAATTTATTTAAATAAATTATTTATTAAATTATTATTTATTTATTTATTAAATAATAACTAAGGAGTACTAATTTATTTAAGTATTACTTATTGAAAAAATTGAACAATTTTCTATGAAACTTACATAAGATCTTGATATCTTGAAAAATAGATCTTCAATTAAAAAAAATCATATTTAAAAAACAACTTAAATATAGCAAAAATATGTTAGACATCCGTTTCTTAAGTAAATAAGAGTAAAATTAACAAAAAAGCAATTTTTTTTAATTCCCTGAATGCCAATCAAATTCCATGAGAATTCCCGGATTTTTCAAAATAAAACAAAATTTCCTGAGAATATCAAGTTTTCAAGATTTTTTCCGGAAGTATACACCCTGTTTTCCCTTTATAATCAATCAACAGCTGTAAAATGACTGTAATGTGAGGCCCAGTCCGTCTGGTCTTTGCACATGCTTGTCAGTCCGCATGACAAAGTCTGATATCACGATCATTTTACGGTTGTTGATTGACTATCAAGGGAAAAGAATAGTTTTCGAGGTATTTTGAAAGTGTGCTAAAGCATCTGAAGTGCTGTTTCATCGAAATAGCTAATTTCGAAATGGCATCTAATGAATATTTAGTGCTTTCACGCCTCTGACGTCACAATCTAACATGACCGCGACAAGAACCTAGGAGCCTTAAGAAATGTAAAACTCTTCATGTATTCGATGCGTCATCTTACGTGGAATTAACGTGCATATGGTGAACGGATCTCCGCTGTAACTGGGCATACAACTGCAGATGGGGCTGTGATTAACGACCACGCAATTGGTATTGAGTCCGCATGGGCTTGGGCAGGGATTCACACATTTGTAGTCCTTGCACGCTAATTGCGGGGAACATTCTGAGCTAGCGATACATTCGGGTCTACACGCAGGTGGAGACCCAACGTATGTCGGCAGGCATGAGCAGACTGCCTGTCCGGATACTTCTTTGCATTTGCTGTTGGGTCCACAGGGTGACGGGGCGCAAACGTTTTCATCTAGGATTATTTCTGGGAAAAATTTAACGGATTAATATGCAGGTAAGAATATATATGTATACATTTCCAAAACAGATTTTTTAAAAACCTCTCTATATAAGCAATTCTATTAATTTATAAAATTATCAGCAATTAATTGAGATTAATAAAATCCTTTGTATTCCTTTTATAATAAAATTAATTAATTAATTATCAAAATTTTTTCAATAACATGAATATTATTTTTTTTGAAAAATATAACAATATTGCAAATAATAAATTTTAAATCATATAAAATAGTAGTAATTTAAACAAATGTAAGAAACTCTTTTTATATTTCCAATTTTCTTTCTCACAAATCGAATATAAAGTTAAAATTTTGTGTAAAATAAAAACTAAAAATTAATTTCTACTATATGTAAAGAATGAGTCTCATTTTAATTTTAATACATATTCAAACTTCAAGACTAATAAGAAACTAATGTTCAAGACAATTACATCGTAGAAAGGGGTCTCGCTAAACGAAATTAGAGCTGTGTGAGATTGGCGACACTTACTATTCGCGGAACAATAAGCAAAGGGATCTCCAGTATATCCGGGGAGACATGTGCACATCGGTTGATGATTGACAACCGAGCACTCGGCGTTTTGACCGCACACGCCGGCGCAGGGATTGACGCACTTATTTCTCACGCACATCAAGTTGGATGGACAGTCGGGATTAATAACGCATTCGGGTCGGCACGCTAAATACGGATTGCCAGCGTAATTAGACGTACACTGACAAATTGCGATGCCGTCTCGCTCTCTACATATCGCGTTCGTGCCGCATTCAAAGTTCGCGCAGGGCGACTGTTCTGGTTCCGCTTCTTGCTCGTATGCTAAAACAGCGCAAAAGGGCAGAAAAAATTAAGCGACGTCGAAAGAACAAAAATATACGACTGATTAAGCTCTTGAAGGTTTCTCTTACGAGATATCACCGAGCAACGTGTGTACGGGTCACCGGTGAGACCGTAGGAGCAGACGCAATGAGGTATATGTTGCACCACGTGGCACTCCGCATTCTCTCCACATAGACCTGGGCAAGGATCTATGCACTTTTGCCGCACGCAACTCTGATGACCAGGACATTCGGAATTGGAGACGCATTCGGGTCGGCAATACGGAGGCGAGCCTCTGTACTCGGGTAGGCACGAACAGGACGGCAAATCGTTAATGACTTGGCACTGAGCGTACGGACCGCAGGGCGAGGGTTGACAAGGGCTTATAGCAGGCGCTACTGGCTCTAGAGTACAACAATACATTTCTGCTTTAGTAGGTGGCTGGCGGATTTATGCTTCTTATTGCCTTTGCGTTATATTTACTTGTGACGTATTCGCATCTGACGAACGGATCGCCTGTGTAGCGTTCAGGACACGAGCACACAGGATTATGGTTGATGACTACGCATCTCGCTTGAATGCCGCATGTACCGGGGCAAGGATCTTTGCATCTCTGATTAGTGCAAGCTTCGTTTGGCCGACAATCGGAGCTGAGGGTACATTCGGGTCTACACAAAGGTGGCGATCCGAGGAATTCTGGCGCGCACGTGCACACGGCCTGTCCGTTTAATTCGCGACATATGCTGTTTGGACCGCAGGGATTCGGACTGCACGGTCTTGTCACGGGCGAAACTACACGAGAAAGTAATATTAGCTCGTATCTTCGATATAAATTTATATATAAAAAAATATCCGATTTATATAAATATATTTATATAATATATTTATATATAATATAATATATAATATATAATATATTTATATATAATATAATATATAATATATAATATATAATATAATATATAATATATAATATATTTATATAAATCGGATATTTCTTTCGTTTTAAATATTATACCTTTCATTACATCGCAAGAAATGAACGCATTTCCGGTGGTACCGGAAGGGCAGCTGCACATCGGTGTGTGATTTATCACGTTGCATAAACTGTTTTGTCCACAAGTACCTGGACAGGGATCTACGCATTTATTTCGTATACACGCTCTACCGACGGGACAATCCGCACTGAGTATGCATTCTGGTCTACAGCCTATATATGGATCACCGAAATATTCAGGTAAACAAGTACATATGCCGTTGTTGCATCGAGCATTTGGCCCGCAGGGTGATTGACTGCATGGATCGGGTTTCTGCACTGGTACGTCGTCTATATCGTAACAATATTATCAGTTTAAATCACGTGTGTTAAAGTATAAATAGAATTTTTTTAATTAATTAAGGAGATTTCAGCGTAACTTACTGATTGGTGAAGGTTGACAACCGATAAACGGATCGCCAGTATAACTCTCTATACATCTGCAGATTGGAATGTGATTGTGAACGATACAATCGGCATTCAGACCGCAAGAACCTGGACAGGGATCTTGACATTTCTCGCGAATGCAAGCCCGATTGCTCGGGCAGTCGGCAGGAATGATGCATTCGGGACGACAGTTTGGCGGAACACCAATGTAATTAATCATACAAGAACAAGATGGATAACCATTGACATTGCGACATTGCGAATTGGGTCCGCACGGAGAAGGTATACAAGGGTCCGAGGGTAGACTTAATGGAGTAGCTAAAATTGAAAGAAAAATCTCAAGATAAAATTATTAAAAAAGTGTTTAAAAATAAAATTTAATTATGAAAGTATTTTTTAAGTAAAAATGTAGAATCTCCTCTGTGACATTTTAATTTAATTTTTCCAAAGATATAATCTAATCAAAACTTGAAATCATAAAATGAAATAATGAATAAATAAAATCGTAAAATGAAATAAAAGACAAGTTATTTAGTTCAAAGACAATTATTATATCTAAGAAAAATGACGCATTAAAATATTAAATATTTTCCTAAAATATGAAAAATAAAAATTAGAATGTTTCTAAAACTTTGCACCGCTTACGTGGTATAAATGTGCAGCGGATGAATGGATCACCGCTGTATCCGGATTTGCACATGCATATTGGACTATGATTCACGACTCTACATGTCGTTCCCTGACCGCACGAATTTGGACAAGGATCGATGCACTTGTTATTTTCGCAAGCACGATTTGTCGCACATTCCGTGCTAACCGTGCATTCGGGTCTGCAACCAGGCGGTGCACCGATATAATTCGAAAGGCAAGAGCAAACAGCTTGGCCGTTATTTGGTCTACATTGACTATATGGTCCACAAGGAGATGGTTGACAGGGATCAAAGTTATCTGATACAATCGCTGTAAGAAAATCAGTATTAGCAACATATAATCGCCTCTAAAACGCGATAGAAGAATTTGTGTAATTCCTTACGGGATTCGGCGATAAGATTGCAGTATATAAATGGATTTCCTGTATATCGTTCGAAACAGGTGCAAGTTGGTGCATGACTGATCACGTAACACTGCGCGTTCTGACCGCACGTTCCTGGACACGGATCTTTGCATTTTAAACCGATACACGCCTGATTCGATGGACAGTCAGAATTGAGTGTGCACTCAGGTCTACATCCTTCATAGGGATTGCCCACATAATCGAGCGAACATGTGCAAGAACCGGCGTTTTGCAAAACTCTGCATATTGCATTCGCACCACACGGAGATGGTGTGCACGGTGTGGCTACGCTAGGCTGTATATCAACTAAAATATGCGAAAGCAAAATAATGATTATAGATTTATCTGCAAAAACAGCTAATGATGAATTATAATTTTTAATTTTGTAATAATTTAATATCAACACTTCTTTTTTTTTTTTAGACGTTTAAAAAAAATATATGAATTAAGGCTCCTGGCTCCTCCCATTTCGAAATAAAAAGATATTTCGAAACAGCACTTCAGATATGGCTTTAACACACTCTTGAAATATCTCGAAAACTATCCTTGTCCCTTTATAATCAATCAACAGCTGTAAAATGAGATCCAGTCTGGTTTTTGCACATGCGCAGTCATTCCGCATGACAAAGTCTGATATCACGATCATTTTACGATTGTTGATTGACTCTCAAGGGAAAAGAATAGTTTTCGAGATATTTTAAAGGTGTGCTGGAGCTATCTGAAGTAGTAAAGCATCGAAATATCTTTCCATTTAAAAATGGCATCTAAGAATTTTCAGCGTGTGCTTTCTCGCCTCTGACGTCACAATCTAACATGACCGCGGCGAGGACCCAGGAGCCTTAATAGAAAAAAGAATATTTGGTTCTTTAAATATTATAGTTGGACAAATTCAATAATTTTCTTACATCGTTCGGGAGAGCACTGCGTGAACGGATCGCCGGTATAACCGGGTGAACACGCGCACATCGGCGTGTGGCTAACAACATTGCAAACGGCATTGATTCCGCATGCGTTGACGCATGGATCGCGACATTTTTGATTGATGCAGGCCATTTTATTCGAGCATTCGCTATTGCTGATGCATTCGTACCGGCAGTTCGGGGGTGAGCCGACAAAGTCTTGCGAACACGAGCAAGAGGGTTGATCATTGATCACTTGACATTGCGCGTTTGGTCCACACGGTGACGGTTGACAGGGATTGAGCACGGGTAATGGATCCTCAGCTTTAAATATATAGCGATTAATTAACTGATATCGCGCGACAACATATTAAAACATATTGACGCTATATTCGAAATAGACATATAAAATATAAATTGCAAAGAATAATTTGAAAAGTTAATATTTAAAAATATATCTTTGAAAGAATATTTCTTACGAAGTGGGAAACAGTTAATAAATGGATCCCCGGTCATTCCAGGACGACAAACACAAACGGGATTGTGATTAATGACATTGCAAATTGCGTTGCGTCCGCAACTTCCTGGGCAAGGGTCCCGACACTTTTGATTGGTACACGCCTCGTTCTTCGGACAATCTGAACTGATCACGCATTCGGGCCTACATGTCGGAGGCGCTCCGATAAATCCGCTTATGCAACTACATACGGCCTGCATGTTATTTTGTCTGCATTGACTGTTCGGACCGCATGGAGACGGATTACATGGATTGCTAACGGGAGGTGCTACAACACGATCAGAAGAGACTTTAATTAGGGTAAATATTGAAGAGAAAAAGTTTGATGCATTATAAATTTTAGATAAAGATTAAAGATCGTAAATATGTTGATAAGGCAATTGCTTTATATGTATATTCCATAGAATTCTTTCAAAAAATACCTGGAACGGGAGAACACAAGACAAAAGCATTTCCCATCATTCCTGCAGGACAAGTACACATGGGAACATGGTTGTATACATTGCACATTGCATTTTGGCCACAAACGCCTGGACAAGGATCCACGCATTTGTTTCGCACGCATGCCTGCGTGTTCGGGCAATCATTGTTCAATACGCATTCTGGGCGACAGCCACTGTACGGGTCTCCGAAATATTCTGTTATGCAAGTGCAAATTCCTCCGTTACACTGGGTATTAGGTCCGCAAGGCGAAGGTGTGCATGGGTCCGGTTTAGACAACTGAATAGGAACTATAATAATGTCGCGTGAGAAAAGAGGACCAAATATTATATCTATATATATATAACAAAATATTAAAATTATATATTCCTAAATAGAGAATCTTACATGAATTGATGGAACACTGGACGAAAGGATCGCCGGTATAATCGGGTAAACATGAACAAATCGGCACGTGATTCACGACGCTACATTCAGCCATTACGCCGCATAAACCTGGACAGGGATCTCTACATTTTTGTCGCATGCAAGCCATGTTGGCCGGACATTCTGCATTGATCGTGCATTCTGGTTTGCAATTTGGCGGACTGCCTTTGTACGTTGGCAAACAAGAACACGATGGTACTCCTCCTATATCGCGACATTCAGAAAATGCGCCGCAAGGCGACGGTATGCATGGATCTCTTACAACGTCATTTACAATGGGCGGATTCACTGCAATTATGAATAGTATAATGGAATAGTTTTAACTTTTTAAATTAATTATGTATCATACTTGGATATCTCGATACATCATTCTTTTAATCGCGAAAACGAAATTATTTCTCGTGCGAGAAGTTTGATTTATTATCGACAAATGTCATTATGCGTCTATCAATTTGTATATAACAATTTTACATAAATAAATTTGTGCACAGTATTTTCGAGATGAATGTTATATCGAAATCCGAGCGTAATTGTTCAGGAAAAAAAGAATAATTCAGATTGTATCGATCAAATGAAAAAACATTAGACAAAACTTAAAGTTCATACCAGGTGTTTGGAAGCAAACGGTAAATGGATCCCCGGTATAGCCGTTCTTGCAGGAGCAAATTGGATTATGTTTTATGATCCTGCAATTTGAATGTTTACCGCAAGAACCAAGGCAGGGATCTTGGCATTTTTGATTCATGCAAGCAAGTGCGAGCGGACAATCCGAACTTGTCACGCATTCGGGACGACACGCAGGTGGACTTCCGATGAAAACCGGAAGGCAAGAACAGACTGCTTGATTGTTATTCACACGACATTGGCTATTGGGTCCGCAAGGCGATGGATTGCAAACATTTATCGGAGTCTCAACTAAAATAATAGATAGATAGATGTATCTCATAATGAATCTAATTATATATATGTTAAGTTCTTCATTTTTAACAAATTAAATTTAAGAATTAAACTTAAAAATAAAGAAATAATTTTTAAAAAAATTATTTTGCTTTTCAAACATGTATAAAATAAAAAATTTAAGATGGATATAACAAGAATATAAAAAGAAAGAGAATATTAAAATAAATGAAGCTTGAGGTATTAATATTTAAGAAAATATTCGTACCGATATCGCGAATTATATTGCAATATTGGAAGGGATTGCCGCTGTAACCGGAAATACATGTGCAAGAAGGTCGATGATTGATAACTTGACATTCGGCAAACTGTCCGCAAGCACCAGGACACGGATCTTTGCATTTCGATTGTATACATGCAAGAGTGAATATGCAATCTGTATCGACAACGCATTCTGGCCGGCATCCTTCGTAAGGATTGCCGACATAATCTGGTAAACAAGAACAGGATCCAACACCATGCTGTTCCTTACAAATGGCGTTAAAACCACAAGGTGATGGTTTACAAGGTGACAACGAGAAAGTTGTGGCTGAAAATAATATAAGAATCAAAATACTGTGTTCTATAATAATCAATTAAAATTCGAAAACTAATTAGCGAATTTTTTATGCTTTCCTTGAATGTAAAGATTATTTTATGTTTTAAAATCGATGCTTACGTGGTTTTATTGTACACTGCGTGAAGGGATCGCCGGTGAAATCGCTAGGACAAACGCACATGGGTGTATGGCTCACCACACGACACTCGGCATTGGTTCCACACGAACCTTCGCAAGGGCCCCTGCATTTCTTATTCATACATGCCAAATGTGAGGGACATTCACTGTTGCTAATGCACTCCGGTCTACAATACGGAGGTGAACCTAGGAATTCAGGTAGACACGAGCATGTAGGAGATTCTCCTGCAACCCTACACTCGGCGTTCGCTCCACAAGGAGATGGCACACAAGGGTTTGTTTGTAGAACAGGTTCGGGTGCTAATAGGAAAAAGAGAATCATTGTCAAAAGTTAAATAGACGAGATTACGAATGTTTCGATCGAAATATACGAATTAAGGCTCCTGGCTTCTCGCCAACCATGTTGGAATTGTGTGACGTCAGAGCCTCATATTACAATCATTTACAGCTGTTGATTGACTGTCAAGGGAAAAGAATAGTTTTCGAAGTATTTTAAAGGTGTGCTAAAGCCATTTGAAATAGTGTTTCATCGAAATATCTTTTCATTTAAAAATGACGTCTAAGAATTTTCAGCGTGTGCTTTCTCGCCTCTGACGTCACAATCTAATACAGAGTGTCTACTCAAATTTTGTAAAAAATTTCCCTGAGAATTTCCTGATCTTCCAGATATTTTCGTTTAAAATTCCAGGTAAAATAAGAAAATTTGTAGCTGCAACTTTTTAAAATAAGTTTCTTTGCTGCATGTGCTTTCTATATAATGTTTTCTATTCATACGATTCCAAAGTTATCAAGAATGCAGTTTTTCTAGCATTTAATATTGATTTCTTAATTATAAAATTAATTTGGACAATAAGTGCGATATATAACTATATCTAAACACTAAAAATATATGCAAAAATATAAGATAAATATATAAAACAAAAAATAATTTTAGTATAATTTTAGTATAAATAAATTATTTATTAAGTTATTATTTATTTATTTATTAAATAAATAAGGAGTACTAATTTATTTAAATATTACCTATTAAAACAAATTGAACAATTTTCTATGAAACTTACATAAGATCTTAATATCTTGAAAAATAGATCTTTAATTAAAAAAAATCACATTTAAAAAAACTTAAATATTGCAAAGATATGTTTCTTAAGTGTTAAATAAGAGTAAAATAATCAAAAGGGCAATTTCTTTTAAAAATTCCTTGAATCTCAATCAAATTCCATGAGAATTTCCTTATTTTTCAAGGTAAAACAAAATTCCCTGAGAATACCAGGTTTTCAAAGTTTTTCCCGGGAGTATACACTCTGTAATATGGTCGCGATGAGGACCCAGGAGCCTTAAGATGTTAGATTAAATATGTACGGTGTGTGTGAAACAAAAGATTTATAATAAAGTTCTTCTAAATTCCAATGGAATATTTTTTAAACTAATAAAATCAATCTTGTCTTTAATAAACTCATTGAAGAAATATATTTCCAATATATTTTCACTAAGATTTTGTAATTCTTTCAAGAAAGTCAGGCTCTTACGTCGTGGAACGCATCGAATAAATGGATCTCCGGTGAGTTCTCCACAACTACAGATAGGATTGTGATTGATCACTTGACACGTAGCTCGGATTCCACATGCACCGAGGCATGGATTTATGCACTTTTGATTGCTGCAAGCTTCTGTCAGAGGACAGTCCGAACTGACAGTGCATTCAGGTCTGCATGCTGGCGGAACGCCAAGGAATCCAGCAACACACGAGCACACCGGTTGCCCGTTGTTTTCTCGGCAAATACTGTTGGGTCCGCAGGGCGAGGGTGAGCAGGGATTTCCCTTCGGAATATCTAGATTCGAGATGATAATCTTATTCACTTTGTTCCCGAAGATGATTGACAAATTGTTTAACATTAATTGAACATTTCTACTTTAAAAAGGTAATATTAAATATTAAAGGATATTGAGTCTAATGAAAAATGCTTATGTAGGATTATAGAAATTATAGATTAATCGATTAATATTTATATACCTGCGAGAATGGAACATTGAACAAAGGCATTGCCAGCCATTCCAGCCGGACAGGTGCACATAGGTACGTGATTATACACGGAGCATAATGCATTTTGACCACAGGTGCCCGGACAGGGATCCATGCATTTATTACGAATGCATGCACGATCGAGGGCACAATCGGTATTCGTGACACACTCGGGGCGGCAGCCTATGTAAGGGTCACCCTGATACTCGGGCAGACATATGCAGATGCCATTGTTGCATCGTGCATTTGGACCACAAGGATTCAAATCACAAGGATCGGTAACTATCGGTGATGCTATAAGAGAAAGAAGAATATTGAACTAAATTTTATGGTAGCTCGAAATAAAATCATACAAAGTATAACGCGTTAATTTCTTTCCATACAACTCCAGACATTGAATTAATATTATATTCATGTTTAACTCAGATGTATAAAATAAAATAAAAATATATACAGTCCTTAATATATTCAGAGTCAAATTTATACATACAGGAGGTTTTAAGAAATGCGTTATAATTCGCGAGATTTTCCTTCGAGATCAATTTTTCGCAATTTTGAATGAAAGGGGCTTCTTACTTGTAATCGGTCGAGGATAACAGTTACTGAATGGATCACCGGTATATCCTTCGGGACAAGTGCACACGGGTACATGATTATAGACTGTACACAAAGAAGTGATGCTGCAAGAGCCTAAACAGGGATCCCTGCATTTCTCGTTGCCGCAGGCAAGATTCATCGGGCACTCGGAATTCACGCGACATTCAGGACGACAATTCGGCGGTGATCCTTTGTAGGAGGCAAAGCAGGAGCACGATGCTGTGCCACCAATATTCCTGCATTCCGCGAACATACCGCATGGAGACGGCAGACACGGATCTATGGGGGCTACAGGAAAATCTAGCGGTTCTGAAATTTAATAATGACAGAGGCGTGTAATAAACTACACACCGTTCGTTCCAGAGATCTCGAGCTCAGCAATAATGAATTGCGTTTGTGAAAAAATTATGATTAATGAAGATTACATCGCACGATATACAGGATGTTCCAAAAGTTGTGCAACAGTTAAATATCTCGAAAGGTTTTTTGAGAAAAATGTTTCAAATAAAAGTTGTAGGGCTTTAAGTACATTAAATAGTAATGTTAGTGTGACTATAAATAATATTGTTAAGACCATGTATTTACTTTGAAATTTTTTAATGGAAACACCTATTTTTGATTAGATATCAACGTAGCTCATCTTAAGAGTTTTTCAAAACACTATAATAAAGTTTTTTCCGCCATAATAAAGTACTTTTCGAGTTATGAGGCTTGAAAGATGCAGTATTTTGACATAAAATACAAAATATCTTGTAAAACATTTAATTTTTGGTAATCTTACCTTAATATTTTATGCATCGAATAATGAAACCAATCAATTGGTGTAAAGAAAACGCATAATTGTTTTTAAGAAAAAATATGTTGCAAATTGTACACATTTTCTTCAAAAATAACTATGCGTTTTCTTTACACTAATTGATTTGTTTAATTATTTATTAAGGTTTAATTATTTATTAAGGTAAAGATTATCAAAAATTAAATATTTTACAAGATATTTTGTATTTTATGTCATAATACTGTAAACTTCAAGCATTATAATTCGAAAAGCACTGAATGAAAAAATACTTTATTATAGTGTTTTGAAAAGATAAGCTACACAAATGTGCAATCAAAAATAGAGGTTTCCATTTAACAATTTCAAAGTAAATTTTGGCCTTAACAAAGTTATTTATAGTTACACTAACATTACTATTTAAAGCGCTACAACTTTTATTTGAAACATTTTTTCAAAAAGCCTTTGTTTTCGAAATATTTTATTGTTGCAGGACTTGAGACATCCTGTACATAATTATTATATATTGCATATGATAACAGAATTGCAATAATTGATTGACGATATTACGGTGTTACGTCAAATTGAGTCGGGAAAGTAACAATCTTATAGTAACATCAATCAATTTTGGAAAAAATAAAGCCATGATTGAGTCAAGTATTTGTAAGAGATTGAGGATGACCATGATTTTATGGCATGAACGAATGAAGCTGATGAAAGAGGCAAAATTCTTACGTGGGGCGGGGAAACATCTCATAAAAGGATCCCCGGTAAAACCGAGATTGCAGACGCAGATGGGGCTGTGATTGATCACTTTGCACTGGGTGTTTATTCCACACGGGTCCGGGCAGGGCGACGTACATTTCTGATTGATGCAAGCAAGATCCGGAGAACATTGGCTGTTTACCACGCATTCGGCACGACAGTTCGGGGGGCTGCCGACAAAATTCGGGAGACAAGAGCAAACGGCAAGGCCGTTTATATCTCGGCACTTACTATTAGGTCCACAGGGAGACGGGCTGCACGGATTTGTTTCTGGCAAGGCTGCATGGAGAAAAGTGTACGCACAAGTTATTTTCTATAAATTATTTTACACACCAATATCTCATTAATGAAATAAAAAAAACTATGGCTTTAATTAATAATTATATTTAGAAATAATTTTCAATATTAATGTTTATTGTAATGCTTAATATAAATCAGAAATTATAAATAAAGAAACACAATAAAAATTCTGATTTATATTAAAAATTATGATAAACATAAATATTTATAATTATTAATTAAAAACATGCCTTATATATGTCAATACAATAATAATATATAATTAGAGCAAAATTGAAAATTTCTTTTAGTTAAAATTTGAGAAACCATAATTCATTTAAATGTTTCCACAGGGTGTATACTCAAATTTTGTAAACAAATTCCCTGAGAATTCCCTGATCTTCCCGGTATTTTCGTTTAAAATTTCAGGTAAAATAAAAAAAATTGTAGATGCAGCTTTGTAAAAGTTCCTTATTGTATACGCTTTTTAATGTTTTTTATTCATACGATTATCAAGAATGCAGTTTCTCTAGCATTTGATTTATTAATTGTAAAATTAATTTGGACAATAACAAAGTGCGATATATCATTATATCTAAACACTAAAAATATATGCAAGAGTATAATATAAAATAAAAATAGAAAACAAAAAATTATTTATTATAAACCTGTTAAGGAATATTAATTTATTTAAATTAGTTATTTATAAAATTATTATGTATTTATTAAATAAATAAGTGATTTTTTTAAATATATTACCTTTTAAAAAATTGAACAATTTTTTATGAAACTGAAATAGATCGTCAATAAAAAAATCGCATAAAATTTTAATAAAAACTTAAATATTGCAAAGATGTTAGACATATGTTTCTTAAGTATTAACTAAGAGTAAAATTATCAAAAGAGCAATTTTTTTTTAATTCCCTGAATCCCAATCAAATTCCATGAGAATTCCCTGATTTTTCAAGGTAAAACAAAATTCCCTGAGAATACCAGGTTTTCAAGGTTTTTCCCGGGAGTATACACCCTGTTCCAATATAATTTGACAATTCTACACAAACATTCTACGGCTACTTGGAACAAAACTTTGACAACGAAATATCTGATGTGGAAATAAAGCTTACAGTCTTCAATTATTGGGGAACAGTGGGTGAACGGATTGCCGGTATATCCGGGAATGCAAGTACAGATTGGCAGATGATTAACCGATTGGCATTGGGCATTCACTCCGCAAGTTCCTGGGCAAGGGTCTCTGCATTTTAAGCTCACGCACGCCATTCTCGTCAGACAGTCAGAATTTTGCGTGCATTCGGGCTTGCATTCTTCATAGGGATCACCTTGATAATCCGGTAGACAGGTGCACGAGCCAACGCCATTGTTTTCGCGGCAGATGGCATTTAGACCGCAAGGAGAAGGCTCGCATGGTTTTCTAATATCTAGGGTCGTATCTGATGGAGAAAGAGAAGAATATTCGTTTAAATTTAAAAAAAAAAAACATGCAACGCATTCTATTTCAAAGCTGGTGCTGAGGTAGGGATTCTTTGGCTCTCGTCTCATCTCTCTCGCTTTCATTATTCTCTCTTCGCTCTCTCGATTAAATCGAGTTCCTAATAAGCAAGAAGCTTCGTATGATAATGCGATGTATATAGCTTTGCGTGGTTTTAATATAAGGTATCATCGTCGACAAATATTTTATATCTATCGGTTTTAGTAGGCGACGTATTTCATTAGCATCGTGTTTAATTTTTAATCGCATCAATTAATCGAGTTAATTACAAGGTGCGGGACACAATTGGCGATAAAACTGTGTTAGGGTCTGTGGCAACTTATTGTATTATTTTTCCAGGAACGGGATGGCTATTCTTGGGCTCTACACTATAATAGGCGGTATTCTTTTATGTCGAGTTTGTTAAACGATTTCTTTAGTTAGGAAATTGCGTTCTTTGTCATAGCATTTCTTATCTTATCGAGAATTATATGTGCAGCATGATTCTTGGGAGATTCACAGCATATGTCAAGGGTCAAAGTGCTCATATATGGGAATGGGGCTGTAATTCGCTTTGACACAGGCCGGTGCAGCAAAACATTTCCATAATTAATCGCAGGGATTGTGATATTCTATCGATTTGTTTTTTAGTTGCTCAGTGCCTATTAGGAGTGAGTGCAGTCAAGAGCCCATATAAATAATATATGGGCCCCGCCACCATTTTTCATAATTATTTATCCTGGTTATTGCTGTCCTGCGTTAGGTTTTGGGTCAGTACGCTCAGGCATGGGGATGAGTGCGTGCCGCATTTTGTTTCTCCTATTAATCGCAGGGACTCGGGACACGTGTTCCATTGTTATTGACTTTTAATCAGGGATGAGTGCAATTAAGAGCCTAATGTCCATAGGCCCCACCACCTCACACGTAACTTATTGTCATCTTTTTGTTATGTAATCCTCTTACGACTGTGTACTACTGTCGCACGCATTAATCTTGTACGATAATTCTTGTTAAGATCACCTTTTGATTCAAATGCGCTTTTTTCTAAAACTATGCAAGCACATAAGTGTCTAATAACAATAATGGGACAGGACGGCTTACATCAAATTATTTTTAAAATTATATAATCTTCGTATCAAGCATTCCGTAAATCATATTTGAAGTGACACATTGGAAAATCTCTTAATAGTTTAACAAATTGCAACATCTTCAACTGACCAACAATAACTTGACAGAAAACTCTCGAGTTACCGTCTTGATTTTTTATTACCATTAGTCACGATTATACGAGGAGCAACAGCACTTACCTGCTCACGCCCACATGCAAGCGGCGACATTTGCGGGAAGGATTGTAAACGAGAGTAAAAGATACAGCGACGCGTACTCACCCTCTGGTACTCGTTCGCAAGCGCTGAATGGATTCCCGGTGTATCCGGCGGTGCACGCACAAACCGCATGGTGATTCACTACGGAGCACTGAGCGTTCAGACCGCACAGACCGACACACGGATCGCGACACTTTTGTTGCAAACACGCCGATTGCGGCGGACACTCGGGATTGATGGTGCACTCCGGCCTGCAATTCGGTGGCAAACCGACGTAATTTTCGATGCAAGAGCACGCGGGACTCTCGCCCCTCACTTGACACTCCGCATTCGGACCACAGGGCGACGGCAGACACGGGTTCATCGGCGCAGGTGGTGTCTCTGTAAACGAGTATTCAAGTGAAAAAACTCATTTTGCATTTTTAATATTAGAACGATCAAAATTTTACGATTATTCAAAAATATAATTGCCTACGTTGTATGCCAGAAAATGAGAACTGACTTTCAAGCAATAAAAATGTGGATTTTTGAATATAATTTGCATCGTTGATATATTAATTGAAAATTTAAAATCTTTTAGCTAATAAAAAATATTTAGCAATTAGAATAAAAAATGTAATTAATAAATTTCACAAAATATTAAATTTATTGAAAAGTTCACGATAAAAAGGAATCTAAATTATTTACTTGGTTGCGGATAACATATGCTGAAAGGATCGCCTGTGTAAGATTCGGAGCAACTGCATATTGGATTATGATTGACCACTTGACAATTTGTGTTCTGTCCGCATGTTCCTGGACACGGATCTTGACATTTATTGTTCAGACACGCGTGTGTCAACGGACAGTCGGCGCTGACAATACATTCTGGTTTGCAGGCGGGTGGACTGCCGATTAAACCAGGTTGGCAAGAACACACGGCATGATCATTTATAACTTTGCAGATGCTGTTTGGCCCACAAGGCGAAGGTGTGCAAGGCTGTTTAATGGCCTCTGCAAATACAATGTTTGTCACGAGTTACAATGATTGATTCCAAACATGAAAAAATAAAACGCGAGTGTTATTTTCGTGTCATTTAAATATAATTTTAAAAGATGATAAGAAATAAGTAAACCAAAAATATTTTGTATATTTAATAGTTAAATATTTAAAAATATATTATATAATATTATATAAATATATAATATCATATTATATATTATTATATTATATATTATTAAAATATTTAAAAATATTTTAAACTTACCATCTGGAATATGTGGTCGGCACAAAAGGAACGGATTTCCGGTGTAACCAGGTGGACAACTGCACATTGGGACGTGATTAACAACGTCGCAACGTGCGTCGCGACCGCATGTGCCTGGGCAAGGATCCACACAGTTTTGATTGATACACGTTTTGATGCGAGGACAATCAGAATTCATTGTGCATTCCGGTCGACAATAAGAATACGCATCTCCGAAATAGTTGGCCAAACAGGTGCATACACCTTCGTTGCACACCGCATTAGGTCCACAAGGCGAAGGGTTGCACAAATCTTGAGGAACCTTTGGTTGTTCTGTAACATTAATTCTCCATGTTTACATACATATTGATAAAAAAAAATCATAACATATATATCTTTCTGTGTAATTTAGATATTTTTTATTAAAAAAATTATAATCTTTAATACATACAAAACTAAATTTTTAAAAATTTATATAATAAAAATATACACACCTTTAATTACTGTGCACAAAGTGAAGGGGTCGCCAGAATAACCAGGTTGACACAAGCAAACCGGTATATGATTCTGAACTCGACAATCGGCATTCTGACCGCAAGAGCCGATGCAAGGGTCGCGACATTTTTCCGAGATGCAAGCTTGATCCAACGAGCAATCTGTATTAACTACGCATTCCGCGCGGCAATTGGGTGGTATCCCTATGTAATTTTTCAAGCAGGTACACGCGGCTTGATCGTTGACAACTTTACACTCCGCATAAAGGCCGCATGGACTGGGGAAACAAGGATCCATCGGTGGCAGCGGCACAACTGTGTAAAAAATAATTTATATTATTTAATTATTTATATTATTTATATTATATTTATATTATATTTATTATATTATATTTATATTATATTTAACTATATATAAATGTATACAAAAATATGCGAAGAAAGTGTAATTTATTACACAATCAATTAAAAGAATCGACAATTACCAGGTTCGGGGAAACATCTGAAGAAAGGATCGCCCGTCTTTCCCTGCGGACAGCTGCAGAGCGGATTGTGATTAATGACACGGCAATTGGCCTCGACTCCGCAAGTACCCGGGCACGGATCCGTGCACTTGTGCTTATAACACGCTCTGTTCTGCGGACACTCGGAATTGACGACGCATTCCGGCTTGCAATTCGGCGAAACGCCTACGAAAGACTCTTGGCACGTGCACACGGCTTGATTGTTTACGGCTCGGCACAAGCTGTTCGGTCCGCAGGGTGTCGGCGAGCACGCGTCCTTGACGGTGGGCTCCGTATCAATTTCCGGTTGAAGAGTGCAAATCGTAAACGGATCCCCGATGTATCCAGGCTCGCAGGTACACGTGGGGATGTGATTGATGACCGAACACTGCGCCCGTACGCCGCACACTCCTGGACAAGGATCCTTGCACTTGTTGCGAATGCAAGCCTTGTTCGTGGGACAATCCGCGCTGAGAACGCATTCCGGTTGACAGCCCTCGTAAGGATTTCCGTAATAATCGTCGATACATATGCAAGCGCCCGCGTTGTCTCGCTGCTGACAGATCGCGTTGGCTCCGCATGGCGAAGGCTCGCACGGATTTATCGTTTCCTCTAAGAAATGGGAAAATCAATTAAATTAAGTAAGACAGCAATACGAGAATAATTTCATGCAGAGAGAAAAAAATTTAAGAAGCATTGATAAAGTGTTTTGATGTAAAAAGAATAAACATATGTACCTTCCAGTACACATTGCACAAACGGATTGCCGGTATATCCATTCTTACAGGAACAAGTCACTGCGTGATTCACTATTTTGCACTCGGCGTTGTCTCCACAGGATCCCGGGCAGGGATCCTTACACTTCATATTTATACAAGACTTTTCCGGAGGACAGTCGGGGTTGATCAAACACTCCGGTCGACACGATGGCGGGATGCCGATGTACGTAGGCAGACATGAACATGACGGTTGTCCGTTCGCGTTCTTACAGAGTGCATTCGGACCGCATGGCGAAGGAATGCAAGGATCGCCATGATCCTTAGGCTCCGGTGGAACTGAAACGTCAATACAACAGTTTGTATCTGTCGCTTCAATTCGCGCTTCATCAAGAACTACTGTAAGCAGCTCTTGCACATGATATTAATAATGATTGAAGAAATAAAGTCTTGTCATTTTTAAAAATTGTATCTTATTACAAGATTAATATTATTTGTTTTAGAAAAGCATTGATTTTTCTTACGTGGGATGTCGTAACAACTCTTGAACGGATCTCCCGTCTGTCCGGGCAGACAGCTGCATATCGGCGAATGGTTGATCACTTCGCATCTCGCGTTCAAACCGCAGGAACCCAGACAGGGGTCTGTGCACTTCCTGTTTACGCAAGCCCGCGTTGGCGGACATTCAGAACTAACGAGACATTCCGGTCTGCAGGATGGCGGAGAACCGAGGTAGCCTTGGAGACAGGAGCACACGGCGTGATCCTCGATATTACGGCATTGACTGTTCGGTCCGCAAGGCGAGGGGGTGCAGGGATCCCTTCGAGACTCCGGCACTGTAGCGGAAGTAAATAAAAATTAATTTTGCAAAGCAATTTTAATTCAAAAATTCGAGAATAAAGTTTTTTTTGGATAAAAAAGAAGAGCGACTGCAAAACATTTTTTATATACCTGTAGGTTGAACACGACAGTTGACGAATGGATCGCCCACGTATCCGGATGGACAAGAGCAGACAGGAATGTGATTCACAACGTCGCATCGCGCATTCTGACCGCATATTCCAGAACATGGATCCTTGCATTTATTCCTCAGGCAAGTTTTGTCGCGAGGACATTCGGAATTGAGAATGCATTCGGGACGACAAGCTTCGTAAGGATTACCGATATATTCCGGCAAGCATTTACATTCACCGTTATCGCATACGGCGTTCGGACCACACGGAGATAGAGCACAAGGATCCGTGATCGGAGGTTCTGTAACTATAAAGACGAAACATTTATTAAAGACAAATTGCTTAATCATGAGTATTTCGTAGAGCAACATTGTTATAGCGTCACAATAAAAGATATTCCCTTACCGATAATTATATAAAATTTAATTTTTATCGTATATATTTTATACAGATTCTTAACTCCTTCTTTTCCAGGAGTAATTTGTCTGCATTAATTTTTTACAAACTAAATAATACATTTATATATTTATTTTACACTTTATTTATTACCTGGCGGAATAATGCTGCATTGCGTAAATGGATCCCCGGTGAATCCTTCCATGCACGTGCAAACTGGCACGTGATTCAATACGTGACATTGAGCGTTTATTCCGCACGATCCCGGACACGGATCCGTACATCTCTGATTGACGCACGCGAGGTGACTCTTGCACTCGGAGCTCAAAATGCATTCTGGTCGACATTGTGGCGGTACGCCAATGTAATTAGGCAGGCAGGAGCACGCAGGATTTCCGGATATTATTTGACACAAAGAGTTCGGACCGCAAGGCGACGGGGTGCACGATGGTGGCCGCTCGGTTATCGGGTATTCGCTAGGAACTGAAATAAAAAATAATCGTAATTATATAGCTTTGTCTAAGAAAAAACTTACATGATTAATTTGTTCGCGCATGCATTAATATGAAAAAATAATTTCAAGGATATTTTTTTTAATATTAATTCTCAAAAATACAAAACAAAATATGTATAATGCTTACCGTGTGGCGAGCACAAAGTGAAAGGATCTCCTGTGAAGCCGGCAGGGCAAGTGCAAATCGGATTGTGATTTTTCGTGGTACACTGCGCTCTCAATCCACAGGTATTCGGGCAAGGATCCGCGCATTTCTTATTCACACATGCCAGATGTGGTGGACATTCAGCATTAACGATGCATTCCGGTCTGCACGATGGCGGGATGCCTGTATACTCTGGCAAACAGCTGCACACGGCTTGACCATTAACGACTCTGCATTTACTGTTTGGTCCACAAGGTGACGGAGAACATGGTTCTAATGTTTCTGAAAAGGAACGATATCATATAATTTCCGCACGAAACTTTAAATCATATTGATTGAATTATTTAAAAATAATTGATTGCAATTTTTGATGATTATATTAATTCATTAATATAATTTTTTTCTTTATCATTAATATAATAATATATTAATGATAAAGTATTGGGCGAGATAATATTAAGCATACTAATTAATATTTCATTAATGTAATATTTTTTTATTATTCAGAGTGTCTACTCAAATTTCGTAAAAAATTTCCCTGAGAATTCCCTAATTTTCCAGACATTTTCGTTTAAAATTCCAAGTAAAATAAGAAAATTTGTAGATGCAGCTTTTAAAAATAAGTTTCTTTGCTGCATGCGCTTTCTAATGTTTTCTATTCATACAATTCCAAAGTTATCAAGTGTGCAGTTTTTCTAGCATTAATATTGATTTATTAATTGTAAAATTAATTTGGACAATAAGTGCCTGAAAAATTCCCTGAATCCCAATCAAATTTCATGAGAATTCCCTGATTTTTCAAGGTAAAACAAAATTTCCTGAGAATACCAGGTTTTCAAGATTTTTCCCGAGAGTATACACCCTGTTATTATATAATATTTAAAACATACTTGTCATTTCCTTGATTTCGCAAGCAAAGTATGGATCTCCCGTGTATCCTGGAGGGCAGAGACAGACAGGAACGTGCGCTTGTACATTGCATATAGACAACGTTCCGCACGTATTGGGACACGGATCCGTGCACTTAAAGCCGACACACGCCAGCTGCGGTGCGCAGTCATTATTTGTCTCGCATTCCCTGTGGCATCCCTTGACAATGTCGTAAGGATCGCCGATCAGGTCCGGTGGACATCCGCAAGCGCCTGCTCCGTTTCTCTCACGACACTGCGCATTAGGACCGCAAGGATTCGGCGAGCACGGATTAGACACGGGCGTGTCAGTCGCTGTAAAATGTATCATACGCATTTACTTAAACGAGTCCTACTTAACAATTTAATTTATTTTTTCGGATATTCAAATTTCTACTCACCTGGCGGAAGCGCCAGGACGCAGCGCACGGAAGGCTCGCCTTCGTATCCTTCCGGACAGGTACAGATCGCAATGTGATTCTGCACTGTGCACCTAGCGAGTTCGCCGCAAGCGCCGGGACAGGGATTCTTACACCTCTGATTGATGCACGCCGCGGTGTTGAAGCATTCCGAGTTATCGGTGCACTCCGGTCTGCAGTTAGGCGGTCGGCCGATGTAGTTCTGCAAGCAGGAGCATGCCGGATACAAGCCAATTACTTTGCACTGCGAGTTGGAACCGCATGGATTCGGCGAGCACGGATCTCCCTCTCCCTTTGGCAACGGCGACGTGGTGCTGATCCTGACGCAGTGCACGAAGGGATCGCCGGAGTAGCCGGTGGCGCAGCTGCAGATGGGATTATGATTCACCGTGAGGCAATTCGTGTTCTGTCCGCAGGAACCGGGACACGGGTCCGCGCACTTGTTGTGGATGCACGCCTTGTTCTGCGAACACTCGGAGCTGATGATGCATCCCGGTCGACAGGTCGGCGGGATGCCGGAGAATCCTGGCTGGCACAGACATACTGCGTGTCCGTTCTGAATTCGGCAGTTGCTGTTGGGTCCACACGGTGATGGATCGCATGGATCGATCGGCGACGGTAACGGGGTCGCCAGATCGACGACGGTGCAGCCGTTCACCGGGTCGCCGGTGTAACCCGGCAGGCAGGAACACATCGGGGCGTGATTAACCACCCGACAAGTGGCATCCTGACCGCAGGTACCTGGGCACGGATTGATACACTTGTTGTTCAGACAGGCCTTGCTGCGATCGCAGTCGGCGTTCGTCACGCATTCGGGTCTGCAGGCGATGTAAGGATCGCCGAAGTACTGCGATAAACACGTGCAAGATCCGACGCCGTTCCGTTCGTTGCACACGGCGTTGGCGCCACACGGTGATGGACTACACGGTGTACGTGGTTGTTCCGTTGTAATGGGTGCTATAGATAAATAATTATTGATTATATTAATATTATATATTTTATTAATTAAATAAAGTAATTAATTAATATAATATATTAATATTATGGATTATATTGAAATAAATATACAATAAATTATATTAAAATAATATTAAAATAATAAAGAATAGAGAATAAATTATTTTAAAATAATTTTTAATAAGAATGAATTATAACAAGATGTCTACTCAAATTTTGTAAAAAATTTCCCTGAGAATTCCCTGATTTTCCAGATATTTTTCGTTTAAAATTCCAGGTAAAATAAGAAAGTTTGTAGATGCAGCTTTTTAAAATCAGTTTCTTTGCTGCATGTGCTTTCTATGTAATGTTTTCTATTCATACGATTGCAAAATTATCAAGAAGAATGCAGTTTTTTTAGCATTTAATATTGATTTCTTAATTGTAAAATTAATTTGGACAATAAGTGCGATATATCACTATATCTAAAATATATCACTATATCTAAAACACTAAAAATATATGCAAAAATATAAGATAAATATATAAAACAAAAAATAATTTAGAGTATAAATGTCTTAAGGATACTAATTTATTTAAATATTACCTATTAAAAAAAATTGAACAATTTTCTATGAAACTTACATAAGATCTTGATATCTTGAAAAATAGATTTTCAATTTAAAAAAATCACATTTTAAAAACACTTAAATATTGCAGAGATATGTTACACATGTTTCTTAAGTGTTAAATAAGAGTAAAATTATCAAAAGGGCAATTTTTTAAAAAAATTCCCTGAATCCGAACTAAATTCCAGGAGAATTCCCTGATTTTTCAAGATAAAACAAAATCCCTGAGAATACTAGGTTTTCAAAATTTTTCCCGGGAGTATACACATATATTATATTACTGTAACGCACAGATATATAATATTTCGCATGATCTAAGATATATGTATATATGTTAAAGGAACAAACCTTCCACGATAGGTGTACATTCCGTAAATGGATTGCCGGTGTAACCGTCGTTACAGATGCAGACGGGATTGTGCTTCACGACATTGCAATACGTGTTCACGCCGCAAGAGCCTGGGCACGGATCTACACATTGCTCGTTCTGACACGCTAGATTTCCGGGACATCCTTCGTTTATGACACACTCGGGACGGCAATTTGGCGCCCGGCCCACGTAATTCGGCAAACACGAGCACGCGGGGAAGCCGTCAATTACCCGACACTGGGAATTCGGTCCACATGGCGAGGGAACGCAAGGATTGCCGCTCGGTCTTGGTGCTGGTGTTACCTCTACTGCAATCGCATAGAGATAAACATTAAAACAATTATATAGAAATTATGTGAAAATTAAAACAATAAAATATTTTGTGAAATAGTGATATAAAATATATTATTTTTACTAATTTATATATCACTATTTCACAAAATAATATATTATTTATATAATATATATATATTATATATTATAATATAATATATTATATTATAATAGATTTTAAACATATAAATCTTTTAAATATTTGGGATATATCGAAGACGAAAAACTTAAGACAGTGATTGAAATAAGCTTGAAACTCTTACCTTCTTTGACGCATCCAAAGAACGGATCTCCGCTATAATCGATCGCGCAAATGCAGACGGGATTATGATTGATCACTCGACAATCTGCATTTACGCCGCACGTGCCTACGCATGGATCCTTGCATCTCTGATTGATGCACGCCGCGTTCGGGCTACAATCCGTGCTGACGACGCATTCCAGTCGGCAGGACGGTGGACTACCGATATAATTAGGTTGACATGAGCATACTGCGTGATTATCGATAACACGGCAGTTGCTGTAGGGTCCGCAGGGAGATGGTTGACACGTATCACCTGGTACCGGAGGCTCTATGAGAGATAAACCGTGTTAAAAAGAGAATTGAATACGTCGCTCGAATTAGAGTTTCTCTAATTAAGGATGAAGAATTAGAATAATAATTTTTATTAGTATTCTGGTTAGGTATCGTATACAATAAGAGCACGGAATGATGCATTAAATCAGAAATATATGTAGAATGTCGTATATATCTGTTGTTCTAATTATTATGTGAGAAACTCTAGCTCGAGCACTTCATCCTTACAAAATGGAAATGTCAGAAATTTACTTATTGGCACGTGGCAAGACGTAAGTGGATCTCCAGTGTAACCGTAGAGGCAGCTGCAGGATGGCTGATGATTATAAACTTGGCATTGCGCGTTAATTCCGCACGCTCCTATACAGGGATCCTTGCACTTGTTGTTGATGCAAGCCTTCGTGTGGGTGCAATCCGAGTTCTGCACGCACTCCGGTCTGCAACCCTCGTACGGATCACCGGTATAATCGGGCAGACAGGTGCAAGAACCCGCGCCGTTTCGCTCTTTACATACGGCGTTTGCACCGCAAGGCGAAGGATCGCATGGCAATTGCGCTGGGAAAATGGCTATAAAACGAAGAAATATTTAGAGTATGCAAATTACAAATCGAGTATTCATTTTAGAAATCGTTAAAATGAAAATCTTACCTTTGGCGCAACCTGAGAAAGGATCACCTTCGTAGCCTTCGTAACATTGACATATAGGTCGATGATTCTGCACCGCACAATTCGTGTTGAAACCGCATGATCCAATACACGGATCCAGACACTTCTTTTGAATACAAGCCAAAGAACTGATGCAATCTTGATCGATCACGCACTCCGGTCTGCAATTCGGCGGTGCTCCGAACATACCGCTGATGCATGTGCATATAGGATGATCTTCTTGCACGCGACAATCAGCGTTGGGCCCGCAAGGCGATGGCAAACAAGGATTCACAGTGGTTGGCGGTAAAGGTTCTAAAAACGAAAATTTTTTTCATGTAGAAAAAAATATGTTTAATATATAATAAATTATATATTACCTACCTATTTCTCATTTATAAAAAATTTAATTTCATAAAAAGAATTTTTACTCATACCCTATATATATAATTATAATATAATATATTATAATATAGTATTATAATATAAATTATAATATAAAAATCGTTTCCCTCTCTCTTGCGCCATATATTTGAAAATAAAACAAAATAAAAAAAACAAACGTGTGTTTTAATTACTAATTAAATTATTTGTTTATTTGTCATTACTAATTAGCAATATATAATATAAACATATCATATAATATACACATATTTTATATTTAATAAAAGTCTGCTAACATAATTACCTTCTTTAGAACAATGCGTAAACGGATCGCCGATGTACTGACGAGGACAGCTACAGATAGGATTGTGATTGATGACTTGACAATCGGCATTCAAACCGCACAATTCCGGGCAAGGATCATTACACTTTTGATTAATGCAAGCCAGATGAAGCGGGCATTCCGTGCTAACGAGACACTCTGGACGGCAATGCGGCGGAGTACCTTGATAACCCGGACTGCAGGAGCAAACTGCACGATCGTTCATCACACGGCAAATACTGTGCGGACCGCATGGCGATGGCATACACGGATTCTGATCTGGTACTACTGTAAAAACAATAAAATTAAATCAGACTTCTTATTATTTTCATGTTTACGGTCATATAATTAATAAATTATTTATGGTCAATTTTCAGGGTGTCTACTCAAATGTTGTAAAAAATTTCCCTGAGAATTCCCTGATCTTCCAGAGATTTCGTTTAAAATTCCAAGTAAAATAAGAAAATTAATAGGTGCAGCCTTTTAAAATAAGTTATCAAGAGTGCAGTTTAGCATTTAATATTGATTTCTTAATTGTAAAATTAATTTGGACAATAAGTGCGATATATAACTATATCTAAACACTAAAATATATGCAAAAATAGAAGATAAATATATAAAACAAAAAATAATTTAACAATAAGAATAATTTTAGTATAAATGTCTTGAGGAATACTAATTTATTTAAATAAATTATTTATTAAATTATTATTTATTTATTAAATAAATAAGGAATATTATATAATTTATTTAAACAATTTTCTATGAAACTTATTATATATAAGATCTTGATATTTTGAAAAATAGATCTTCAATTTAAAAAATCATATTTTAAAAAAACTTCAATATTGCAAATATATGTTAGACATATATTTCTTAAGTGCTAAATATAAGAATAAAATTATCAAAAGGACAATTTTTTTAATTCCCTGAATCCCAATCAAATTTCATGAGAAAATTCCCTGATTTTTCAAGATAAAACAAAATTCCCTGAGAATACCAGGTTTTCAAGGGAGTATAAACCCTGATTTTACTATAATTTTAATTGTATATCCATCTTAAAATAGAATATTCGTCAACATAGAAATGTAGAAAATTGTTTAAATATCATATAACAAATTGTAAATATAAATCTGAAGCTTTGTCATATAAATTGACGTAGTACTATATAGAAAATAAGAAGCAAAGCGGATATGCAAATAAAAATATATCTACGTACAAGGTTTCTCTACTTTGCAGGCTCTGAATGGATCGCCGGTGTATCCCGGCAAGCAAGAACACATCGGAAGATGATCGATGACTTCGCAGTGCGCGTTCGCACCGCACACGCCTGGACACGGATCTCTGCAGTGTTGATTGAAGCAAGCCAGGTGACTCTCGCAATCTCGATTAACAATACACTCGGCTTCGCAACCGTCTATGTAAGGATTGCCGATGAAGGGCGGTATGCATGTGCATTTAGCTATACCGTCGATCGCCGTACAAATGGCGTTCTTGCCGCAGGGTGATAACAGACAAGGATCATACGGTTCCACTGGCCGTGCTACATAATTAAATTAAATTAAATAATTAAAATAATTAAAATAAATAAATTAAATAATTAAAATTAATTAATTAAATAATTAAAATATTTTATTATTGATTATAACATGTTATTTGCATTTTACTTTATCATTTAAGATAATCATTACAGAAGGCAAATATTTTTACAATACTATAACTTTGAAAACAATTCAAAAGCAAGATATATTTAACAAAAATCTAAAAAAAACCATGTATCTCAAACAAACAAAATGATAAAACTTTAGAATAATTTATATTCTAAAAAGAATCAATAGTTTATGTTTAAAAAATTGCATTAAATACAATTTTTAATATTTGTTATTTGTTTGATAGAATAATTTCTTTTTTTTTTAAATCAATATTATTGAATAACTAGTAATAATTACCTCCGCAACTTTTGTATGGATTTCCAATCATGAGATCCGGACAGTAACAAGGTGGTACTCTCGTGCTGTTGCACCTCGCTCCGAAACCACACGGATTAAATTCGCATTGATCGGTTTTCGGAACGCATCCTCTAATAGTGTTCGGACTTTCGATGTATCCTGGTAGACAGGTACACTTCGCGAAGCCATTGTCCAATACGGAACAGCGAGTATTGGGGCCGCATGGAGAAGGATCGCAGGTAGTACTGGGAAGTGTACAGGGTGAATGCGGCGGATTTCCTTCGTATCCTGGCAGACAGAAGCATCTCACTTGTCCGTTAACCATCCGACAGCCCGAGTTAACCCCGCAAGGATCGCCGTCGCATTGATCGCCTTCAGGAACTAGATACAGAATTGATTAGAAATTAATTATTTATTAATTATTTACTTATTAATTAATTATTTAATTAATTATTTTTACATTTCGCAATAATATTTATATGCAAGATAAATTATCTACATATTTGACTGGAGTATACATAAATGAGAGATTGTTGTAATATTACATAAAACTTTATACATACTGCATTGCTCGAATGGACTTCCGGTTAGACCTTTCGGACAGAAGCAGACGGGATTTCCATTATCATTCTCGCACAACGCATTCAAACCGCAAGGATTTGGAACGCAAGGATCGGAAATCGGTATTTCGTGGCAGCCAATTTGGGGATTTCCTTGATATCCTGGAAGACACGTGCACTGGGCCTGATGATTACTAGAGACGCACTTTGTATTTTCTCCGCAGTCGAACTCGATGCAAGGATTGATACACTGTCTATTGAGTCGATCACAGTATTTGTTCGGAGGACAATCTTCGTTGTATTGACAAATATTCTTCGCTTCTTCTTCTAAAATGGCAAAATATGCTGATTTTAATGTCAATCTATCTATATAAGTTTAATGATTTAATCTCTCATTGAATTATTTTATAATTTTTTATAATCTATTTATGTGTGTACACCATTAATAATTTTTAATACACATTCCCAATCTATATTGCTTTAAATAGATAGTTGATAAATTTATATATATAAAGTATGCAGGGAGAAATATGTAAATATTTATATATATAAATTATATAGAAAGTTTTATATATGTATATATAAATTATATATAATATGGTAAATATATATAAAAAATATATATAAATTACTTATATCGTATAAATTTTTTATATTGTCGAAACTTACGCAAATCACAATAGGAGAATCCGTTTCCATGATAGCCTTCTTCACAACTGCAATCTGCTCCATGATTTGTGTTAATACAAACAGCATGTTCCGCACAAGGATTTCGAACTAGACACGGCTCCTGGCAAGTATGCCCGATGCACGCCTCTGTCAGCGGGCAATCCCTGTTGCTAGTGCAACCCGCTAAAGAAAGAGTGAGAAAGCCCATGTAGCCCCAGAAAGTGTAGTGCACGAGTTATAGAACTTGAAATGAAAATTTCTTTTTGCGCAGCATGTGTGTCATTTTTTCTTCTTTTCTATTGCATTAGGCTTTCTTGCGTATATGCGAATCGGGAGAAAAATATTCTCCCAAATATAGGAAAGATATAGTATCATTAAATATTCTGTGCTTTTTTTTTAAAGAAAGAAGAAATCTATATAAATTTGCAAAATATATACGTGATAGATAGAGATATATATATATATATATATATATATATATATGTACAGTACATACATACATATTTACAAATCTTTCGACGGCTATAAATGACTGAAAATAAAATCAGATGAATCCAAACACGATGTCGACACTCGTACGAACCTTTGACGCATGTATTTGTTGACAGATCGCATTGCATACCGGGTGGACAGTAAGGACACTCCGCTTCGTTGCTCTCCACTGAAAGAATTGGATAAAATAATGATTTTATTTTTTTCGAAAATGAATATATGCAAAATATGTTGTTCGACTTAATCGTGACTCTTACCTTTGACGCAAACCGGCCTATGATATTGAACGTGACAAGCTTCGACGAAGTCGCACGGATTGCCCAGGTTGCAAGGATTCACGCATTGTTGGTTCACGCAAGCCAGTTGGATGGGACAGTCGGTATGCGTGGTGCATTTCACGTCTAACGAAACAGATTCGTATTAGATGCGGAAGTTGATGTCACGAGCGAGACGAGAGCGTCATGGAATGTTAATATACACGTCCCAACAGAAAATCTATTTGACCTAATCTTTAACCATATCTATATCTTGGTATATTCTACCAAAAAAAATGGTAGCTATAACACTTTACTTAGATCTATCACATCAGATACATAAATATATTAACAAGAACAATGTATACTTTTTCTTTTATGAGACATAATAATATTTGTGTTATATGTGTCAAGTATAAGAGAGACATTGATGTGTCTACTTTCAAGTAATTCTTTTTTATAATTACGCTCTATATTATTTACAATAACATTGATCTTGTGACAAGAGTTGCTTTATATGCAGTAGTGGACAGTATGCGTAAAAGACGATTTCCCTTAAGCATATAGACAAGGAAAATTGCAGTTTATTACAAGTTAGATAGCTATAAAACACAGAAAGTCGTGCGGAAGCTGTTAATATACATAATCATGCAAAGAGCGCTAATGCAGCAGTCCTTGTCTGCATTTGGGAAGACAGTGTCTGATGACTGTCTGTTGACAATTTTGGGCCATTAATTATGGGACATAGAGAGGTGTTCGATTTACCGTCGAGCATTCGATTTTTATAAGGCGTCGCCCTTATAATATCGATGACATTCTCTTATTCATTACACGGATGAGCCATTTCATGAAACGACCGATCATTCAGCAAGCAATGTTTACACTCTCCAGAATTGGTTGCTTCCAATTTTCATCTGGATAATACGATAATGACGGAATCGTATTGGAGGAAGCTTGTAGAGAAGATCGGTATATGACAGTGAGACACATGAAATGATATACCACAATTACAAAACTCCCGACGAGAAAAATGTTTACCTGGCAATATGCTACAATTAGACGTACTCTGCTCGGATTCTAAGCACACAGGCCGATGATTCAGAACGTCGCATAAAAGGTTCTCTGAGCATGGATTACTGGCCTTGCACGGATTCTGGCATAAACGATCCACGCAAGTCTCGCATTCCGTGCAATCCGTATCCAAGTTGCAAGTCATATTTATTTTATTCCAAATAATTTCAGGCGTGCTGGATTGTTCCGTAGAATATTGCACTGTCGCATATTGTTCTGTTGTAGAATATTCTATCGTAGGATGCTGTTCCATAGTCGAGTATTGCTTTGTAGATTTTTCAAATGTAGTGAGACTCTTTACAGTAGAATATTCTTCTGTATTATGCTGTACCGTAGTAAAGAACGATTGCGTAGATGTGACAAGCTGTTCTTCTGTAGTAGAATGTCCTTCCATAGGATATTCAAAAGTACTATACTTTCCTGTAGTAGAGATCTGTTCCGTAGATTGTTCAGGTATAGTGCGTTGTTCTGTAGTGGAAGTCTGTTCTGTCGATTCTTCAATAGTAGTATACTGTTTCGCAGTAGTAGCTTCTTCTGTAGGTTGTTGTGATGTTTTAAGCTGTTCCGTAGTAGAATATTCTTCTGTAAAATATTCAGAAGTACGATGTTGTTCCGTAGTTGAAACCTGTTCTGTAGGTTGTGCAAGTGTAGTGTATTGTTTTGTGATTTGTTCTGATGTCGTAAGTTCTTCTGTAGTAGAATGTTCTTTGGTAGGATATTCAAAAGTACTATACTTTCCTGTAGTAGAGATCTGTTCCATAGATTGTTCAGGTATAGTGCGTTGTTCTGTAGTGGAAGTCTGTTCTGTCGATTCTTCAATAGTAGTATACTGTTTCGCAGTAGTAGCTTCTTCTGTAGGTTGTTGTGATGTTTTAAGCTGTTCCGTAGTAGAATATTCTTCTGTAAAATATTCAGAAGTACGATGTTGTTCCGTAGTTGAAACCTGTTCTGTAGGTTGTGCAAGTGTAGTGTATTGTTTTGTGATTTGTTCTGATGTCGTAAGTTCTTCTGTAGTAGAATGTTCTTTGGTAGGATATTCAAAAGTACTATACTTTCCTGTAGTAGAGATCTGTTCCATAGATTGTTCAGGTATAGTGCGTTGTTCTGTAGTGGAAGTCTGTTCTGTCGATTCTTCAATAGTAGTATACTGTTTCGAAGGAGTGGCTTCTTCTGTAGGTTGTTGTGATGTTTTAAGCTGTTCCGTAGTAGAATATTCTTCTGTAAAATATTCAGAAGTACGATGTTGTTCCATAGTTGAAATCTGTTCTGTAGGTTGTGCAAGTGTAGTGTATTGTTTTGTGATTTGTTCTGATGTCGTAAGTTGTTCTGTAGTGGAACTTTCTTCTGTACTATATTCAGATGTGCCACGTTCTGTAGGAATATATTCTGTAAACTCTTGCGAAGTAGTGTATGGTTCTGTAGGTTGCTGCGATGTTTTGAATTGTTTTATCGTAGAATATTCAGGAGTGCTATATTGTTCTGTAGCCTGTTCTGGTGTCGTAAGCTGTTCTATAGTGGAACGTTCTGTGGTAAATTCAGATGTGCCATAACGTTCTGTAGTAGGAATATATTCTGTAAACTCTTCGGTGTATTGTTCAGTAGGTTTCTGCGACGTTCTGAATTGTTTCATCGTAGAATATTGCTCTGTAGAGTATTCGGAAGTGCTATATTGTTCCGTAGACGAGATTTGTTCTGTAGATTGTGCAAATGTAATGTATTGTTTTGTAGTCTGTTCTGGTGTCGTAAGCTGTTCTGTAGTAGAGCGTTTTTCCGTGGTAAATTCAGATGTGCCATAATGTTCTGTAGTCTGTTCTGAAGTCGTAAGCTGTTCTGTAGTGGAACGTTCAGTGGTAAATTCAGATGTGCCATAACGTTCTGTAGTAGGAATATATTCTGTAAACTCTTCGGTGTATTGTTTCGAAGTAGTGTATTGTTCTGTAGATTGCTGCGATGTTCTAAATTGTTTTATCGTAGAATATTGCTCTGTAGAATATTCAGGAGTGCTATATTGTTCTGTAGTGCTCGATTCTTGTGTAGTTTCTTCAATATTTATCGTAGACGTTTCAGTATGCTCTAAAATATTCGGAGATACCGTATGATTTGTTTCCATAGAAAGCGTTGTAAAACTCATCGTGCTATTTTCCACATGTGATTCAGTAATTTCTTCTAACGGTTTTCCTGTCAATTCTTTAGATTCTGTGGTCAAATGTAAAAAAGTATAATACTGTGTAGTAAAATATTCTGTCGTTGTAGCTATTGAAGTTTCTTCAACATTTATATTAGGAACTTCTGTAGTAGGAACCATAGTTACATTTTCAGGAACTTCTGTAATGTTATTTACTTCCGTCGATTTAGAAATTGTCGTTGTTTCAAGGCCCTTATCAGAAATCGCAGTTGTGGTAGAAGAAAATAAATTTTCTGTAATAGTTTCTTCTGTTGGAGTAAGAGAATTAGTTGTCGATTCAATTTCGGAAGTAATCGTACGTGCTGTTGTATACTCCGTCGAAGTAGTTTCAATAAAATCAGTACTTTCGAATATCGAAGTGGTAAAACGACTAGACGTAACGTTCTCTAAAATATCAACATTTGTCGTTGGAATCAAAGTATCGTTTGAAATATTAATTTCAGTTGCATTTAATATCGAAGATACGCTTGTCGATGCGACTGTCGTATCCGATACACTTATTTCGGTGGTAATATTTTCCAACAAATTTTCAGTAACTTCGGTTAAAGGAACTGTACTTTCCTCCGTGTATGAACCGATTGATATCTCTGTGGTGGAAATAGGAGGTGTAGATGGCGGAAGATTAGTGCTCGTTGTCGTTCGTAATGTAGTGCGAACGGTTTCGGAAGATGCGTGATCTGAATCTATAGAACGCAACGTTGTTACGCCGCTATATATACAATGTTTATCGTTAGGATCGCAACTGCAAATAGGCCTGTGCGCTTCAACCCGGCATTGAACTGCCAATCGACACTCGTTGATACAGGGATCAACGCAGGAACTTTCGACGCAGGCTTCTACGTCACTGCAGTCATCATCGGACTCGCAAACTGGCTTAGGCATGGGGTGAAGAACTGCTGCGGATACAATATAACGTAAACATAATAACTGATAAAGTGGTAAAAAAAACTGAAATCGAGAAGCGATTTTAATTAGGGCTACGCTACAGATCAGTTTACAGTTCATTTCAATTACTACAAATTAAGAGTTAGCATGCTCGCATTGTAATAGCTAAGCTGATTATAAGAAACATTATATTTTAGGTCTTTACAGAGACAGATGTAACGGAAAAATCCTTGAGAATAAATCGGCAGAGGAAATCGGCAGAGTAGAGCAGGAGTTTAGGGTATAGGGAAGATACTTGTAACGTATAAGATCTGTAACTGGGAACCTGAAATATATGCGTCCAGACAACAAAACAGGAAAAAAATATGCATCTGCATAATGCGTCATCGTATAAACCAATTTCGTGAATATATTAAAATAGTTATAAGCGATCATAAGAGGAGAGTAAAGTAAAATTTTCAGCATATTTTGCTGTCTGAACGATGAAAAGACTGAAAAGTAGCAATCGTATGTCTCGTGTAAGGCCAGGCAATGTAAAGACGTGATAAAAACGGCTAATGACAAGACTCAGACTTAGTGTTTCTGAGAAATGGTGTTTACCTTTCATGCATCCATATTTAGTATCTGGCACAAAGCCGGGGGGACAGAACTTGCAGATAGGCTTGTGCTCCTCCACGTAACAGGGGGCATCAGCCGGACAGGTGGAGTTTCTGCATGGGTCCACGCAGCGATAGTTGCGGCACGCCAAGTCTGGAGAGCAGCCACTGTCTCGCAGGCAAATGGAGAGGGAGGGATTGCAGTTTTTGGTGCAAATGCATACGGGACGGTGGTCCAGGACATCGCAGGTTTTATCGGCCGGGCACGGTCTTTTGTTTCGCACGTTACAGGGATTCTGACATTTCCCGTTGACGCACGCGGCGTTCGACGGGCAATCGAAGTCCCTCGAGCAGGTGAGCGTGTCAGGGGCGCAGGTCAATTCCCCGATTTCGTTGACCACGAAGCCGTATTTGCATACGCACGTGGGCTTGCGATTCCGTACCTGACACCTCTTGTTGACCTCGCAGGCATACCGATAACTCAAACACGGATCACGACACTCGCCTGTCTGGGAGTGGCAGGAGAGGCTCTCTGGGCAGTCGTAGTCGGAGGAACAACCGATGCTCGGCGTAGGTTTAGGATTGAGCGTATCGCATTTAGAATCTGGATGGCAGGCCGTGTGGGGCATGCCGATATAGCACTGCGGGCACGAACAACGCGGCTTGTGCAGAACCACTCGACACAGAGCATTGATCCCACAGGCACCGCGTAGCGCGCACGGGTCCAGACATTGTAGATTTATGCAGGCTTTTTCATTGGGGCACTCTAAGTCGCTGGTGCATTCGCGCTCTATTATCACACACGATAGTGGTGTAGTTGAACGGTGTAGAGTCAGTCGTGGTGGGTCGTGGTGGTGGGTGGGACAGGAAAAAAAAAGAAAAAAGCATTTATAAGAACTGTGAAAAGAAACTTTCTCACAAATAACATAAACCACATGCTTTGTATTTATATATGATGAAAGTAGGGTAGCTCTGTGAAGAAGTATAGAGATAAATAACAACGACTTTACAACTTTTATAAAAAAAAATATATATATATATATATATATATATATATATATCTTCTCGAAGAAATTACAAGCAGCGATATTTACAACACAAGCCCCCACAGATTTCAGAATATAGGAGGAAATAATAAAACCCGTGAATATCAGCAAATATCAAGCATGGGTATATGAGAATGTCCCTTTCGCAGTTCCCAATCTGTACTAATCCTAGAATATAGAAATATAATAGTACGGTGTCGATTGTAAATGTACCTCCTTGTATTCAAGTGGCACTATAAGGTTAACGAGTACATCCTCAAGACAGATTGGATACTGAAATAAACATTCTACATATAAAGTTATGTGTGAGATATGTGTGAGATACGTGTTCTTTCTCTCTATAAAAAATTATGTACAGTATGTCTTATATTGTATATATATATGTATATATTGTATATATTTATATATGTACACACTTGTAATGTTGTACTCTCTTTGCTGTGAGTAAATATATGTAAATATTCAGTATCGCGTAGCGATTATATACTGCTCCAATCACATCTGTCTCTCATGTTAACGATTTCACTCGATTAATACATCTGTTTATTATTTAAAAAAAAAGTCCTACCAGACGATACATGGTTATTCTACGGACCATGTTCCTGTGATTGTCAGTATTGCTCGCTAGTCACAAATGCTGTACATAAAATTAATTAATCTGCTCGGTTAAAAAGTTAGTAATAGGCTGTTTTCTTACCTGTCGTGCACTCGATATCGGGTGATCCGCTAGTACCTGGTGGACATCGGCAGACGAATATAGCTCCGTCCCGAATACACTCGGCATTCTTTCCGCATCCATTCGTTCGACAGTCTCCTAAATCTCTATCCGAGCTACCTGTATCAGCAAATTATTAATGACGCTAGTGCAAAAACAATAATTTCGAATAATAACTATTTTTTGCTACAATGCTGAAATATACTTTTGAGATATTGTATAATCCTACTCTTTCTATCTCATACTTTATTTATTTAATAAAATATTATTAAAAAAGATAAGATTTTTCTCTTCGTGTTTTTTCTTTCACAGGCGTCGAGCACTTTTATTTATTTCAATTGGTTAGTGTATATCTTATTGAATCGTTTATTAAAATGAAAAAGGTAATACGTACATGCGTGCATCGGATCGCCCGATGGATGATTCGATGGGCAATAACATTGCGGTTGATTCTTGTAAATTCGACAGGCCGCGTTGATTCCGCAACGAGTGTCCTTGCAGAGATCGCCATCGCAGAGGCACACTTGATGTGGATCACCGTGGCATCCTGGATCACACGTGCATTCAAAACCATTTAGAGTTTCTCGGCATTTCGCGTTAACACCGCAAGGCCTTCGTAGACATTCGTCTCCGCCTGAAAATGATCAAAGTACATATAAAATATATATTTAATTTGTTTCTCGTTTGTAAATATAATTTTTACACAAACGTAATAGACTTACCTTTCTTGCAATTGATCTTTGGATTGCCAAAATGTCCTGGCGGGCAGGAACACTGCGCCTTCCGGTTGATCACACGACATTGCGCGTTGAAGCCGCAAACGCCATGCTGTAGACACGGATTTGTGCAGACTCCGTACTCGCTGCAACGCTTATTCGGCTCGCAATCGTCGTCGTGATGACACTCGAGTTGATAGCATTCCTGGCTCGGTTCGCCCTGGTAGCCTTCCGGGCATAAGCAGACCGCGCGATGACTCGAGACGCGGCAGAGTGCGTTTATTCCGCAGGGTGATCCATGAGCGGAACACGGATTCTCGCATTGACCATTCGTGCACGACAACGATGACGGACAATCGGAATGAGTGCGACAGCCGACCAGGCACAAACCTCCATCGCATACGTAGCCCTATATTTAATAAGACACAATTTTTTAAATAACATTAATTTTTACAATATATTAATATTAATTTAATTACAATTAGATATATATAATAAAATATTAATTTTTATAATATATTAATAATTAATATTAATAAGATATTAATTTTTACAATATATTAATTAATATTAATATGGATATACATATTTCAAAAAGCAGACTAGAAAATTCTCAGAACTCACCTTTGGACACGCATTATTGATGTCGCACTTGATGCGGCACTTGCCACTGTAACAAGCCTCTCCGCAAGAACAGTCGTTCTGATTATGGCAACTGGTGGTGCAAAAGCCGATCTCGTCACACTCGCACAAACCCTCGCAAGGAATCATGGTCTTGGCACAATTGATTAACGCGTTGCCGTAATAATTAGCGGGACAGCTACATTGAGCTACGTGATTCACGACGCGACAGCCAGCGCACTCTCCGCAGGCCTTGCCACCCTCGCACGGACCTGAAGATAACAACGCATATCAATTGCATGTCTCAATTACGTAATTAAGAAGTCTATAGCTGAATTCCGTAAAGCGCATATGCACGCATTTTCTATAATATACGTGACGTGTACTATAGATAAATGCGCGCATATGCGCTTTACGGAATCCAGCCTATAATACATATTTTTACGATGTAAATATAGATAATTTATAATATATACGCAATCGTATACTTACTTCTGCATTGATTGTTGATACAAGATTCATCGCTTGGACATGTGTTGTCGCTGCGACATCCAATGTCGCACAGGCGATTTTGACATATCTGATTCGCGACGCAGTGATCGTCGCTGTTACATATCGCTTTACAAATACCGCCGTCGCATCGTTCATCGCTCAAGCAGTTTGCATCGCTGAAAAAAATATAACATTTAACATACATATCGGATCATCGTGAGAATTCACTCGCTCACATTCGTGTGATCTCTTACCTTCTGCACGTGGAATAACAGGATCTGCCGTAGCACGTTTGTCCCGGTAAACATTCGAGGTCGGACGAGCAACCAAGGAAAGCCTGTTTGCATGCGATACGAGCGTCTCCTACTAAAGGCGACGAGCATGTGCATATCTTTTGGTGATTGACAGTCGTGCACTTGGCATTTACACCGCAAGCGTCAGCCAACGAGCATGGATCTGTAAAAATAAGGATGAGCAAGATATAATATACATTTATAATCTCTGTAAAGTTGGCCTCCATTTTTAAAATTAAGAAAAAAAATTTTATTAGTGTTCTGGATGCTCCTCGAAGGTTCTAGAGTTTCTCTATTGAATTTTTTAATTAATTTATATTACTTTATATAATTATATATAATAATTATAATCAATTTATATAATTATATGTAATATATTTAATATTTATATTAATTTTATTAATTTTATTTAAAAATTTTATTTTAACAGAGAATTCTCACCTATACACTGGTTGTTTATACAAGCATAATTATCCTGGCACTCAATGTCGGCCCGACAACCGGAACCGCACACCAGTCCCTCGCAGATCTCGCCGCTCCTGCAGTCCTCGTCCCGTCTGCAGAGTGATTTGCACATACCGGAGCTGTCGCATCTCTCGTTGCTCAAGCAATTTGCATTGGTCGAGCACACAGGTGTACATGTACCGGCGACGCAAGCCGTACCCACAGGGCACTCGCGATTGGCCGTGCAGATCGTTCCGGGTGACCTTAGGCAGGCGACCTTGGCCGTCGGATTCGGTATGAAACCTGAGGGACAGGAACACGTGGCGCGCTGGTTGAAGACGGTGCACTTGGCGTTTGGTCCGCACGGCGTGGCCTCGCATGGATTTACGCACTTGTTGCCCGAACAAGCCTCGTTCGCGTTGCAATCCTCGTCGGCGCGACAGCCGAACGTGCACATGTTGTTCAGGCAGATGTGGCCCAGGAAGCAGTCGTTGTCCAGCCGGCAGGTCAGCAAGCAGTTGCCGCGAATGCATTTTTCGTTCAACGCGCATTCGTCGTCGATGGTGCAGATCGGCAGGCAAACGTTCTCGCGACAGGTGTTGCCTTCGTTGCAGTCCCCGCTTCCTAGACAGGACACTGGCACTGCGAGCAATGATGAATTCGTAAGCAAAGTGACGAGAGATTATTCCAATTATTGTGGTAAATATTGAGTCGCGTTTTTTACACACTTACATCTTACGCATTCGACTTCGGAGTTACCGGTGAAGCCTGGTGGACAGCTACACTGTTTAATGTGACTTCTCACTTTGCATTCGGCGTTTATGCCGCAAGCTCCTCTCACGTCGCACGGATCCAAGCATTGTCCGCTCAAGCAAACGTCTGACAAGTTGCATTCCTCGTCCGACTGACAGGAAGCTAAAATAATATTATTTATGTTATTAAATGCGGTAGAGTTAGAAGAGTATCTATTCTCTTATCCATCTATTGAAGTTTGATGTTTTAAGATTGCTTTTACTTACGTCGACAAATGCCCTCGTAACAATAGGTATTGACTGAACAGTCAACGTGGGACGAACAGATCACCGGTTTCGGACGACATCCTACGCTCAGATTATTCGGATCGCCTTCATAATCGGCGCGACATTTACAACTCGCCGCATGATTACTCGCGATACAGTCTGCGTTTGGACCGCACCGGATGCGTGCACAAGTATCTAAAATAGAAAGTTAAATAAGACATATATAATCTTTTATATATTACATATAATTATATAAATTAATTATAATTATATATAATTATTATATATAATTACATATTATATATATAATTATAAAGTAATATAAATTAATTTAAAAATTAATTTAAAAAATTAATAAAAGGATAAAATTATAAATTATTAAATTGACAAACTTAATATGCATACCGAAACATTTCGGTACATTATTAATATTGACGCATTTGGCAGTTAGCGGGCAGTCTGTGTCCTGAAGACATTCTACCGGCGGTTGACAACCACTATTGTAAGCATCTCCGACTGTACCGGGCTGACAATGACATTTGAAGTGCCCTCGTGAATTTTCACACAATGCACCTGGTGCACAAGGCGTATTGGCGCAATAATCTATCAGTTCGCAAGCATGCGTAGGTTCTCCCGTGTATCCGGGTTGACATGTACAAACCTATAAAGTCAGAAAAATCGCACATTACCATAAAGATCATTACTCTCTCGGATGAAAAAATGCAATCTCAAAAATGCTGGAACGAAATAATTACTTGGACATGGTTCTCCGTTGTGCAAATCGCATTTACGCCACAAGGATTATGAGCAAGGCAGGCAATTCTACATCTGTGCAGATCGCAGATCTTCTCCTGAGTACAGTCTTCGTTGACTTCGCACTCGATAGGCTGACAACCGATCTTATCGTCTTTAGAATTTCCAAAGAAACCGTGATTACAGGAACACGTTGCGGCGTGATTATCAGTCTTACATTCAGCATTACGACCGCAGAGTATCAAATCACAAGCTGCACGACACTCCGCCTAAACAATTAACAAATTAATTTCTAAAATGCTTAAATTTTATGTACTTATAATTAATAATAATATATATATATACATTATATATAAAATTATATATGAATATATTTATTATTATTTTGTGTATAACAAAACGTAAAATTACCTGTCCGATGCTATTTTTGATGCACTTTTCATCGTACCCACAGTCATTGTCTGACGTGCAACGTAATTCTTGAACACATATGTTATTATGGCAGTATTGATATTCCGGGCAGCTGGAATTACTTCTGCAAGTAGGCTGACAGATACCATTGATGCAGAGCTGATCACCGATGCAATCTCTCGTACTTCCGCAAAGTGCTGCAAGAGTTGCAATGAAATATATGCTTTATAACTCGTGATAAAACTTAATTTTACCATCTTTTACATAATTACTTGATCTTACCTGTGCATATACCTCCGTTGCACACAGAACCGGTTGCGCACTGCGAGTCGGTCTTGCAATACTGAAGCGGAGTGCATCCGAGATTAGGATCACCTGTGCCGCCAGGTTGACACGCGCACACCGCGCTATGATTGAGCGCGGAACAATCAGCTCCATGTCCGCAAACGTTCGAGAGGGAACAAGGATCGACGCATTTATGATCGAAGCACGCATCCGATGGACCGCAGTCGCTATGATAATTGCATTCCAAGTGAACACACTCCGTCTAAAAATGCAAAGCGTGTGGTTAGAAAGTCGATTAAAGTCGAATATAAAAGGTATTATAATATTATATTATATATAAACGAATATATAACGCTTTTCTTACTTCAGGCTCCTGGGCCCTCGCCGGCCATGTTGGAATTGTGACGTCAGAGGTGAGAAAGAACGTTAAAAATTCTTGCGTGCCATTTTGAGATAAAAGATATTTCGATGAAACAGCACTTCAGATGGCTTTAGCACACTTTTATATTCCGAAAACTATCTTTTTCTCTTTAAAATCAATCAACAGCTGTAAAATAACTGTGATATGAGGCCTGATCCGTAGTCTTGCATATTCGCAGTCATTCCGCGTGACAAAGTCTGATATCACAATTATTTAACGGTTGTTGATCGAGGCTATCAAGGGAAAAAATAGTTTTCAGAGTACTTTAAAAGTGTGCTCAAGCCATCTGGAGTTGTGTTTCATCGAAATATCTTCTAAAAATGATACGCCAGAATTTTCAGCTGTATTTTCTCACCTCTAACGTCACAAGTACCCAGGAGTCCCGATCCGCTACGTTGCACACATGCACATCTCGCGTGAAGTTGATTACATATAAGGATCAGTTCACCGGTTCACCGTCAGGGCGGCGACACCACTGCGCAGGCGCAGAAATCTTGCGGTCGGTAGTGGTGGTGGGGATTAATTTCTCGCGAGACGTGCAGCGTGGCGGACGTATGGGATGCACGTGTCTAATGGAAAGGATAGGAAGAGAGAGACGGTGGGGCTGGTCAAGCGAGGTGCTTGACTGTGAAGTTGGGTTTCGCCGTCAGGTGGCGACATCGTTGCGGAGAAGTCTTGCAGTGATGGGAGATGGGATGGGAATTGGGAATCAGTTTCGCACGAACCGTGCACTGTGTAGCGTAGTGAATGCATGAAGAAGCGCAGGTACTTATGTCGAAAGATTCTTGTAGTAGGAAATTTTATTTTTTTTGTTCACATTCTGTTAAGATTTAAATATTATATTTGTATCTATTGCATAATCAATTAATATATTTTTATGCATGCGTTGCAATTTTTAAGATTTTATTATCAAAGAATAATATATAACTTCTCGCTTCGCGCGCGTAATTATAGTTAGATTAAATGAAATGTGAGAAAAATATATATATAGATTTATATAGAGATTATATAGATATACATATATGTATATAAAAAATATATATCTCTAATATATAAATAAATATATGTATATAATATAATTATATATATAGAAATAAATTTAAAATACTCACTGCTGGATTTCCTGTTGTCTGCCCCGGACATCTACAAATTGGAACGTGATCACGTGCAAGACACTCCGCATTTCTACCGCAAATTCCCGGTGTATCGCATGGATTAGTGCATCTATTATCGATGCAGGCAGCTGAATTTGGACAATCGGAATCCGTGAAGCAATCGCCCGGTTGCTTGCAGCCAGTTTTAAATGGATCTCCTACTAAACCATGCGGGCAAACACAAGCGAACGATCCCTCCGTGTTCTGACATCTACAAAATTTCGAAATTTCGAGATTTTATTATGAAAATGCCGATTGAAAAATTATAAGTAATAATTATTATATTATATTATTATATTGTATATTATATTATATTATATTATATTATATTATATTATTATATATTATATTATATATATTATATTATATTATATATATAAAAATTGTAAATTTTGCTTACGTAGCTGAGGAATGGCAAGGATTTTGCAAGCACTCGTTAACGTCAGCGCAGATATCGCCGATGAGAACAAAGCCAGGATAACATTTGCATACGCTGACATGGTCGATGGCCAGGCAATTACCATATCCGCAATTTACTTGATTGCAAGGACCTGAGAAGACAAAAGTGCAAAGGTATAGAATAGATCTGATATTTACATATTTACCGCACATTTGATATTTTTATTAAAATACATCAAATGCAACCCAATTATCATCGATACAAAATATTTCAATAACTTACTGCTGCACTTGTTGATCTCCTGATTGCAGTATTTATCTGTCGGGCAATCGCTGTTGGAAAGACATTCTACTTTGAAGCAGCCCGAGGCATCGCCGATGTAGCCAGGTTGACACTGACACCCAGCTGTGTGATCCAGAACGGTGCAAATAGTATTTGAGCCGCAGTCGACGAAAGAGCACGGATCCGAACAGTTGTGGTGAACGCAGGCCTGCGTGTCCGGACAATCCGTATGCGCGATGCATTGATGCGGCAGTGTGCAGCCCGTTCCTACAGGATCGCCCGCGGTGCCTTGAGGACAAGTGCAACGATAAGATCCGTGGAGATTAATGCACTCGGCGCTCGGATGACACGGTTGATCTTCGCACTCATTTATATCCAGACAATGTTCCGGACCGACGATAAATCCGTGACTGCATCTGAAAAGGTAATTAAATGTTTTATAAAATTTTCATAAAAAATAAAATATTTATTTGAGTATATGCTTGTATATAAGCAACATACATATATATATATTTAATAAGATAATTTGACGAGTACCTGCACTTGTTGTTGATGCACACTTCGTCGCGTTTGCATCCGATATCCGACGTGCAGCCGGCCTCGCAAGAACCATCGATACACAGTTCGCCGGGCAAACAGTTACTGTCGCCGTAACATATCTTTACGCAAATGCCATTCTTGCAGCGTTCACCTTGCGCGCAGTTGTTCTGTTCCGAGCACTGACATTGACACAATCCCGAGACGCACAGATGTTGACTGGGACAGTCTTGCGGAGTCTGACATACGCTCGGCACTCGAACGCAACCTTGTTCCGGAGTAGGATTACCGTGGAAACCGAGAGGACACGTGCATGCGACTGCATGGTTCGAGCAACTGCAGATCGCATTCGGTCCACATACGTCTTTTCTTTCGCAAGGATCTGGAAACGGATCACAAATATTTCTCTTTATTTCAGGATCTTACATATATCTTGTTTTATTAATTTATATTAATTTATGTATTATATATATTTCAAGAATTAATGTGTCTCAAAGTTACATCACATACCTTGACACTTGTTGTTAATACATGACTCGATAGTCGGGCAGTTCTTATTGCTACGACAGCCGAGAATGCATCCTCCGCTGACACACGTCTCATCCACTTGACACTGAGAATGCGAAATGCATGACACCATGCACTTGTTGTTGATACATTTCTCTCCGTCCGAGCAATCGGCGACCGAGCGACACACAGCTGAAAAAACAAGAAGAGTTCTCAATTTCTCATAATATTTTTAAAAACTTTTCAAATTAAAATCTTTTAATTTTTTAAAACAGACTTACTATACATTAATCCACTTAATTCATAATTAAGAGACACTAATAAATTAATTAATAGAGATTAATTAATAAATTAAAAATAAATTAATAATAATTAATAGAAACATCGAGTATTACCTCTGCATTGTCCGTCAAGACAGACGCTGTTCTCGCATTCGGAATCCACCGTGCAGTAATTCGTACCCCGGACGCAGCCGTGTTCCGGGCCCTTCGAGGACGGCACGAATCTGTGGACGCACCTGCAGCTCGGCCGACCGTTGACGATCTCACAGAACGCGTTGGGACCGCACGCGTTCTCGCATGGATTCACGCAGCGATTTTCGTGACAGACGGAATGCACCGGGCAGTCCTTGGGGCCGGAGCAGTGTCCCTCCGGCTGGCAGCCGTTTACGTAAGGATCGCCCACGTGATTCGGCGGGCACCGACACACCGGTTCGTTCGTCGGACCGGCGACGCAGAGCGCGGTCGGATGACAGGAGTCCGGACGGCACGTTTCGACGGCGACGCACTCGACGTCGGGCACCGGGTTCGGGCGCAGTCCGGGTGGACACTGGCAGATCGCCCTATGATCGTCCGCGATGCAAACGGCATTCACCCCGCAAGCGTTCTCGTCGCAGGCGTCGTAGCAGGTGTGCGTGAGCCGGTTGCAGAGCTGCGCCGGCGGGCAGTCGATGTTGTAGACGCAGGGCACCGCGCGACAACCGGATGTCGGGTCATTAGGGTCACCGGCGTACGATCCGGGCGGACACTCGCAGTTCGCGACGTGATTATTGACGACGCAGAGCGCGTTCGGGCCGCAGGAGACAAAGTCGCAGACCAGTTGACAGATGAGCGGACCGTCCGGAGTGCCGCGACACGTCTGGTCTTCCGAACACTCGCTGTCAGTGGTGCAACGGTTCTCGCGCGGGCTCTGACAGCCCCGGCGATCGTTCGGATTACCGGTATAACCCGGCAGACACTCGCAACTGCCGTAATGATTCTCCGCCACGCAGCGGGAATTCGCGGTGCAGGTGAAACCGTCGCAGAGCGACATGCATTTGAGGACGCCGAGCGCGTCCGGCTTGCAGGCCTCGCTCGAATGACAATCGTTGTCGCTTATGCAATCGGGTACCGATGGTTTCTCGCAGGATGACAATACCGGGTTCCACTCGTAGCCGTCTTGACACTTACAGGTGGCATGACCCGGTACAAGGTCAGGCTCGCACTTCTGATAGGCGCCGCACACCACTTTGCTGCAGGGATTCACGCAGTCGCGCACGCCGCCGTCTAAGACGATGCAGAAGGAACCTGGCTGACAGTCCGAGTCGTGTGTGCATCCTGGTATCACGGATTTGGATGGCTGACAACCCTCGACCAGATTACTCGGATTGCCCTGGTAACCGTCGACGCACAAGCAGGCTGACACGTGATTCTGCGTGATGCACAACGCGTTAGGTCCGCACTGCAGCTTGCCGCAGGCATCCACGCACTTGCGAACGCCTTTACCGATCTGGAAGCAAATCTCCTGGGGCTCGCACTCAAGGTCATTCGAGCAGTGGCCATGCAAGTGACAGCCTTTGTGCAGATCGTTGGGATTGCCGCTGTAACCTGGCGGACAGACGCATGCTCCGTTCTGACAGACGGATCTGGGGCCGCATTTTATGTCGCTGCATTGGTTTATACACTTATGATCAACGCAGGTGTAATCGAAGGGACATGGTACAGTGTCACTGCAGACGCAAGTCGAAGGATCGGCGCACGGGCCTACTTGCACCTGTCGACATCCGACGAAGGGATTGCCGAAGAAGCCGTTCTTGCAACGACAATCATAGCTTCCGATGGTATTAATGCACACCGCGTTGCTGCCACATGCATTTCCGTTGCACTCGTTGATGTCTAATGAAGAAATATAAAAAGATTTTTAAAATTCTTACTTTTATGTTTATCACGATTAGTATTCAAATATTAGAAGAATGAAAATGCTATGGCGATATTTCAACAAAAATATCATTCTGTTAAATGACAACATTGTTTCAAATAATTATCGAGACAACATGGAAAGATTTATACTTAGAAAATGATGAAATTATTTAGATAAATAAATAAATTGCATTTTTCAAATATAAATAAAGCGGATAGATTGTTATAAAATTTTTTTAGAAGATCGACAACTCTTTCTTTGCAATATATTTACATAATATTTGTGTAAAATTATTCAATTATACTCTTTAAATTTTATAATATAATTTAAAAAGTATAACAATTAAATTAAATTAAATTAAAATTAATAAAATTAGATTAAAATTAGCTATACTTACCAAAGCATTGAATAAACGGATTGCCAGCGAAGCCAGGTGGGCAGAGACACTCGATAGCATTAGGACCTGCGTTGCAATGCGCATCCTTTCCGCACACCGCGGTGGAGCAATCAGATTTCTCTTGAACACCGCAACCGTGATAAGGATTCCCGTTAGTACCCGGATTGCAGACACATTTTGAATCTTGAAGACCGTACTCGCAATGCGCATTCTTCCCACAGGTTGGATCGCAATGGGGTGGTTGAATCGCTGCACATATAAAAATAAATTATTTAATACGTGTTATTTGTAAATATTATTTCTTTTTCTAGCGAAATATTCGTAAAACGATATAAATCTCATTACAGGCGCGTATTACACTTACGTGGCATGCAGAGCAGATCGGGATTGCCGACAAAGTAGGGGTTGCACACGCATTTATTCGTTAAAGGATCGCACACGGCTCCGATGCCGCAAACCACCCCCTCGCATCGTCTCTTGCAACGTCCGCTGATGCACACGCTTGGCTCGGCGCATGGGATTTCAGGTGAGCAAACATCCGGCACGCATTGTCCACCAGGGAAAGGATTGCCCATAAAACCTTCGATGCATTTACAGGTCGGTCCATCGTAACTGACGATACATTGAGCCCCGGTGCCGCAAACAAAGCCATCGCATTCTGTATCAGGTAAAATTGCATATATAATATGTGATAAACAGCTGATATCTCTCACCAATTAATAATATTGACAAAAAATAAATGTACACGTAAAATTATATTATAAATTACCATCAAATATTTTTTAACAAACAATTTATATCAATCCTTTTTAATGAAAAAAAAAATCTCTTAAATATATTATTTAAATATATATATTCATAAATAATATATATAAATATAATATATATATTTAATAAATGTATATATATTGTATATTATTAAAATACAAGATATACTTTTATTGTCAATGAATCGTGCAGTTTTATCCAAAAATTTGTACTCACGTGAGACACATTCGTTGTTCTTGCCCTCTGTGAAACCGATCACGCATCTGCACCACGCGGCGTGCTTATCGGGCTCGCAATACGCGTTTGGACCGCACGGTATATTGTCGCAGGGATTAACGCAGCTTCCTTGGACGCATGCCAGATAATTTTCGCAATCGTCGTTCGAGGAACACTCGCTTTTTCCGGTCGGAACTCCCGTACAGCCAGCACCGTAAGGATCACCGATCATACCTTTGGGACACTCGCACACGTGATCTCCCTTCGTGTTGATGCAATACGCGCCATGACCGCAAGGATTATTCGCGCACTCGTTCACGTCGACGCAGCCGTGCTGCGGGTCACCTTCGAAGCCAGCCTCGCACATGCATCGCGGCGGATCGCTCGGCGTGCATTTCGCATTAATGCCACATGGAAAGCGGTCGCAAGGATCTGCAATAACAAAAAGTACCAGTAGAGACGAGAAATGACGTAGAAAATATTAATCACGAAGCTGTAATATGTGAAAATAATTATAATATAAAATTGCATTTTTCGTATAGACTCACTCTTGCATAGATTTCCCTGGAAGGGATCCGTGTAGAACGGCGGTGGACACACGCACTCGCCGGGTTGCACGCACTTCTCGTTGGCCTTGCATTCGTTGTCGTTGGTGCATCTCTTTTGGGCTGGAGAGCAAAGGCCGTTGTAAGGATCGCCGCCGTATCCGTGCGGACACACGCATTGATGGGCACCTGGTAGATTGATGCACTCGGCACCGTAACCGCAGACTTGGTGTCCCACGATGCACTCGTTTATATCTACATGCAAATTGATAATTGATTAATGGATCTCTTATCAAGAACGATTATGAATTCTGCATTTCTCTCGACACGATCGTCGTCAATTAAGGAATTTACGTTCAACCTACCTTCGCAGGATCCATCGGATTTAGTCGTGTAACCTTTAGGACAGGCGCAATAGCTGACACCGCCTGCAATCGTTATGCACTCGGCACCGCTCGGACACTTCTCGCCCTTCGAGCATCCAGCCAGCATGCATTTACCATTGACGATCTTGTATGGTGGTTGACACTGGCATTCGATGCTGTTGCATTCTGCGAATTTTCCAAATTTAATAATAATTATCATACGATATTATGAATATGTACAGAAATATTCAAGTATAAATATGTACAGAAATATAAATCGAAAATTGTGTAGCCTACCTTCGCAAAGTGAGAAGGGATTTCCATTGAAGCCCGGTGGACACTGACACTCATAGCTGCCGGGGAGATTTTTGCAGATCGCGTTGACGCCGCAAGCGGGCTTCTCTCTCAGCTCCATACACTCGTTGATGTCTCTGCATTTGCCGGTCTCGTGGTCGCGCATGTAACCGCGCTGACAGATGCACACGCTACTGCCCACGAATTCGTCCTTAATGCACTGTTCTCCAGCGGGGCAGGGCGTACTGGAACTGCATACGTGAGGTGTTTTGGTCTCCTGGCAGCCGCCGCTGTAAGGATCGCCCGTCATTCCGTTCGGACACTGACACGAGAAGGAACCGGGTTCGTTGTTGCAGATAGCACCTGGTGGACACGGATTTATCGCGCACTCGTCGATATCTCGGCAACCTCCCTTTACTCCGGGCTTTCCGGTGTAACCGTTGCTACAAAGGCACGTCGCCACGTCGTTCAGGAGCATACAGTGAGCGTTCGGTCCGCAGGATAGGTCTTCACATGGATCTGATCGGGCAGATGCAAAAAATTACGGGCTGATGATATTTTGTATACATAAAGAAATATAATTTTTTTGTATTTGATATAAAAGAAGTTATAAAATATTACATCTGAAACAAGAAATGTATCATACTTACGTCTGCAATCATTTCCGACATTGGGCTCGGGACATAGACATCTCTTTTGCTGATCACAAATAGCGTTTCCTGGGCAATCGTCGTCGACCTCGCACCTGACTATACCGACGCACTTAATATAGGGATCGGGATCCGGTATGGTTTCTTCCGGACAAGTGCAAGCGTAAGAACCTTCGGTGTTAGTACATGTTGCTCCATGACCGCAAACAGGTTTGGTACACTCATCGAAATCTGTGTTTATTTAAACAAATAAATATGTAAGTACTAAACAATAATTGAATTGGTATAATTTATAAGTAAAGCTATATATCGATAAATTTATTATTAAATAATATATAATTATTTAATAATAAATTAATAACAGATTTTTTGTATAAAATTGCAAAATTGATATTTATTGATAATTAATTATTTATGTCGTGCAAGAGTTTTACCTATACATTGTTTGAAGGCATTTCCTGAAAATCCAGGTTTACATTGGCAACCGAAACCACCGGGTGTATTCGTACAAATAGCATTTTTGCCGCATCTTCCAGAAGGTCCATTTACTGCATCGCATTCGTTTATGTCTAAATATAAAACCGTATTTATAAAAGAACGCTCCTGTATGTGCAAAGAAATAGTTTTCAAATATCTTGACTCATTCGTTTACTCACCGACACATCCAGCCGCTATATCGTTTGGATTAAAGGTCCAGCCATCTTCGCAAATGCAATAAGCCTCGTGGCCGTCGGCCTTACAGAAGGCATGTTCTCCACAAGTTACCTCATCGCACGGTGCTTCGAAATAATAGAAATTAATTAATTTTATAATTTAATTATAAATAATTAATTTCTATAATTTTTTAAGAGGGAGTTCTTGTTTTCGCTTTTTATGATTTTCTTTGAATAAATTTTTTCTTCCTAAGATATAACATTATTGTAATTTATAATTAATAATATAATTGATGGTTACCTTTGCATGCTATGTGGGGCGGAGTACCAACGAATCCGGATTCGCATTCGCAATGATAGCTTCCTCTAGTATTCGTACAGATCGATGCGGGTCCACAGGGATTAGAAAGACACTCGTTCAGATCTACACACTCGGCACCAACGGCCTTGAAGCCATCCTTGCAGAAGCACTGCCCTTCGATGCACTCGGCGTTATTAACGCAATCGAAGTTCGATTTGCAGAGAGTCGTCACGTCGGTCTGAAAATTATATGACGATGATATCTTACACTTTATATTCATAACATTCATCTTAGAAATAATTTTTTTTTATCAGACTCAATTTTTTAGATCTGCGAATAGAAAATATAAGTAATAAATGATTTTGCGGCTTTACAAACAACGGAAAGAGAGAATATGGCTTTGGGGAAAAGAGGTAAAACTGTATAAAACCGGTTTACATTCATCTTGGTTTAGTACACAATGCCGCTTCGTTTGCTTCCTTTTATTTGTCACCTTCGTAAAGAAGAACCGTGGACCGGTCCAAGGTGTAGAGTAGGTCTATTTTTGAAAGATGTTTGTCTCGGGATATTTATAGATCTTATATATACATATATGTATGCACGAGGTGACTACTTAAGACAGGACACGACGGGGTTATTGAATTATTACCTGCTCGCATGCGACTGCCGAACCGGGGTTGGCACTATACCCCGTTGGGCAGATGCAATTGTAACCAGGCACCTCGTTCTTGCAAATCGCATTCTTTCCACAAGGATTCTTCAGAGCCGTGCATTCATCGATGTCTAGAAAAAAACGGGATATAATAGACAATAATAGAAATTTATGAGTTCTCAAATGATTCAGGTGCAAATTAGCCAGAGAACCGTCTTAATATTTATATTTGTTGAGCGATCACTTTAAATGATTTATGATTTGCGACAAAACTTGAGATGGAATTTTACGTATAAGTTTATGTGTCGTATAATACAGAAAATATTTAAGAAAAAAATATACATAAATGCATTCCAGGATGCACATTACGATATGCAACATGGAATTCTATTTACAATTTTATCGCAAATTATAGATTATCTAAAGCAAACTTGACAGACTAAGAAAATATGATAGGAGAGGGAAGCATAAATGTAATTTTATGCAAATATGTAATTTTTAATTTATGAAAATATACGTTTAAAAAGAAAATTGTAATAAATATATCAAAATAATCAATGAAGGATTGGATCCGACTATCATATGAGCTATAAATAAGCTAACCACTGCACTCCTTGAAAGGGTCGCCCGTGTAATCCGCCTTGCAGGTGCAGACAAAGCTGCCGATCGTGTCGGTGCATTCGGCATTCTCGCCGCATGGATTGCGCTTGCATTCATTCACGTCTGTTAATCGCAAGATGAGTTTTATTAATCGTTAATACAAACATGCAATGAGGTAGATTAGAATCATAGCTTGGCTGTGACTGACTTTCGCATAGGGTTAGTCCTTGGCCGACGAAACCCGGCGGACAAATGCACTTGTACGAGCCCGGGACGTTGATGCATCTCGCGTTGGTAACGCAAGCGTTCGCGCCAACGCACTCGTTTACGTCGACGCAACCGTGCGTAGGATCCATTTGATAACCGGCATGGCATCTGCACTCGAAGCTACTATTGGTGTTTACGCATTCCGAGTTCGCTCCGCAGGGTGAACCTTCCTCGCACTCGTTTATATCTGTTAGTGACGGTTAGTTAGTTAATTAATTCTTGGCACGAACGTGAACGCAAAAGTCTGTAAGCTTAAGCGAATCAGTTACAAGTTACAGACATATATTATGACACATGAACGAATCTTGGAATCTAAATTCTAGAGAAACTAGCATATTTTCATTATTTTGATGAGAGATTTTGAATAAAAGGAATTTTGTGATTGTGATCAGAATGATGATAAATAATGTTATATTACTGAAGCACAATAATTAATGGTATGTAATATTTATGTCGTTCCTACGATGCAAAATTTTATTTCTTACTTATCGCATATAAATATATTAATGAATATAATAGTTTAGCTCAGTGCAATAAAGTATAATAAGTGTGTAATTGTAATTATAAAAATTTTCTCAGAGTTTACCGTGACAACCTGACCATGGATCACCGTCCATTCCCTCAGGACATGAACACCGGAAGCCACCGTGTACGTTCGTGCACAGAGCGGAACGTCCACAAGGACTTCTTAGACATTCGTCGACGTCCCTGCACTCTTCATCAGGACTACCGTCGTATCCTTGAGGACATTCGCATTTATGCGCGCCTGGTAAGTTTATGCATAGTGCACCCTTTCCACAGGCACCCTCGTATTCGCATTCGTTGATATCAATACACTAAATTTAAATAAATTTATTATTATATATACATATAATAATAAGACTAAATTATTTCAGATATAATATGTAGAGAAATATTTTTAAACAATCATAAAATATTTAAATAGTTTCACAATAAAAAACATAATTAAAATTTTTTATATAAATGTTTTTAATTGGAATATTTGTCTATGTAATTATTAATTAATATTAAGTAAATATTAAGATTAATAATATCTCCATCATATATAAATAGGGGTCTGATATAATAATTTAAAAAATTTCTACTAAAGTAATACCGAGTCACGCGTTTATTATTATGCACTTGAATTGATCGTCTTCTTTAATATTTTATATTCCTGTTTATTATTATTTTTATGTACTCACACTGTTGTACGGGTCTCCCGTGAATCCGTCTTGACACGTGCAGGTATAATTGCCAGGTATGTTGTGACACACGGTGTTATCACCGCATGCACCTGGTATCTCGCACTCATTCACATCTTCGCAATGCACCTCACCGTCGCCGATGTAACCGGATTTGCATTTACAGAGAAAATTTGAAGGAAGGTTGCAGCATTCGGAATTTTCAACGCAACGCCCCGCGAGCGCTGGATCTTCGCATTCGTTGATGTCTGTACAGATATGATTTTATAAATATAATTAAAACACGTATATACGACAATTATTATTGGTTTGTGAATAATAAACTTACCCTCGCAATGAAAGCCATCGCCGCGATATCCGGGAAAGCAGGAACATTGAAAGCTGCCAAGAGTATTTGTACAGTGGGCAAATATATCACAGGGCCGATATTTACACTCATTCTCGTCTGCAATTTTTAATTTTTATCGTCACATAAATATTACTTAATATCTAATTAACGAATAGAAGAGAATAAGTTTACAGTGTATATACTTGCGAATCTATCCAAAGGTTTGCATACAATAGGATATATACGAGTTAATTGAGTATAGTTATAAAAAGGAGTATTATAATTATTATATAATAAATATAACAATATTATGATAATATAAAAGTCGAGTTACACAAACCTGGAACTTGACAATTACATCCTCCAAACCCATCATTACAGTGACAGACCGAATTCAGACACACACCGTTTTGACATTTGGTGCCGTCTTCTTTTGTACAGTCGTCTATAAATAACATTTTTAATAAAATTAGTTCCTATTTTTAAATATACATATTTTAGTTCTTAATTTAATAATTTATATTATTATCATTATTTTACGAGCTAAATTTAAACATACACATTTTTATAATTTGTTATATTAATTTTTAAAAAAGAAATAAAAGATTCTAAATGTTTATTAATATTTAAAAAAATATTAATTTTTCTTTTTTTTAAATATAAAAAATGCTGTGCACATTTGTGATTCATTCAAGAGTAAATGTTAATAATTTTATATATCCACACACAGTATTAGAGGATACATTTATTTGTTAAAAAAAAATATATCCTATCTGACGCATAGGCCATTTTTGCTGGTCATTAAATAAGATTATCCAACAAAAGGAAACAAATCAATTGCGACTATACTGTTGCCGTTTTCTTTTGTACAGTCGTCTATAAATAACATTTTTTATAAAATTAGTTCCTATTTTTAAATATACATATTTTAGTTCTTAATTTAATAATTTATATTATTATCATTATTTTACAAGCTAAATTTAAACATACACATTTTTATAATTTGTTATATTAATTTTTAGAAAAGAAATAGAAGATTCTAAATGTTTATTAATATTTAAAAAAATATTAATAATTTTTTTTTCTTAAATATAAAAAATGCTGAACATTTGTGATTCATTCAAGTAAATGTTAACAATTTTATATATCCAGTATTAGAGGATACATTTATTTATTAAAAAAAAAATATCCTATCTGACGCATAGGCCATTTTTGCTGGTCATTAAATAAGATTATCCAACAAAAGGAAACAAATAAATTGCGACTATACTGTAAGCCATCGGTTAATCGCGCAATTTTCTCCCGCCTAATCATCGATCGAAGATCAAAGTTTTTTTCACAAGCCGCGAAGCCGATACGTTCGGTAGATTCAGGTAACGTGAACCGCTCATCGACGCCTCAGCAACGTCAATTACGCTTCTATCAAGAGAAGATAGAGTTCGTAGGAAAATAAGAATAACTCTGCAGCTAATTACGACGTAGGCGTTACTCGGTATGATGTGATATATAATGACGCGAGAACACACACATCCCCTTAATTGACGCGACAAGAGATATATTATGAGTTGCGTGGATATGTCTCTGCGATATGAAGGAGAATTGTTTAGCCTACAACATAATGACATGAAGAATGACGGAATAATGTAGAAAAGCAACGGAAATAACGATAGTGCGCAGTGTCATGCGATGTCTTCTTTTTTTACTTCCTCCACAAGGTTCACGATCGCTTCGCAGTGACATTATATTCGCGAGAATTACTTATACTTACTCTGAATTCGAACTCGTGCGAGAGGACGTGTCTTTTTCTCACAGCCACAACTCACCTGTGCACTTTAACTTGTTGCGCTGCTCATCCGCCCCCTGGTAACAATCGCTGCGAAGATCGCAGAGTTTCGAGAGCTCGAGCAGCTGCAGAATATCCGTCGATTCGTTCACTTGGCAGCCGAAATAGCCGTCCTCGAGGTTCAGGAAGAATACTTCTCGCCTCAATCCATGGCCGAGTCCGTTACGTGATTCGGCCTGAAAAATTGTAGGGTGGAATATCATTTCTTTTAAATAGTGTCCACTCAAATTTTGTAAAAATAATTCCTTGATCTTCCCGGTATTTTCGTTCAAAATTTCAGGCAAAATAAGAAAATTTGTAGATGCAGCTTATTAAAAGTCCCTTGATTGTATACGCTTTTTAATGTTTTCTATTCATACGATTGGAAAGTTATCAAGAGTGCAGTTCTTTTAGCATTTAATATTGATTTATTAATTGTAAAATTAATTTGGACAATAACAAAGAGCGATATATCATTATATCTAAAAATATATAAAAAAAATATAAGATAAAATTAAAACAAAAAATAATTTATTATAAATGTCTCAAGAAATATTAATTTATCTAAATTAATTATTTATCATAAATTCTTATTTATTCGTTTATTAAATTATTATTTTTCTAATTATTTATTAAAATACTAAATACGGAGTACTAATTTATTTAAATATTATCTTTTAAAAATTGAACAATTTTCTATAAAAGGTCGACGTGAAATTATTTTCGCAATTTTCTAATTCTGATTTTAATTTTGATTTTACGCATTCAACTTTAAATTAAGTCAAATGTTTCTTGAGAGAAGCTCCGTCTCTTATTACAATTGTATTCAATTAGAAATGCCTTTTAGATTGAATGAAGAAAATTAATGAATCTCTTAACTCGCGGAAGGATAAAAGTTTTTAGATAAATTCTTATACTTACCACAGGATACGAAGCTAGAAATATCCACGCCAGCAACGGCCAAAGATGTTTCATCTTTGCTGTAAAAAATAAAATGACGGAAATTATTAATTATCGATATATCATCTTGATATCTCGCATGCGCGAGCATCGAGTAGGTATGTGAATTTAATTTATTGACAGTGAGACGTGGAAATTTTTAGCGATGACCGAAACGTTTGTCATCCTTTCTCGAAGCGCGTTACAAAAAAAATTTAAATAAAAATTCCTAAACACCTAACAGCCCGATGACTTCACGCAGGAATCACCCGTGGTAATTGCATCATTGCAAATTCACAAGTGGTTTCGCAAAAAGAAAAAAAAAAAAAAAGACCACTCGACGACAAACAACACCCTGGGAACGATTTTTCACGATCACGAGTACATCCGGAGCTGAAAAAGGAAGAAGGAGAGAGGCATTCGATATTCTCCGTAATGTTCACGGCGTATAAATCACGAGAAAAGCATCGCGGTTGCAGGAAATCATCGGAAAATCAAGCGTGAATACAAAACCGCAAGAAACCGTCGATCGTTTTTTAGTCATAGCGGATAAACCTACACTGGTCGAACACCTGTTCGACGAACAAGCCGTTACTCCACCGCTTTAATGTATGGCTGATTCACGAATGTATATACGTCGGCCAAGTCGGTTGATCCATCAACCCCCACATGTAAATCACGAAATATGTGGAAATATCGATTTTATCGTTCAACGAAGGATATACGCGTTTAATATCCTGAAGCAAGAAATGTTAAGTGTTTCGGTATAATAGGCATAAATAAATGATGTATAAATTACTTTGCAGGCAGGATTTAATTGCTAATGACATGATGGCATTAAAATAAATTGCCGATAATAAACGTAAAATCAATCATTATAGGAACAAGTTAATTGAAGCTCATCATTTAGCGCAACTTTATCTCTAACTTTCAACATTGCAATACATATCTCATCGCGAATAAGCTTGAAAATTAAATTCCTATTACAATAAAATTGTCGCACCAATTCTGATCCTCAAATATGTTTCCTACATCTGCAGGGTGCGCAGCGCGTTTGACTTAACATCGTGGGAAAATGAGTGTTTTCGCCGGACTTGTGCAACATAATTTCCGCAGAAATGCGGAAGTCTAAATCATCAGATTCCCTAAGTACAGCTGTTTTCTGTTTATCTCTTCAGAGACGTTGCGAAATGAGAAAAAGTGTTCTAGGTTCTTCGTTCTAGGTCCTTCATAGGCAAACAACGCACTATATGTATATGTACGCGCGTGCAACGAATAGCACAATAAGTTAGAGCTGCGGCGATCAAGCTGGCGCGGTGAAATGTTAACGACTGCACGCGGCTAAGCTCACAGGGTGGATCAAGGGGGTGAGAGGGAGGAGAGAAGGAAGGACGTTGTGTTCGCCAAGTCGGATGAGGAGGAGGAAGAGAAGCGGAAGGTGAGCAAGGAGGAACGACCAGGCGGATTGAAGGGAGAGAGGAGAAGAGAAGCGAAGGAACGTAATAAAGGAGGGCGTACGAGTACGATGCACCTGTAGCCTTCCTGTCCCCTCCGGCCACCTTGCACCGTCGTACCCCTAACTCGTCAAGATGTATAAACCCGCAGCTGCGCGAGTGCGGGAACCCACGTGGGTCCCCTTATTTTCATTTTGTCACAAAAACCGGCTCTACCCCACCGAGCGTAATTTGGGGGATCTGGTTCCACTTCCGCATAATACCATTTTTTTTTAGTCAAGGTCTCCTTAGATATACATAAAGCGAAAAGTAAGGCTTGATCGCGTACGTGAAATTGATACATTATCCTATTAAAAATCCATGTAATTATATGCTAATATGCATATAAAAATTTATATATAATATAGTTAAACTGTACATTTAATTATAATTGTTTTTAATTTATGGAATAAATTAGCATTTTATATATCATACTTGCATTATAGCTTCTATACGTACATTTTGCGGCTTCGGTGGTCTTTCAAGTTTTATTATGAAAGTGAGATGATTGTGTAACGGTTCACAGTTTACGCGTCAAAGATATGTGTTCTATCTCGTAGTCAGTCTCTCCAACAAGTTAATAATAATTTGCTATGGCTAACGTACTTATTCATTTTATAAAATTATACAATAGCAATAACAATCATAATATCTGATGTGTATAAATTTTAATAGATTGTACTAATAAAAATGTATTTCTCGTGAGAAATGACTCAACAGAAATTTTTATTCGCTTGCCAATTATCAAGTCGTTATAAATATAATTATTATCAGTAAAAATAAACGTCTTGTATAAATATTTTTTAATATACGCTGCAACGTAGATACAGATAGAACTGTGAAATCCCGAGGCGATCTTGATTGACATCGATCTTTCTGCCCCGAGCGATTGACATAGTTACATTGGTTTTTGTCGATATCTCTTTAGCATATCTGTCGCAATCTTAAATTTGTTAGTCAGTAGCTGTATAATCTAACCATGTACGTACATACACTTTAATTTTGCATCACAGAGAGCACATCTGTATGCACAAATGAGCTGTATCAATTGCAATGAGCACTTATAAATATGGAGCATACGAGACTCCTACGCGCAACGTTTCGATATGAATGGTGTCGATTGCGATTCTGTCATCGATCTTCAATCGAAACGAGAGGCAAGTCAACACGCGAGACTTCTAACTTACATGGTTGCTTTCTTATATGATTTAATGTATAAATTTTCTCAATTTAATACACATTTTATTTCAAACTGGAAAGAATATTACAAATTGTTATATTTACTTCCTTATGCCATTACTTAAACTGCAATTAAAAAATTGCAAATTTAGAAAAAGAAATGTCCTTTTAGAATTTAAAAGTTTGCCGTAAAATTAAATTAATTTGCACAAATAGTTTCTCGATAGAACTAATTTACTAATTAATTCAAGATAAATTTTGTGAGTTAATCAAGGTAAATTATGTGTTACCAATCAGTATCAAGGATAGAAAGCAACAATAAACTTTAAGACTTTAGACAGGATTTTGATATATTCAAATATCAATTTAACAAATCTTTTTCAAGAGTAAATATCTCTTTCTTATTGCTTCACGATATTTGCTCAATTTCAATCTAATTCATATTTAATTAATAGTAAAATCCTTGGTGTTACATGTCATTTAAACATTAAATTAATAAATTAATAATAGAATCACGGAATTAGAACGTTGTAATCGCTATATTTGATTTTTATGTTCTCCATGACGTCGTTCATCGCAAATTGATTTAATTATCGGTTTACACACAACTCAAAATAGATATTCCAGGTCAATAACAACCTCGGTCTACGAGTCATCGGCTTCACGGATTTCTTCTTTATTATACTTGCCTCGCCCACGAGGCTCTCGGTTTATGGAAACTTGCAGTTCGGGAACAACGTGTTTGTACAACGGCGCCGTGAAAGTGTCTACATGTGACTAGAGAGAACATCCTGGCGATAGAGATTATTCTTTTGCGTATACATACCCAGGGGACCAGGGGTATCTACATCCCACGCGCGCTGACTCAAAAATACAGCTATAAAGCTGAGTGTATCTACGACTTCGATGTAATGAAACGCAAAAATCACTGAAATAATAAAATTATTTTGTTAACTACATAGCAGCTCGAATAAGCTAGTTATAGTATTATGCACTTTTTCTCAGACTATTTGATCTCATAATAATAAATTCTATTTTGAAATCAGAAAGACTATATTATGTTTATATTATAATAAAAGCGGTTGATTATATAGAGAGTTTATGATATACTTTATAAAATATATACATACATATACATATAAAATATATGTTTCTATATAAGCGATTCTATGTGAACATCAAATATAAATAAAAATAAAGTTTTCAGATTTCTGTTCTTCTGTTCTTTCAATTACTACACGAATGCAAAAACGTAAAAATATTAAGAACAATACAGAGGTCTCAAATGCTTTCATATTTCGTTTGTTTCTCGTAATTTGCAACAATATAAAAAAACTGCTAAGTAATTTAATTATTCATTTGTTCCACAGTATATCAATATCTGCAGAATAAGAATTGGTGTTTTATTATCGTATATGTAAGAATGTTTAAAATTTTATGTAAAAAAAGAGTAAAATTTTCCACAAAATATCAATGTATACGATGCTGTTAGTTAAGTGTATTATAGTAAATTCCTTCGCTTCTATTTGATTTTCTTTCCAGAATGTATAATTTCTAAATATATATATATGTATATCAAGAAGAATATCTGTAGAAATTTTGTCATAAGAGACAAAATGTGTTTCGTATATAATAAATGGATTTCGAGATTGCACATATTGAGCTATTTCTACAGTTGCTCAATTGCTTAAATGCTTTTTGCGAACTAGTTCTATAATGCGAAATAGTTCAGTTTTGTATGCAAGTTAAATTTTCAATTAAGAATATCATGTTTTAATTTTATTTTTTATTTATCTTATTTTTAAAATCAACTTTTTGTTATGTAACTGCGTGCGATCAAGCTATCAAATTAACAGTTCCATATTCACATTGAAATTGATCGAATAAACATTATAAATTATAAAACATTCGTAATATAAATTTATCGTAAAAGTATGAATTAAAATAATAAATTGTGTGTTCAATAGTTTAATGACGAAAAATCGACATTACTCTTTCTTCGCTACTCCGAGATGGAGCAATCATTTTAATAAATTTGATATTATAAAGAAGAGCAGCACTCTCTGGACGATTTAGTAAAAAGATTTGGCTTATCAACCATAAAGAAATATTGATATATGTTCGAGATCAAATCAATAACACAAAATGAAAATAGCATTTAAGTGTTACCCAAAACAAAGAGGCATACATCATTTTATCGTTTACGATAAAAAGATAATAATAACAAAATTCCGAATAATATGTTCAATACAATTCGGTTTTAGTTAATAATAATAACTTTATCTGCAAATTATATATTATTATATATAATTATAGTTCTTCATCAGAAAAAGAAGAACCTCTGATCTGCGAATGATAGATATATCAAAAAACAGATAGATATATCAAGAAATTACGCGATCACGGATTTATTTCTTACAAAAATTATCGCAAATGTTGCAGATTATCGAACTAAGATATTTGATTTTGTATCTATTTCGGTAGGTAAAATGTAGAGCTCTCGATAATTAACAATAAGATAAATATTCTCCAAATTGAAAATAAATTCTAAAATTATACAAAAACTTTATATTTAGTTCAAACAAACTTCGATTTCAATAAATTATGTTATAAAAATATCGAAAAAAATTTGTATTGTAAAATACTTCAAATCATTAAAAAATTTTTTAAACAAATTTATTTTTAATTAATTATTATAATTACTTAAAAAAGCTAATTATTAAATAAAAATATTGCTCTCTCTTAAATTTGTAAGTTAACATTATAGTAAATTCCTTCGCTTCTATTTCGTTTTCTTTTCGGAATATATATATGTACATATATATATACATATATATATATATATATATATATATATATATCAAGAAGAATATCTGCAGGAATTTTGTCACAAAAGAGACAAAAGGTTTGTGTTTCATAATAGATGTTTCATAATAGATTCGAGATTGGTATTAGACATCTGTGCTTACCACATGATTGCTCCGCCGTTGCTCGATGCCTCCCCGGGCCTCATCCTCTTCCTCCTCCTCATTTGTTTGTAGGTTACAGCAACTTTTTGGCACTTACACACGCTCGCGAAAATACGATCACGCGCGCGCATTAATTAGCAAAATAAAATAATCGCACGACAATTTGAACGACACTCCCGACGTAAATTGTTATACTTTAATCGTACGCGACTCTACACGGCACTTTCGATTTTAGTCGCGCGATACTTTTGTGCGGAACTTCCGACATTAATCGTACGTGACTATTCATACTTGGGCACTCCCGCTTTTAATGGTACACACATATTTTATGCGCTTTTGTTAATTATACGCGACGCATATTTGAGAGAACAGCACGCGACAATTATAATTAAACGAAGCTACGATCCGCGGGACACAACACAAAACACAAAATTTACGCGGAATGTCGCCACAGTGATGCCAACTGGCTAATTAGAAATTATCAGTCCTTCGCGATTAATCGATCATTGAATAGATCGATTATCGACGTGACGAGCGCTTCGAACAATATTTCGATCGACCAATCAGAAGAAAGAAATATTTTCCTCTTAGGCCCTGCGCACAATGGAAAAAATGTTAGGATTAAATATTAAATATTAGGAATAAGAATTATTTTATATAATTAATAATATTTTATATAATAAAAAAATATTTTATATAATAAAAAAAAAATAAAATATAAAATAATAAAATCGAAAAAACTCTGATATAAAAATACAAATTCGAGTATAAAGGACTAGTAAGGGCTAATAAACTACTAAGAGTCCTTTATACCCGAATTTGTATTTTTATATCAGAGTTTTTCCGATTTTATTATTTTAAAATAATTCTTATTCCTAATAATTTTCCTATTGTGCGCAGGGCCTTACTTGGCTGCGTTCGGAAACGTCACCCGAATCATTCCCTCTCTTTCTATATCATTTCTCTCTCAGTGACAGTGCCATAACTAGCTTTTTATGTGCTCTGGGCAAGGTTTTATTTTTCAATCCCTTAATTATTTTGGGGGAAAAATAATAATAAAACGAAAACGATGTAACAATTGTTTATAAATAATTTTTGTGTACACAAGAAATAAGATAAGATATATATAAGATCATTCATATTTATTTCATATTTATAAATAAAAATAATTATTTTAATTGCACTTTTCTGGCTTTCATTGCAGCAAATTAATTGATTATATCATCATAATTAATATCTTTAACAATATTATATTCAATCGAAATTATGGAAAAATTGGATAATCGTTCTTCTCCAATTTAAAATTAAAAATTTGAAAATATTATTATATTTGAACAATTTTTTTGTTCAGTTTCATTTCAAGGCCCCCTCTTTGTTCTGGGCCCTGGGCCTGTGCCCCTGTTGCCCCTGCCTAGTTACGGCACTGCTTAGTGATATAGAAAGAGAGGGAACGCACTCGAGTGACGTTTCCGAACGCAGCCCGGGTTAAAGCGCTCTATGTTAATCGATCTTTTCAATGATCGATTAATCGCTAAACACTGATAATTTCTGTAATTAGACAGTTGGCATCATTGCGGCGACATTCGCGTAGTTTGTCACAGTTGGCATCATTTCGGCGACATCCCGCGTAAATTTCGTGCGTCCTGTCCCGCGGATCGTAGCTTCATATAAATATAATTATCGTGTGCTGTTCTCTCAAATATGCGTCGCGTATAATTAAGAAAGGCGCATGAAATGTGCGTGCGATTAAAAGCGGGAGTGCCCAGGTATGAATAGTCACGTACGTGAATGTCGGGAGTTCCGCACAAAGTATCGCGCGACTAAAATCGGAAGTGCCGTGTAGAGTCGCGTACGATTAACGTATAACAATTTACGTCGGGAGTGTCGTTCAAATTGTCGTGCGATGATTTTATTTTGCTGATTAATGCGCGCGCGTGATCGTATTTTCGCGAGCGTGTGTAAGTGCCAAAAAATTGCTATAACCTACAAACAAATGAGGTGGAGGAAGAGGAGGCCCGGGGAGGCATCGGACAACAGCGGATTCGAGCAACCATGCGCGGTAAGCAGATAATAATTAAAACAATTTTACATGATATTATATAAATATATAAATAAATATATATAATTATATATATATAATATATTATAGTACGAACAAAAGAGAAGGAGGAAGAGGGCAACGGCGGAGCAATCATTTGGTAAGTAGATTATAAATAAAAACAAATTTATATAAATTAATATTATATGTAAATATATAAATAAATATATATTTATGTAATTATATGTATATATATCATTTATATAAATTTATTATTTATATTTTTATTAAAATAAAATTTAAAATAAGTTATATATAATCTTAAGAATTTGGAATAAAATTTTAAAAAATTATTTGAGAACAAAAATAAATATGGATATTTATAAGGTAATTTACAGAAAGATCAGAAAAATTATCACATTAAACCTTATTATAATTAGATAATCAATAATAAAAAAATTTATATATATACATGTATAATATGTATAATATGTGTATATAATATGTATAATTTTAATATTATTTATACAATTTATAATTATTTTATAATTATCTTTGAAAATTAAATTTTATTATATTGTATATAAATTTAGATCTATAAAATAATTAAAAAGTTTAATAATTTTTATAAAGTGATTTTATTAAATATATTTTACGGTACGAATAAAAGTTTTATTGTGCATTATTGACTTTTTCAAATATTAATTATTTTGAAAACTATTTTGTATACAATTTGTATTTTTTATATGTTATAGATCAACGCTTTGTTTTGTACTCTAGAGCTCCGTTGCTGCGCATCGTATCGGTGAGTTGCATATTGCATATTGCATGTATACATATTTAACATTATTTGTATATTATATAAATTAATCATCAGAAATTAAGTAGAGCGCAATTCCGAAAAAAGAGTTAAGAAATTATATGTTTTAACTTGATATACAACAAGATTTAAGAAATTATATGTTAACTTTTTCATTAAAACAATGAATTACATAACTTTCTTTAAAAAAAATTAAAAAATATATGACAAGCAATTAAAAGTGTTATATATTCTCATTTTTTGGTTCATATACATTTACATAATCACAACACGATTAAAATTTTTTGGCAATTATATATTTCTGTGTTATACATATATTAAAATATACAAATATTGTTATTGTGAAATGGCTGATTCTAGAAACAAAATAATTTTGCAAATGTTTGGCTCCAAAAAATTTGCAAAAATATAATACAATATTTAAATATATACTGAAAAATTAAAAATAAAACAAAATGGTTTTGTATAAAAGAGTTATATGTAGAAGATAAAATTTCCAAACCTGAAACCTTAATCAAATTTAAGAGAGAGCAATATTTTTATTTAATAATTAGCTTTTTTAAGTAATTATAATAATTAATTAAAAATAAATTTGTTTTTAAAATTTTTTAATGATTTGAAGTATTTTACAATACAAATTTTTTTCGATATTTTTATAACATAATTTGTTGAAATCGAAGTTTGTTTGAACTAAATATAAAGTTTTTGTATAATTTTAGAATTTATTTTCAATTTGGAGAATATTTATCTTATTGTTAATTATCGAGAGCTCTACATTTTACCTACCGAAATAGATACAAAATCAAATATCTTAGTTCGATAATCTGCAACATTTGCGATAATTTTTGTAAGAAATAAATCCGTGATCGCGTAATTTCTTGATATATCTATCTGTTTTTTGATATATCTATCATTCGCAGATCAGAGGTTCTTCTTTTCTGAAGAACTATAATTATATATAATAATATATAATTTGCAGATAAAGTTATTATTATTAACTAAAACCGAATTGTATTGAACATATTATTCGGAATTTTGTTATTATTATCTTTTTATCGTAAACGATAAAATGATGTATGCCTCTTTGTTTTGGGTAACACTTAAATGCTATTTTCATTTTGTGTTATTGATTTGATCTCGAACATATATCAATATTTCTTTATGGTTGATAAGCCAAATCTTTTTACTAAATCGTCCAGAGAGTGCTGCTCTTCTTTATAATATCAAATTTATTAAAATGATTGCTCCATCTCGGAGTAGCGAAGAAAGAGTAATGTCGATTTTTCGTCATTAAACTATTGAACACACAATTTATTATTTTAATTCATACTTTTACGATAAATTTATATTACGAATGTTTTATAATTTATAATGTTTATTCGATCAATTTCAATGTGAATATGGAACTGTTAATTTGATAGTTTGATCGCACGCAGTTACATAACAAAAAGTTGATTTTAAAAATAAGATAAATAAAAATAAAATTAAAACATGATATTCTTAATTGAAAATTTAACTTGCATACAAAACTGAACTATTTCGCATTATAGAACTAGTTCGCAAAAAGCATTTAAGCAATTGAGCAACTATAGAAATAGCTCAATATGTGCAATCTCGAAATCCATTTATTATATACGAAACACATTTTGTCTCTTATGACAAAATTTCTATAGATATTCTTCTTGATATATATATATATATATATATATATATATATATATTTAGAAATTATACATTCCGGAAAGAAAATCAAATAGAAGCGAAGGAATTTACTATAATACACTTAACTAACAGCATCGTATACATTGATATTTTGTGGAAAATTTTACTCTTTTTTTACATAAAATTTTAAACATTCTTACATATACGATAATAATAAACACTAATTCTTATTCTGCAGATATTGATATACTGTGGAACAAATGAATAAATTACTTAGCAGTTTTTTTATGTTGTTGCAAATTATGAAAAACAAACGAAATATGAAAGCATTTGAGACCTCAGTATTGTTCTTAATATTCTTACGTTACTACATTCCGTGTAGTAATTAAAAGAACAGAAGAGCAGAAATCTGAAGATTTTATTTTTATTTATATTTGATGTTCACATAGAATCGCTTACATAGAAACATATATATATTTAATGAATGACTTAACTTGATACTTACACTGATTTACAAATATTCACAGAACCGTATTACTCCTCAGAAAATTATTTTCTAGCAATTGTCAATCAGTGTATATAAAGTAACGTCATCTCAAATCTACTTCCCAAATTTCGTTTAAAATTTGACCGGCATTTTTAATGCATTAATAAGTGAAAATAACAATCTATTTTTACTTCGTAAATTCGCCTCATACAGTGTGCGTAATGTCTCGAATTAATCACGACGGCAATCCTTTAACGACAGACATTTACGGCTTTGTAATGTCGCCTGCAGACGAATTTGCATGTTTAGCACCCACTGTCTATAACTTTAATTGCATAACCGACGTGCTAAGTCTGCCTACGTACGGTGCTAATTTCACGCATGAGTCTTTTTACGTACTTGTGTAATTTCTCAGTAAAGTAATGCAAACGAAGAGCTTCCTTTGTTTGAACGCGCGTATTCTAGTTGTTAGATAATATCGTTTTTTGCATAAATACTTTTAATTGTTTAAAAGCTGAAAACCTCTACACGTTTCTCTATCATATGAAATATATTAAAAGAGCTTTAAAAGAACAAACTGATCTTTGAAGATCTTTAAAAGAACAAACTGATGGAAGATATGATTAAGCTCCGATAGTTATCACAACAAACTAATTGATTTAATGAATGTGAATGATATTTAATTGCAACGTTACTGACAATAGAAGGTGATGGTATAAAATAAAAGAACGATATGCAGTAACCCCGCAGCGTTCTAATTACTCGGCGTCTTCTTTTCGTTTCGCAAACCCCGCATGTATGTATGTCAAGATGCACCGATACGCATATATGAATATTTATTCATATTATGTGTGTTAATTAGAGACAAAAATATGCGAGGAAGCTTTCTCCTTCTCGCATTCAACGAGAATCTGTCTGTGCGCAATATAAAAGAATGCGCTGGCACGCGAGACTATAAAAGGAATTAATCTTTGAAATTTTGACACGACTGTAGACATAAAAAAAACTATTCTTTCATGCCAAACCAGTCAACTTCGTTCAAAAACCTAGACGCGGAGATCTCCAAGTCTGAATTTATAATTTCAAGTAACGGTTTCTTTGAAAAATGGCAAGAAGAAGACAAGTAAAGCAATTTGTATAAGAAATAGAATTTCGTAAAAGGAGAGAGGAAGCGAGATCGCAGATTTCACTCTCGTTCTTAATGATTTAATAAACGCGCGCAGCGACCTTGACTTTTGTCAAGTTTCGTGGTAATCATCGCTACAATTCATGTAATTTGTGGGATTCGCACGATACCTCCGGGAGAATATTCTACTCCTGCAAAACACCTGCCTCCGTATACTGATTATCTTCATCATTTCATAACGATCCTTGAGCGCACGAAGGAAGTTTAGGTCAATATCCTTCGCGCAGACAGCCAGTTACGTCAAATGATAGACGATGTTCGCATGGTACGGGCAATTAAAATCCAATTTTGCTATGCATCATGCGTCACATTTGCCGATCAAGTGATTGGAATCGAATGTAGATTGCATTGAAAACTTTGACGCAAAATAGCGAATGTTTTATGGGATAGTTGAAAGGTCTCTGCATCACATAATTCATCAACACCGACGCAATTCAAATTGCACTAACCCTTGATTGCCAAGGTATCTTCAAATCACTTCGAATAAATCTTCGTTCAATGATATAATAATAAATACGCGAGTTCTACAATAATGTTACGTTGTTCCTAAAACAATAAGGTCATAAAGTATAATAAACAAAATATAATCACACATAAATAAAATAATTCTTGCGACACAATTATCACAATATAAAATAAATAATTCTATCAAAATTTGATATTTAAGAAATGCAAAAAATTATTTTATCAAAATTTTATCAAATATTTAAATATTTGATAAAATAATAAAATAATTAATAAAAATTAAATTATTATGTTATTATTTTTTATTATTTTATTTAATAATAATTTTATCAAATAATTAATTATTTTATCAAAATTTTTGTTGTAACTTCTATTTCAAATACATGAATACATATATTGAATTATAGATAGATGAGAAAATTAAAGAATTGTATAGTATTTTTTAAAGATGTATAAATATTTATTTAAAAAAAGCAATATATTACTTTTTTAGTGTCAGTTTTTTTTTTGCTGATTTCTTCTCCAAATTTGGATATACAATATTAGATAAATGATCGATTAATGCTATTTATTATCTCGCAAGAGGAATTTGGCAGCCTCGACCTGCCGCATCCTATTAGGAAATCCAAATTCTAAGCACGATCAAGCGTTGATCGCGCTTGCCTGAGGCAACATCCGGTATGAATCAACCAAGTACAAAGCAGACGGCGCGATTTTGCCCTAAAACTTACGCCCACTCTAGAGTAACCAGAGAGCGGCGAGCGAAGCGAAACAGAATTATTCTGCCGCGAAGTGAAAGTTCTCTTTGGGTTACTCTACAAACGAACAGGCGTAAGGCCGAACCCCGTTTGATCGCCGAATCGATTTCAACGTTCCCAATAACCCAACGAGTTCACACAATAGCGTCGACAAGTTCCAACAAAAAGAAAAGTCCATTCTGATAAAAGATCAGAAACAATCATACTGTATTAGAGTTCCATTCGTCCGATATAAATTGATTAATTTTGAACAAAAACGTAATTCACATTTTACGCGATTGTCTGGTCATAACACATTATAAGAATGATTAATATTTCTATATTGCAATAGGAAACGTTTGCAAAAGTGTTAACCAGGAGTGATGATTGTCGTCTATTATATATACGTTTACGTCATTAACGCAGTCAACATTTATCGCGACGTTGTTTCAAGTCAAATTAATGCAAAAGATAACCTTGGCCGGAGGACAATGATTATCCTCTGACAGCTTACTCTTGTCGAAACATCCTATTATCCTAACACGAATTCATTGCGTGCAATAGATTGTACACCATTGTATATTCAACACAAGAACGTTGCTTTTGTTTACGATCGAAAAATACACAAGAAAGTCTATAGTACACTAGTCATCTAATAGCATCCTTACCTATATTAATGCAGGAGAATAATGATAGGTACATTGACCAACGCGGCCAACCTGGTAATTAACTTCGCGAAGTAGCTATGCGTGCGATAACGTCGTTTAATGATTCTAATTAACAATATAGCTGCCATTAAGATTGCAATAAACTCCTTGGTTTATTTGACGTATTGAATTATAATCATACTTCGTACTCTCTTTGGCGTCACGCATATGATAGAATCTTTGCCTGGCACATCGAGAATGCTCATCCTGAAGCTACCGCTCAATAATGACGTTCGCGTCGGTGCCGTTATATATTTTATATCTTTCCGCGCGTTTTTATTTACAAGTATACAATTCGCCGAGCAGCTTCCGATCGTAAAACGTCTGCGTCGTCTAACAGTAAAGCTTGTTGCAACGCGACTGTTTTCTACGTGTACGAATTACCGCAAATATACAATTAAATCGCAAAGAAGTGTGAGAATGAAGCATGAGAAATGACGAAAAATTAACGAATTATTAGAAGGCAAAAAATAAAGTGTCTTTCAAATATAATTTTTAAAATAATTATAAATAAAGCTTTTTATCTTGTCAATAATCGTTAGACCTAATTTTATCAGAATTTTGTTAGGAAATGATTTTTATGTAAAAATCAAATTTGTAAAGAGCACACAAAAGGAAAAAAGAGATACAATTAAGAGATGTGTACTTGTTCTTCTTCTATTTTTTATTTTTTGCCTACATCTTCTTATGCTTTATTGTGATTCTTTTTTTTACTCATCCATATGTAAGCCATCATCGATATCTATCCCTAACAATAAGATTATAAGCACTCTGCAATATACCTGCGAAGACCTTCAATGACGTTCATATAAACGCCTCACTTTTTTCGAAGGTCTCTTTGTTCGATGGTTGTTAAGATTATACGATGTGGTTGTTTAAATTATCCCCGATAATTTAATCGTACTCGAGAATATAAATATATACACAGGAATACATCATGAATTAATGGAAAAGTAAGAGAGATCGCGGACGAGGCGAAGATGCTATCGTAACAACGCCACGGCAAATTAGTGTGTCAGCGATTTAAAAAAAAAAGAACATGCGCGATTTAAAGCCGCCTTCGCACCAGTCGATTTCTAACGGTCCGTAACAAAATAACTGTGTACCGTATGGAGATCTATTGCTGGATGTAACGGATTTCGCCGGTTCTCGCCACCGAAGATGCACTACATCTCGCGATTTTTTTACACATTTCTTTCGACAAATTAAAGCCAGAATCCCTAGCAAAAGATTTTCATTTTCATGCCTGCAATTTAACAAGACCGATATTTTATAATTACACGTTACACAGTTGGAAAATTTGTGTTTTCTTGTTAAAAACGGTCCCCGTTAAAATTTTTGTGTTAAATATTTAACACATTCATGTGTTAAATTAACATATTGCTGTTGTGTTAATTGAACTCAAATGTTAAATTATTAAAATAACTGAAAAAAAAGTGTAAAAATAACACAATGTGTATTTACTTTTAATTTTACACAATAAATATGTTCGATATTATTAGTGACAAGATTTATCTGTTAAAATTTACACAAAAAAATGTTAATTTTACTTTATAATATAAGTGGGGATGATAAAATGTAAAATTAACAATTTTTTTAGTAAATTTTTACATTAAAACTATGTTAATTTAACACAAAATTTATTTTAAGTTTACTTGAAGTTTGCATTTATTTTATGTTAAAATATTAACACAATATTCGTGTCATCATTTAACATATCCGTATTATGTTAAATTAACACAAAAATTTCTGTGGACCGTTTGGGACATGTGATATTTGTTAAATTTAACACAAATTTTTCAACTGTGTAAGATTCCAGAAAACAGCATTATAAAGTACCATTTTTTTATTTTCACGTCGCATCTTTTTATTTATATTAACTTCTTATAAGCAATATACTTTCTGACGTGCGCGAAGAAGCTGCAGTTTTCTTTTTCAAGCATTGAAAAATTGGCAGTGCAAGAGAGGCGTAAAATGACGCCGGAAGTAGAAGCGGAAAAGCGAAGATCCGACAGACGCATAACGCGATATCTGCACGGATCGTGTGATCGAGAGAGCCAAGGTTTTTCGCTTCGCCGACCTCATTAAAAAGTTTCGTGTTATATTGCGCACACTTTTTTGCGAGATAATTAATCGCTGGCCTAAGATGCACGCTTCGTTATGATTATGGCACTAAATAACAGTTCTCCTTTAATTTCGAAATATGTGCAATTTTATAAACTCTATATATAATGTGCATCTTTTCTTACATAGAATATTAAAACACACGTTTTAGAAAACAGCGTGAGAAATAACTGATTTTATAAATATACTAAAATATTTTTTATAACTTGCAGATAATACATATATATATATATATGTGAGAAAAATATAACGGCAATAATTTTTGTTTTACAATTAAAAAAATTAAGTATACCAGTAATAACCGGAGTGCCCGCATAAGGACTAATGAATCGGCGAGAATCAAGACGTGGCACGTCAAGGTCACTTCGTTAATGATTGCTCAGCTTTAAAAGCGTCTTTATTTAACAATCGCGCAAATCTGTCGGTTTCCATCGTAATTTTCATTGCTATATTAGCCATAACGATCCGCTGACGTGCGAGTGCTTTTTTCCCACGCGCTGAAATCCCACAAACGTGGACTGCAAACGGATCATCCCGCTTGTGTGGGAATCGCCACGCTCTTATAAATAGAAGTGAAGTATAACGGACATGTATACATATATGAAAAATCGTCGACATGGATGGATTTTTATTGCCATACATATATGAATTTGCAGCAAGTGCGATTTACAATCGTTAAATATACACGAATCTTTTCAGAGATTTAATTAGTTTCAGAAAAACGATGCTGAAAACGCTTATTTTGTGAGAAAAGAAGCTAAACTGTTGATTAAGCTTAATTTTCAAAGTTTTAGAGAAACAAGTGCATTTGCAGTAAGATGCACGGAATTTAGAGCTCATTTACATCGATTGATTTCTCGTAGAAATTTCTCTTCGCTCACGTACGTAAACGTGCGTTAACGGATGTTCTACCTAAACATGGGAAGACTGGGTGACAGGAGTGTAATCAGCTGCGAGGCTACACGCACGATCTGTTGCAAGCATTGAACTCTCCGGAGTGACGCATGTCCAGTTAAGGATAAGCACACGAGACTTGCGTAATCGATCGTTGTGATTTTACCGTCATACGCCGAATATAACTTTAGCTACTAATATAACTTCCGAGGAAAAAAATACAACGTTTGACGTTTGAGCAAAATTCTCACGAGAAATATCGTTGAGTAAGAGAACCAACGTTATAAATACAGTATACATTATAAATACAGTATAAGACAGTGTTGACTCAAATAAGAAGAAGCATCCTTGTTTCGTAATAACGCAACGCTAAGTAAAGACATAAATTCAACTTGTACCTTGGACGTGACTCGTTGAAGCGAAATTATCTCGTACATAACTAGTATCGCGTCTCGTATTGATTATAAGGATTATACGTATTGTTTATGTAATTGCGGATCTTACGCGATAGTTAAAAGGAAACGTGAGTCATGGAGGAATCACCTTCCATCGTGAACAACAGGCGATGCGATCACGGAAATATATGCATGGAATGTCAGAGAAGATCATCTCTCTCGTCTCATCATCGGCCGACGAGGCGCTTACAAGACAAGTACCAGCCAGCCAGGAAATATGGCTGGTTATTATTGGTTTGTAAGAAAACGCGCGTAGAGATATACATATACGTAGATGACTAGTGCAAAACGGTAAATTACGGCAATTTTGCCGCATGCCGTCTAACACGTGTTGTCCATTGTGTCGAGTCGGCAAATTGATTGCCGCGCTTGCGAAAATTCACCGTTTTAACGGCATATATCGTAAGCCATTTTTCCCCGAGAGCGTTTCTGCGCGGTAGCGCTATTATTATCTCTCTCTCTCTCTCTTCTCTCGCCGAGACACATATTATATATATATATACAATATATCGGCAGCACAACATAAATCCACTCTATTAATTTTATCTCTGGATATACTCTCGCTTGTTAGCTCCCTTGATTCTCCCTCTCGTTATGAGATATAATTGCGGTAGCAGAGGAGGTGGATACACTCTCCATTTATCGTATCTTTTGATACGAAAATTATTGGTCATCTTACGTCTAAGACAGGGAAGATGGTTAGAAAACATATATCTGCCGTATCCTTTACAATGTTGCACTTTGCGTATAGATTGTCCCGTTAAGTAACATGTAAATAGTGGGAATTAGGAATGTAATCCAACTTTATAACAGAGAGCCCAGGATGTACCTGCTCCGTCAGAGCAGCGGTTTAATCTTGATGTACGAAAAAAAAAGTATCATAAGTACACCCTTCCTCTCACACAAGGCTTTGGGCGGTTTGAATAAGAAAATAATTGCTTCAGAATATATATAAGATCGATCAGGAACTATGCAAATCTCTTACGATTATAGAAAATATTTTTTTATAAAATCATATCTTTTTTGATATTTTTATATGATACGTATACTCGTACGTAAAAAAATTAAATGTGTAATATAAATATTCTTATTTGGAATGCAAACATGATAAGAATATATACTGGCGTAGGCGTAAATTTTAATACTACACTCTCTTTCCCTCCCTCTCATCAGGATGCATAATTCAAGACTCGACATAAAAAAGCTATAAAATCTTTTCAAATTATCTTTGTCGAAAAAAAAACGCTCCAAGGTTTGCAGCGTTGTAAGACATCACCTATGAATATACCGGGTGTCCCATTTTAAAGGACCCACTCAAATATCTCAGAAACACTGCGTTAAATCAAAAAATGTTTCCTACAAAAGTTGTAGGGTTTCGAGGGGGACATAACATAGTAATATTCATATGACCTTGAGCGGCGTCTCCAAGGTCAAGTGAAGGTGAGAATAAATTTTTTTAATGGAAACCCATATTTTTTATTATAACATCTTTTTCTACTAATTAATTTGAACAACTTTTATCTGAAGCATTTTTTTATTTTCTTCAAAATTCACCTTCTCACCTTCAAATTTTCACCTTCACTTGACCTTGGAGATGCCGCCCAAGGTCAAATGAATATTACTATGTTATGTCCCCCTCGAAACCCTACAACTTTTGTAGGAAACATTTTTCGATTTAACGCAGTGTTTCTGACAATGAGATATTTGAGTGGGTCCTTTAAAATGGGACACCTGGTATATTCACGATGTAGGAAATGAACGTAAAGAACGTCTATTTTCTTTCTTCTCTCTCTCTCTCTCTCGAGGAAAAACAATTTTTCACCGACTTTTATTTATTCGCAACTTTTGCGATACGTCAAGTCTCTCACGCGTATAAAACAAGTCTCGCTACGAACCGGTCGCAGACAAGACTAGCGGAAGGAATCGTCGACGAGGCGATCATTATCGGTAGACCTTGTGACGGCTGCAGTCAATGAAACAATAATCAAATTATCCGAGTAATGGGGAGTACGTGGTCGCGTCTCGTAACGCGACTCGGAAACTCCTGAAGAGACGCGAAAAGTAATTTGCGCCGTGACCCTCCGACACCGTCTCGTGTCGAGGCTGAAATAATTGCATCGTAACCGTTAAAAGGTGGAAAGGTCGAAAGAGGAGAGCGAACGCGCGCGTTACGTTTGCGTATATGTATGTACGTTATAGAAGAGATGCGTGTGGAGAAATATTATCGCGGGAAATTACATCACGGTACGTCGTGTAATCGCGTCGCATTTATCGCGCTACCTTGTCGCGTAGAATGCATTAATATCGCGCGATTGTAATAGATATAAATAAATATCGCGAGTTTCCGCGATTCTAATACGAACATTTTATGTCCAATTTTCTATCGACAATTAAGCTTCATGGCAGAAAAAAAATACGCATTATGACTTTTACGATTCCATCTGTTTCACGTATTTTTATATCAAGAAACGGGCGTTGCATAAAACAAAGTTACAGTAAGATCGTCAATTAATACAAATGTGTAATATAAAAATAATAAATATATATCAATATATATTAATAATTAATTATATTAATGGATCCCGCGCTTGAAACGTTTAACCAAATATTTTATTTAATGAGAAGTGTAAGATGTAATTAATTGCGATGGTATAAAATTTGAATGACAGATCTCAAGAATTTCTTAAACAATCAGATAGACCTTTACAGTTAGGCAGACGATAATGATTAATCATCCGTCGAATGATGTCCCCGATCGGCTAGTTATTCGAGAATGTAACTAGCTTGTTTATTTTTGTCATTATCACCTCGCTCGGAAATGACCGTTTTACCGTTTCCACAATGCGTCCACGATCACATGTGCATGCGCGCATCGCGCGCGATGACTATAGTGATTTGCGAATAATACGTAACGTCAAACACACTCGCTCGCGAGGTCTTATTGGCCGTCAGGTACGAACGCTATACGCACATCGTGCGTTGAGATAAATTACGCAACCTGCCGTAATCATCATCGCTTATACCTCCATCTGCACCGACGATCAAATCCGCCGTCACGTCGATCAACGAGTCGCGGAATTCGCATGAATCCGCGAGCGAGCGGAAGAGCGTGCTCGTAAAGCGTTATGTAATTCCGAGCAATTCTTCCTCCAACTTCCCTTGACGAGGGATCAAGGGAAGCGGAATCGGGCATCGTTTGCAAATTGTGAGAAAGGAGTTTCCGTCATCCTGGCTATTCTTTGTTCAGGAACATTAAGATCGCTGCACGTCTTTCGATGCATTATATACATTTATAGAGCAATATATACAATATATATATATATAATGTATAAATTTCTATTAATTTAATTTGATGTTTTTTTTAACTCTTAACACTTCTTATAATAATATAAAAACGCTCACATTTTTTCTTCGCGTAATATAAATGTTACATATAATATAATATAGATTAGGAAATGTAGTGATAGAAAAATGTAGTATAAATTAGAGAAAATCTAATTATTTTCAAGAAATCAACCTGTTAATTAAACTGGACAGCTATTCCCTGTTTTTTTTTCTATGTTAGAAATCTCCGTTACAAGCAGTATAAATAGAGAAAAACACTCAGATATCCTGCATTCAACGCTAATTATCGTTAATTCAACGCGTCACGCAGGTGTAAATCTTTGCGTTTCTTACATCAAATCGTGCACGCCCTACATGTGTCCTTCGATTAAAGCCCAATTAAATCACCGATGCGCAACTGCATTCGAAGATGCATTCCCCTGAAGCGAGGCCTGTCTAGCACAGATTGTACCTGTCCAGAGTCTATAGTTAACTACCGATGCGTATCGAATGTACGACAAAGTTTTTATACTCTTATACAAGGGAAGCGGGAAAGAAAACAGAACGAAGTAGAAACACATCTCGGAAATATACAATTACTGACTATAATAAAGCGCAGATGGACGAGATTGTTCCCTTGCAAGATGTCCGAGCCGCTTTTGGCTCCGAGCATTTTCACAGTTTTGATTCTCGGATTTAAGTCGTAAATATACTTCAAGGTAGAAAATAAGAAGCTGTAATGAAGATCGATACCGAAATCGATCTCTTCGATTAAAATAGCTTTAAAAAATCTAATCTAGTAATAAATTACAGCTGTTCATTCAAGTTCAGCCTGATCGAACATCGTTCTCCAATCAATCCGATTACAATATTACAAGATTCCCTGATCAATCTTTAGATAAATTATTTGATAGGCATCTCAATATTGCTTTAAGATCTCGTCATTGATTGTATTCTTCCTGTTTCTACAGACAATTAAAAATTCTGCCCTCTCTATCAGTTCATTTATCGAATAGACAATTAAGAATAAATATATCTAAACAAACTCAACATATTATAAACTGTTCTTGCTGCATAATATTTCATAGAATTAGACGGGGTGATAATTACATATTGGTGCATACTTAGACTAAGAAGATGCACAACCATGAATTTTCCAGAAAAAAATAATATAAACAAAGCTTGCAAGACCTCGGGAGACTACAAACCTATCTTCACGAGCAACCTCATCTATGGTAATTCGTAATGTTCTATGTAAAAGCGATTCACGGAGACAAAGGCCGCGTGTAGAGCATACTCGGTTAAAAAGGAGCGACCTCCTTGAGAACGGTCCTTGACTCGTAGAGACGAGCAAGATAAGAAGAAGACTACGAAGAAGAAGAAGAAGAAGCGAGCAAGTTGTAATAGTAGTAGTATAGTTGTAGTAGTAGAAGTAGAAGTGGAATACACAGAGAGGGCGAGGGATAGTGCGAGGAAAGATCGTTGTGGAAGAACAGGACAACGGTAGGGGAAGAGAGCGAGTAATGGCGCCTGCAAACTTGGCGGCCGCGAGAGGTCGAAGAAGACTCCGCTTCTGGGCGGCGGAGCACAAGGTGGAAAGACCGCGGTGCGTATAATAACCGAGACGTAACCGAGAGCGAGAGGGACAGATCTCTCGCGGAAAGTGCGAGAAAGAGAGAGAGAGAGAGAGAGAGAGAGAGAAGGGAACCGCTGAGGGAAAATGGATCTCGGTGGCTACGCTCCTTCTTTCTTCCGTCGTGACTTTCCTCGCGAGCGGCTCGATCCGCTCCGAAATACTCCGGTAGAGAAGATCAGATTTTTTAAGTAACTGGTATACAGAAGGATAAGAATTTTTACAGACTCCTATAAATATCTTCTACAATTTTGATGATCCTTTTATGGTTCATGTTGGATTTTTTAATGTATAAAAATAAATATTATATATATATATATATATTTTTTTTTAAATAGATTTCGAGATTACGAACACGGCAGAAATGCTCCGAAAGGGATGATCAAACTATAATTAACGAACAAATTATATAATGATGAAGTTTCTAGCGCGCGCACGTGATCCGTCCAACACACCTTCTGATTGATAATTTAGTGATCACGATACAAGGGCGGCCCTTTTACCCACGCCGCGGCTGCTCGCTGGAATGCGAGATGGAAGGTCACAAGGTGTACTCATTTGTGACCGAAAAAAATGCTTCCGAGGAAAAAGACGAAGGGGAAAGGAAAGATCAGACATTACCGATGCTCACACGTAGTCACGCACACTCTTCCTTTCTCCCTCTCTCGCACGAGAGAGAGAAAGAACTCAAAGGAAGAGGCGAGAGCTCCGTTCCTCCACCTTCCTCAGGAACGAAGGATGCCTATAATCGGCAATGGACAACCGCGCCTCGGCAACTTTCGCGCGGCTTGACGTGGACATCGGCGTAACCGATCGACCTCACCGGTTAATCATCATCGTCTCGTATAGGATTCTATCTCGTAAGAGCTCCTCCCCGCTCTTACGCGCGCGTGCGTGCATATATATTACACGGTAGCGTAACTGAAATATAATTTTAATACAGTACTGCCGGGGGTAAAACGACACGTCAAGGAAAAATTATCGGCCAATGGGGAGAGAAAGGGGGTGTAATGCATATTTCGGTGTCTGTACACGGTTACGTGTTATTTATAGCGCTTGAGGATTCTCGCGTCGAGATCGGCCAGAGAGAGAGAGAGAGAGAGAGAGAAACGAAAGAGTCTGCATGTGTGCACATGAGATAAACGCCGACGTGTTTCGTGAAGGTTTTTCTTCGGGATACACTTCTCTAATTACGATCTCCCACCCTCGATGGAATGCGGTAAATAGTTCATGATCGTTGCTCTTTTTCGCGAGTCAAGATCATCCCGTCAAGATTTGCAGCTTATCGTATTACATCGTCGGCAACGATATGTATAATGACGTTATGAATTTTTCACGGAATATAAATTTTTAAGTCCTTGCCTCGTATAATAGCGTTTGGGCCTGCTGGTCCAAATTACTCCGCGTACTGCATATAATTTTCTTATCTGCGTGCAATTTCAAGATTTTCATGCAAATTCACTTATTAAGTTTTTATTTATTTTTTTTTTTCATATTTTGTTTTATACTTATATATATATTACGTTGCATCAACAGTCTGATAAAACCCAACGTTATTTTTACACATTAGTAGCCGGTTTTACCACTTTCGTTTGACTTCGCGCGATCGTAAGTCAAGTGATACTTTTTTCTTACCATCTTTCGGTCGAACATTTCTCGCTAAATATTTAATTCCACGTTCTGTGTTTGCTAAAATGTAAGAGCGCGTTCAATGTCAATATGAGGTGAGAGTCGGACGACACATCTGAATGTGTGGTGAAGAAAAAAAATTCCGAGGACTATCTCTTCCTAGTTCTAGAAAGAGAACGAACGAACGAAGAATCGGCGAAAACCAAGGTTGAAGTTAATCGTCGTGGCTGAAACCGGCTCTAAGACTTTACGAAGAGCATGTACACTATAGTAGTACCTCGTAGGGTGCTTGCATACCTACATAAGTCGCGAATTAAAATTTGAAAAGTAGATACGTAGCGTCGGTGAATTAAATTCCAGGTAGATCGGTGTAAATTTGCAAGAGCGACTCGCTAATTGCAATCTTCCGCCCTTCGCGGAATGTGGCAAACGTATAATCTATAACTCGTAAATAAATTCTAGCGAGATGTATTAAACACGCATCGCTTTAGCAAAGAGAGAGAGAGAGAGAGAGAGATGCAAAGTGTGACTTCTTCAAATTATAATTAATTTTCTGCCATTATTTATTCGACATGTCCACATGATAACCGAGAATATATACTCAGTTATACAACCATCCCGATCATCCATCAACCATAACGACCCCGCAGCAACTCCTTCGTTCTCTCCCTCCTTCTCGAAACTTATATGCATTTGCATACGCGTATAGCCGTGCATTTGCACCTGCACGCGCTCACTCGCGTGATTTAGAATAGTAAAATACATGCCAGCAGTCTCGCTGAGCTCGGGATTTATACGGATATATGGGTATATATCCCGCGCTCTTCTTCATCTCGCGCAGAAAGGACGAGCGATGCGCGCGTTGCAACTGCAACCCGCCGCTGACCTCAGTAAAGGGCCGCTCCGGATCGCCGGGAATGCAGCCACGACGGAAACAATCGCGGGAATCTCACGACGAGGATACAATCTCTCTCCGGATCGCCGGAGAGCTAAATTACCCTTTCACGTAGACTTTCGTCTATTTCAAAGAGGCTACGTCGACGAAATCGCAATTCGACTTTTAAATCAATATTCAATTTGCACGTCGCGAGAAAATACTTCAAATCGAAGGGTGTCTCACTCATCAATATGTTAATTCTTTTTTTTTAATAAAATACAATATTTAAATATTAGTACTGTTTAATTTAGCAAGAAAAATGTTATTAGAAATTTAAAATTAACATTTTTAAAAAATTAATATTGCAAATATTTAGTTGGAACATCTAAATTAAAATATTATATTATAATAAAGATATAACAAAAAGTGTTCCCAATTATAAGTTTTTAAAAAGTCTTGTTTTAAACTTTGTGAAAAAAAATTCAAACATTTTTAAAAATCAACTTAATAAAGCATTTTTAATAAAAATTTCTTTTATTTAAACTTTTGAACAAAATACAAATAAAATTAGATTAGATCTGAACAAATTAAATATCAAATATTAATGATTTCATAAATTATAATATTTAGTAAAACATATTTTTAAAAAACGTCATAACATCTTTTTCACTTTTTAAGACGTTTTAATCTGGTCTGGGTTATTATTGTTTTATGCTTGTAAATCAATGCAAAGATGCAAAATATGCAAAAATGTGAGACACCCCTCGCTTCAAATCTAATCATCATTGTTAATTTTCTGAAAAATAACGCTCTGAAATTTATCGCGTTTTATAAGATGCGTATACAAACTTTATTCGCACTATTTTATCGGCTTAAATGGGGAACAAAGAATACGCTGTAAAAAAGAATAAATAAAAAAAATATTGTTTCTACTGTGTCATCTGTTCGAAAAAGAACCAAGATAATAACGAGTCGCACAGGCGAAGATTACCGGCGAGCTATGGACGGGAGATTACCCGTATAGGGCAATGTTTTGATCAACTCAATCCACAATCCAGAGTTGATTCCAGCTTTCAGACTAATTAAAGGGTCGTGGAAGAAAATAAATACGGAGATGCATCACGACTCGCGGAAGTTTCCTGATTTTCATACGATAAAAATGCGCGATACAATGATTTTGCCAGAGACGTGCGATTTCCGACTAAATTTTGAATAAATATAGTTCTCTATAAAATTTCCATAAACTGTATAAGAAATTGTTTAATGAAAAATTTCTGCAGTTTGTTAATAATTTGAGTTGATTCTTAATATAAAGAAAAATTTATTGTTAGTTTTATTTATTAATTGTTATTTTTTTAAGTATTAATAGACAACAAATATTAATAATTAAATGTTATTTATTAATTAAATATTAATAATAATAATATATTAATAAAAACAATAATAATAATAATATAGATAAAAAAACTACAGAGAGAATTATTTGTTAGATCTTTAAAACTCTAAATTGTAGGTGCGTAAACTATTTAAGATTAATCTTGCGAAATATAAGATATCAATATATATTCGCGTAGTGTGATATGTGATATATTTCAATAAACTCGAGCGAGAGCCGATGAAATTCTAAAATAAAAAAAAATTGGTCAATAAAATACTCTTAACCTTGTTTTTAAAATAAAAAAGTTAACGATGATTCTTCGAGGAACCATATATGGATATCGTAATGATAGATCGCATTTCCCTGAAGACGTCTCGGCGACGAAAGTGTCGTACCGCAATACCGCGAAAGAGCAATCACGAGTTGCCGCAGACGAATAATCAAGTGCTACCAAGGATGGCTCTGCTACGCTTATTAATTATTTCCAGCACGGGAATGCAGATCGACGGTTCTCGATCAATGGAACGCGATTAAACTCGGCCTCGCGTGCAATATGCACGTTCGTTACGCAAACTGTTCGATTGTCAGCACCAAATTTAAACCGGATCGTTCGCGAGTTAATAAAAATTTTCGATTTTACTATTCGTACAAAAAAAAAAATAAACTGAGAATACATTAGCAAATTCATTAATTATTAATGAATTCGCTGATTCATATTTTCTCTCACTCAGCTTATTTTTGATGAGAAATTAGCTCCCTGTATTTTAAATTTTATAATACTATCATGATTATTAAATGAAAGAAACACACGAAAGTCACACAAATCACGCACACTAATTTTGATAATTTTTGATGTACTTCCTCTATGCTCTTAATTAACCGCCTTGTTTTAAATTTATCTTTTCGAATATTAGTATTAATACTGAATATATTTGAATCAAAACACGTGTACATTTAAAAAAAAATAATAATTTTTGTAATGTAAACTACTTCCTTTAAAAAAGATTAAATAAGACATTAAATATGAGTATATTACGAAAGAAATAATGTCGAACACGCTATGCGAAACTTACAACGATGCTTTTATTTACGATAATAGTTAGAAAGTTGGTGAGTGTAATGCTACGTAATTTGAAGGAGCTAGTACTTCAAATAATGTCTGCGACACAGTTTTGTCTTATTACAAGATATTGTGGATATTAGGGTGACATATTGATCTATTTATATCTTTTAAGCATTTTTTAAATATATTTTTTAAGTAAAGTTTATATGCTACAAAATATATCTATTTAGATATAGAATATCACACATTTATAATTACTAATACATATTATAGATAAAAATTTTTATACGTAAGGATGTTACTAACATCTAAAATCTAAATAATAGCAAAATACTAATAATAACAAAGTACTAATATATGAAAAAAGAGGATAAAAGAAATAATAGAAATTTTATTAGTAAATTATTTTAAAAATAAACTACACTGTAAATCTCTTTTATTTTTTCAAGAACAATTTCCTTTAAAGATGTTAAATTGTTAATATGTTTCTTAAATTGGAAAGATCTTTTTAATGTAAAGTTATTCGATCTCTATTAATAAACTTGACATCATTCGATCGCATCTATTTGAAAAAAGGTTTAAGAAATATTTGAATTTATTGCATTATTTTATCAAAATTAAAACTTTTACTCCTCATTACAAATCATTACATTATAATTATCATATAATTGCAACAATATGAGTATAGAAATATCTATAAATTTTTGTTTCACAACACGAAAAGTATAAAAGTTTATGCAAAAATAATCTTTATTTATATCATAATTTTTTATTTATAATTTTTGTATTATTTGTGCCTATCATTTCTCTCTTGTCAAACAAAATATTAAGCGGGATATCGAACCGCAACATAGCTAATCGACCATCACGTCTATTTACTCGACCACACTAATTTCCAGCATTTCTATTGTAATCGACAAAAGTGCGGGTTTTATACGCATAGCCGCGACCTCGGTAGTGTCGAACCTTTCGCTATCGATCTAAACCGACGACGACGACGGTCACGCTCACTCGAATCGTGCTAAATAAATCGACAAAGTAATAGAAAGTGCATTGCGCTCGACAATGGTAATGACAATCGTAACACGTAATATTAAGTGATGCCGGAAAACAAAGCGGTAATCGATTTCATCGAACGGCAAACCGCGCGTGGAACGTGACGCATTTGCGCGAATGCATTAGTGAGATAATGCAGGCAGATTGAATGGAATAATCGTTAATTTTCTCTCACTCAAATAAATATCGATAAATTATACTTGTATACTACATATATAGATATGTGTGTTTTAGACATAAAAAAAAATATTCAAGTGCTTACTTTTTAATTAACTGCTTATTTTTTAAATTTTTTCCCATTCTTTAATAATCTGTATAATTCGAGAATGAACGAGTTAAAAATAGATGCGTGCGTTTACCTCTTCGGATGCAACGGCGTCAAACACTCCATAAAGGATCACTCAGAGATCACTTAGTCACTTTGGATATTCTTGATAAGTCGCATTGCTCACTCACTGAATCCTGCACTCGCGACTCGTTCCTTTTATTTTTTAATAGTTGTCCTCTCCGCTCGCATCATAGAGGCCTTTTTTGCACACGAGTGGCTTTAACATCCCCAGGCTCACTCGCGATGAAAACCGGATCCCGTGGTCCGCAAAAGATATACGTCTTGTCAAAGAAAATATTCGCTCGAAATCATCACACTGCACTTTGGAACACGCTCGCTGAAAGCGGCGAGGATAAAGCAATAGAGATCGCTTTTAGATCGCGCAGATCTGTCTATATTGACAAGCTTGACGAGTTCTAACTTCTTAATATAATGTGTCAATGAAGGATACAATACGAAGAGTATCGTATCATCTTGAGATGCAAAGAACAAACTGTAAGAAGCTGTTTCTTTCATTTCTTCTATCTATTTCATCAATCTAATATCCTGTTCTTAGCGTTATATTTCTATTTGCTAGCGTTCTAAAAGATAGATATGTAAATATCTAAAGATCAAGATTTTAATAACAGTGGATAAGCGTTTAATATAGAGAACAGTAAATATTAAGACAGTCTTTATAAGCAAAAAAAATTACGATTGATATTTCAAATAATCTTATTTATGTCATTTATTTTTGCGCAACGTAGCAATCTTGTAACAAAAAAGCCGAAAGGCTGGCATGCGTCATGCTAACTTATTTTCTATACATCGATTTTTCCATTCACATTTAGCATATGTAGCAATCGCATTAACGAGTGATATCCGTAATAATTAAATTGGCGGAAACTAATCAATTCCGATAAAATATGTAATCGGATAAAGATAAATCATCATGAATATATTTAATCGATCAACTGAATCCGAGTCGGATCCTTCTTTTTTTTTAAGTGGGCCACTAACCGAATGTCTGCGGCGGTATATATATATATATATATATATATATATATATATCGTCGCAACCACTTTCTAAAGTGATTAAAGTGCTTGCACAAACCGGCGTGATACAAAATATCAGATGATGCGATTACTTTCAACCATTTTCTAGAGCGAACGAAAGGCTGCAGATATTACTTGCGCGCTCGATTGCTCAATACTAAAAATTTTTAATACAGCATTGATATTACCAGGATAAATATATACGGGGGGCAAAAGATAAAAAGATTGAAATCATCTATCTGTGAACGAACTCTCTGCGCATTATTAGAAAGAAGTATATATTTATTCTATCGCGTATTATAAAAAATAGGCATCTGATTTGCGTTACGCTCAGACGACCGCATAATTTCTGATCGAGCCGCCAACACACCTCGTGCACATCCTTGACACCATCTGCCTAAAGGATGTGCTAAAGGTCGGCACCGATGTACATCCTGATGTAATACCAGTAGACGTTTAATTTCGCGACAAAAGCATACAATGCGCACATAGATTTTCACTTCGCAAGAGATGTTCGGAGTAGAAGCCAGTAGAAAACCGGATAAATTCATCATTTTAGAAAAAGTCTTTGATCGAAATATAATATACGCTTTAGTCGACACCATTTCTTCAGTCAATCACTTTGTAAAAGCTAACCCGAATATTCTGTTACCAAAAATGACCAAAGATAAAAGTGCGCAAGAGAAGTCAATGGACGGTCGCAGAAATCTTGGAGGAGAAAATAATCGACTCGAGAAGAAAAGTGAAATGACATTTTTATCGATCTTAATATCGATTCGATCGATCGAAAATAATAGCACAATGATAAGGTATACGTTTCATTAAGGATGAACATCCCCTTTGAAAGAAAATCGTTACATCGCGCCAAAATCGGTAAATCTTGCTCCGAAATTGCGAGCGTTTTAAAGTCGATGTGGTGAGTCCACATTAAACGCGCACGAGACGACGAAGAACAAGTTTAAGGATAAGCGGAGTTTAACGGGGACGAATGTTGCTCTAGTCGCGTCCTTGGACGATCTAGTCCCGGAATGATTCCAGTTAACGTTAGCGAATAAGCTCGACCTTGGCGTTCGAAGAGACCAAAGCCACGCTATAACGCGTTGATGATCTACGAGATCCTCTCAGAAGATGCGAAACAACATGGACCGAGCGTCCCGTTCTGTTGGACCGTTTACCAAGCAATCGAACCTCCAATCAAACGTCTCGCGAAAGAGATCATTGAACTCGGACAGATTTCCCAATTTGTTCAGTTTAGTTCCCATCGATCTGACGTTTCTCAAGACAGAGCCGTTGACTAGGATGTGAAAACCATCAGAAGGATTGTACGTCGACGCGATAGATCGGAACGATACCGGACATTCGGAGGAAGTTAGGCGCGAGAAAGAGATCGTTCTCCCGCAGAGACCAAAACTTACCCGTCCCCATGGCTAACAGCAGCAGCCTCCTTCCGCCTCAATCCTTCCGCGTATCCAGGATCCAGTCTTGGCTGAGTTTGTGTTTCACTGCGCGGAAAAGGAAATCATAAAAAAAAGGGGACCACGATGGGTGGATGCGATATGGTCGAAAGAACGACCTCTTCGTCGTCCAGCCGGGAGACCGCGGACGAACTGGTACCCGGAGAAGACTTTTGGTGAGACTTGGACGTGAGACAACGACGACGTCATCGCCAGCCTGGTGTCTCATTGGCCGACAGTCCTCTTGGTTGCTCGCCTCTCTCTTTCTGCGAGTGCTCCCTTCCTCTCCTTTTCCTTCTATAGCTCCTCTCGAGCGCGGCTCACGTATACACGTCCTCTCCCTCTTTCAAGCTCTCTTCCTCCTTCTCCTGCTTGCGCTCATTATCTCACCTGCTCTCTCCAGCTCGCATGTTTAACCCGAGATATTTCCGTCTCGCTCTGTCGCACTTCCACGGCAGGACTAGACTCACCGTAGAGTCACTATGTGCGCCAAGTCAGTGAGCTCAACGCCTGGAACCAATCTTCCCGACTCGACTTGCATGAAGGCCTGTATAAGGTATACGCGAGGCACGGATAGTCGCGGCATAAGTGTCTCGATGAACAGACGATACTGTAGGTAAAGGTCAGTTAGCGTTATCTAAGGCTCTGACGCTTTGTGTATATTTAGAAGGTAAACGGGTTACCGGACTCCTTTGATAGCTAACTAAAAAATCTTACATATTTTTTATAATGTTTATAATGTTGAAATTATTATAATGAAAATAATAGCGATTAGTCGGTTGGTACGTTGAAAAAAAGAACGTTGCGAGAACCGATAGAAGGATCATTGTTAAATTGTGAAGGATTATTTTTAGAAAATATAATATTAAAATAATATGACTTCTCCAAAATAATCTTGGAAAAACTTAATTATTTAAATATTAAGTCACGCAATACAATTTTTGTTTTTTTACATTAATTTGCACACGTTAGGCACAATTAGAATGAAGATAGTATCGTAAAATAAAATATATAAGACTAAAAAGTGTCGAGTAAATTGTAAAAGAGTTATATTCTATGAATTAACAGCTAGATCAAAGAAATTAATTCTTTATAAATTTTATCAGTGACTGTGCTAAAAGAATCATAGATATTATCTTCAAGGTAACAGAGATATTCTTCCTGAAAGGTTTAACGATACTAGTTAAACTAGATAATGATTAAATAAAAGCTGGAGTGTTCATTCACCTGAACACTGCAATCATATAAAATTTGTACCTACTTACCTTTACATCAGGAATTGTAATTTCCTCTCTTCCTCTTCATCGACAAAATATTATGGAATACACAAAACGATTTATAGTTACTGCCAATTTTCTATCTGAAACAGAAAATAAATAATATTAAATCAAATAATCAATGTGATATAATAACATAACATGTTATTAATGATAATATTTCGTTGAATGAGCTGAGTTCTTTTCGAAAGAAATAGAAAAAAAATTGGATAAATTTAAAAGCTATAAAAAAATTAATAATAATGCTTCTTTTTTTATCTTACATATGTCGTTTTATACGAGAAAAATGAGAAAGAGTCTCCGGAATTTATTCGCGAAACTTAGATATCATATATGCTATGCGTTTATAATCGATTAACTGAAGAGATAGCGTTGCAAATAGAATCATAATAAGCAAATCTTTGCTCAGATTCACGGAAGCAAGAACTGCCAAGGTCTCATGGATCGCTGCTCGATGCCTCAAAAGATTGTGCCTTGCATCACGGATCGTTGCTCCGATCCTCTCGTAAGAGAAAAATAAAATTCATAAAATAAATTTAGACAGATATTAATAAAATTATCTATTTGTGTTATTCTCTTGTACATTAAAGATCCAGACAAATATCACCGTTTCCAGAGAGAATTTTCTCTTAGAAAATCATGATAATCGTGGGACAATATGGTATGGAAAGAATTTTATGAAAATCTCTCTGATTAATATTTATCACAATAAAAAATAATATCTGTCACAATAAAATATAAAATATGTTTGATTAATTTTACTATATAATTTAATAAATCAGAGAAATTCTCATAAAATTCTTTCCATACCATATTGTCCCATGATTTTCAGGATAAATTCTAAGAGAAAATTCTCTCTGTGTACTATTTCTGTTCTAATCGAGAGAAATCTATATCTAGCTAAATCTAAAGCTATCGCTTTGAAATTTTTAATTTGCTCAAACTTAAACTTCTTTAAAATGATAAGTTGTTTATCAGTTTTTAACTTCAAATTATGAGAATTTATTGATATTCTATATCACGAAACAAACGAAAAAAATGGGTATGATGAAATGGAATTAAAGTGACTTGAGAGATTTCGAGAAGAAAATTTTCAGAATTTTTCTTTGATTTTTATGTGGATTTAAAATACGGGCTAACAAAGATAGGCGGCTTTTACGCGGTTCTAGTGACACTGTAGCCCGTAGAACCTGCGAGCACGATGGTGTCGGTGAACTCGGGACGCCTCGGGCATTTCGCAGGCGCGGGTCGCAAGAAGAATCTCGCGAACGCGCAGGTATACAGTTTGCACCATTATGTTTAATTTATCGCGCGCGCTCTGTGCGATTTGACTGATTCGTGCGAGAATAAGGTACATACAGTCCCGCGAAGTCTCGCGGACAATCAACGTTATGAATAAACATTCGCGCCGGTTCGAAGCTCTAATGAACGCACTAAATTACCCCTCATGCAAAGATGAACAGGCGTTTCCTAAATTCTACACTTTACTATATAATGTAGATTCCGTGACTAAAGTAAACGCTTCGAGGAGCGGGTTAATTTTTAAATGAGGGCAAACGCTTCTTGCATTTTGTTTTACACCAAGAAGCTAGAACAAAAGCAAGTGTACAGATATATAAAAAAAAAGTACTCTTGTTTTCTCTCTTTCCAGGAACTGAATTTTATCAAAAATTTTATTATTTGTCATTATTTAAATTAATTTTGCATTATATAAAAATGCAATAATTAATTAAATAAAATTTAATATATGCGGAGAAAAAATTTAAGTTTATAAAAATTTTCTCGCTCCCATTCACTTCTCAACTTACTCTTTTTGTATTTCTTGTCACGAAGTAGCTACTCTCATGCTTACTCATCATTTCTAAGGCTTAAAAACTTTTCTGCGTTATATGAGAGGGTCCACTTTTTTGTGCTGCGCATACACAGTAATGATTCTATCCATTATTAAAGCTATAGTAATGAGCAAAAAATACAGAGGAGCACCCAAAGAGTATCATATTTTTCAATTTTCAATTTTCCATTACAGCATCTTTTACGTCATTCGATATGAACATTTCTGTAATATTATTTTTACACTCTCAATCATAAGGTCTAATATATTTCCATATTATAATTATTATATATTTTGTAATATACATCTCTTTTTATTATTAGACATTTAAATAATTTAAAACAAATTTTTGCATGATAAATTTTAATCATCTCTTACTCCATATATCGTTCTATGCTCGGGGCGATCGAGTACTGCATTCAGTTTAAAGATTGATTCTATTAAAGCTTAATATGCTTGTAATGCGAAGATATTTACATGCAAATAATGCTACAAGGTATCTACATTAATTTAAATAATGATAATATCTACAAGCAAATAAAGAATTAATAAAATAATCGCGATAATAAAATTGTCATCGTATTCGTCTAAATAAGTTAGGATTTTTATATGTTTCATTGATCCAGCGTAGGATAAACATCGTAATCAACATGGCTTCAAATTTTCCAATTAAAATCCTACATCTTGACTTGTATTTAAAGTTGCATTGCTTACTATATAAACGCGGCTATTTTATATTTTTTTTACATTTTATCTTTCACAATTTCAACGTCATTTTCGATATAAAATTGAAGAGAAAATTAGACGGTCATATAAAATTTGACAATAAATGCACGTTTACGGCCCTGCAGAGAGATACTCTTTCGAACGCGTGGATTTCTCGCAAACCGATTCCTGCAAAACGCTGGTGTAGGGTAACGGGTTTGCGATGGTTCGCGCATTCATTTCGTATTCCCTTCGACGACGCATCTCATCCGCCGCGCCGATAGCCCGAGCAAACAGGTTCGACCGATCGAGCCGCGCTCGATCGAATTTCAAAAGCTGAAGCGGCTAGGCTGCCCGGTGTGAAACCGCCTTGTAAACGATGACTATCGATGTTTTGTACACCTCGTCGACCGCGTTTAGGGCACGCGTCCACGTGAGACGAGATATTACACACTACACTAGTCGCCTGTGTCCCTAACCGCAGAGATAGGATGTACGATCGTACACTGAGAGAATTTTCTCTTAGAATTTACCGAGGGGTGTCTCACTCATCAAAAATTTGTACATGTATTGCGAATTACCGAGAATTCTAAGTAATTCCATGTAATGCGCCATATAATTCTAAGTAATGCGACAGAATGTGCGTAATTCTTTTTTTTTTAATAAAATACAATATTTAAATGTTAGTACTGTTTAATTTTTAGTAAGAAAAGTGTAATTAGAATGATTATAAAAAGAAATGTTAAGAAAACTAAATTTATGAGATATTGTAAATCATATAGTACTAATGTATTATGCAAAAAATTTAAAATTAATATTGCAAATATTTAGTTGGAACACCTAAATTAAAATATTATATTATAATACAGATTACGTGTTCCCAATTATAAGTTTAAAAAGTCTTGTTTTAAACTTTGTGATTAAAAAATTCAGAAATTTTTAAAAATTATCTTAAAAAACCATTTTTAATAAAAATTTCTTTTATATAAACTTGAACACACAAAATACAAATAAAATTAGATTAGATCTGAACAAATTAAATATTAATGATTTCATAAATTATAATATTAAATAAATGTATATTAAAAAACGTCATAACATTATTTTTACTTTTTAAGACGTTTTAATCTTGTCTGGATTATTATTATTTTATGCTTGTAAATTGTAAATCAATGCGAAGTAATGCGTAATTCCAGAAAAATGTACATGTATTGCGACAGTGAGACATCCCTCGGAATTTACCCTGAAAATCATGATAATCGTGAAACATTATAGTATGAAAAGAATCTTATGAGAATTTCTCTGATTAATATTTATCACAATAAAAAATAATAATATCTATCACAATAAAATATAAAATATGTTTGATTAATTTTATACTATACCCTTAATAAATTTTACTATACTTTTAGTAAAATTAATCAAACATATTTTATATTTTATTGTGTAATAGATATTATTATTTTTTATTGTGATAAATATTAATCAGAGAAATTCTCATAAAATTCTTTCCATACCATATTGTCTCACGATTTTCAGAGTAAATTCTAAGAGAAAATTCTCTTTTTTTTATGTCCGATTAAGAAACAAAAAGCTGACTAATATCTATTATTTCGTTAATTTCTTTTATAATAATTTCGTTAAAGTTTGCGTTTCCTGAGAATATGAATTTGATTCGAATTCTTGTACTTGCGCGTAGAGAGATATCTTTCTCATAAATCGCAGGATATAGATGCACATGCATGCATATATGTATAGGTACGTGAACCAAGGGAAATAAGGGAGGTCCACATTCCGTTGCAATTATTTAAGCACGTAATAGCACGTCATACCGCAGTAAAATATAAGCAAACGAAATTTCTAATTTATATGTTCGCATTTATCATTACACGGATGATTACGCGAATGAGCGTGGATAAGCATCCCCGATAAAACATAAACTTATTGGCGTAGCGGGTAAATTTCCAACTCCCCTTTACTTACACGATCTAACCCGAGGGTCTTGGGCATTCCACGGGATACTCTATTATGTAAATATTAATTATCCTCAACCACTCGTGCGTAAACGGCTGGCTGAATCGTCGCGTAAGATTCTAAATGCAAAAAGGGGGGAAAAAATACATAAAATTACTCGCGGATATATTCTATCGTCCATGAATAAGCTAAACATCGCGATTAAGGAGTATCTTTACCGCTTTGCTCGTATCATTCTGATAACGGCATGCGAGGCAAATCGAGGGAATACACGAAGAGGAGGTTTTACCGTGATAATTGACCAATTTGCGAACGTAGTGCTAGGCACGTGTCCGTCTCCCGAGTGCAGTGAATGATCGCTGCCGATCCGTTCATTCATCATTGCGTTACGCAACAATGCGAGCCGCATATATATATACGCATCTCGAGGATCCGATAATGCGCTTCTTCCCGCGAGCCAAGCGCGCAAACAGGAATTCCTAGATTGCTCGATGCCGTATCGTGCTAATAATCGCTCTGACAATAACGTCGAACGATTTCCATTTATCATAAATCATATTGTCATGAACAAATTATACAAACGAAAAACATCTGCGGATAGATTAGTAATTGACGAAGCAAAAAATGATCAGAATCTCTCTTAATATTATTAAATATTAATATTAAATATTAAATATTAAATATTAAATATTAATCTCTTTTAATATTATTAAACGGAATTAAAGAGGAAACAAAAAAAGTATACTGAACTCGAATTAATACGGTTGGCGCCAGAGAATTAATTATTGCATCCTTTTTTGTCAGAGAACGGTAATTAAAGACAATGATGACATCACTATGTCAAGAAAACATACACGCGTTCAAGGCAACATTCTTATAACGGGCGTTGAAATCACCGAGTGTATAATTCCCGCTTATTGTTTTCGAGCATTGAAATCACCGAGTATGATTCCGCGTTCGCTTATTGATTTTCAGCATTGAAATCACCGAAAGAGCGACACATTTAGCGCCTGTTCATAAAACGTCTATATTTTTTTTTGTAATTTTCATATTAAATTATATCGAATTTTAATAAGGATTGTTTCGGCTTATATATAGGCTTAGGGTACTAAAAAGTATACACGTTCATCACTGCGTCGAGTTATTTCCGACTAGAATCAACGACCGAAGATTCACGGGCGTGCGATGGATATATGTATATACAGCAACGTATCTTTTAGTTTGCAAGTTATACCGTGTAACGGAAGCGCAGGAACGGAAGTCACTTTCGGTTTTCAATACTCATTATCCGCTACGATGTGCATTAACGACTCTATCTCATGATTACCTCGCTTGCGTAATTATTCGCTTATCCTCACGGCTAACATCCTCCGTTTACTGCCTTCTTAATTTTCATTCCTTTGCTATGATTACTTCTGGCTTCGCAGCTGACGCGAATCTTCGTATGAAAAAAGAAGAATGAGAATCCTACAAAAGAAAATATAAAACAGAATCAGAAGTATTAATTTCGTGTGGTTGACTTTTTATCTTTGAAATTACGTTAAATTTTTTTCATCTTAAGAATATTAAAGCTGCTTTTTTTATTTTACATGAAAAATTAAATAAATAAACAGTTTTCGTTGAAATAATGTGCAATTGTTAACAAAATATAGATTAGAAAAAATTAACAATTTTATAAAGTATTTAACTGTTATTTGAAACATTTAATTCTTTTTAATTAAGATAAGTTATTTTCTTATAAAGAAAAAGATTAAAGAAATAAATTTTCTCAGAAATGCTTATAAGCAGACTATTCATTTTCTTTAAAAATTAAACATTTAGTTTTTAACTTGATTCTTAAGTTTTGACAGATTATTATTGCAACGCGCGTTTTATAACAAGATGCCTGAAAAATGCACGAATAACACTTTCTCCGAAATCAATGGCTTCGCAGAGCGGAATTTTCGAGGCCCCGATATTTCGCAAGCCAATGTATTACAGTCGGCTACGTGGGCAGTCAAATGTCCGTATTCATCCCACGCACCGCCATCGCATTTCACACCAAATCGAGTGCCGGTGTATTTTCTTTTCAAAGAAAAAAAATCGAAATTTCTCACAAATATCATCAATGACCATAATAAATGCATTCTAAGAAACGTAGAAAATGCATAAATTCTGCGGATAAAGTATCGCCAAAAATATATTTAAGAAAAAAAAGAAGAAGAGAGAAAGAGAATATAGACAATTTATTATTCTACAAGTCTGCAAGAATAGAGACTAGGACGATTTATAAAGTAAATGAGAAATAAATAAATGATTGATAACATACATAATAAAATGATTTCTGAGACATTTGATGTTGAAATACAAATATGAAATAATCATCGAAATAAAGGAATTAAAAAATGTTTTTTTTTTTATTTTAAAACATAAATTAAAGCAAATTTGAATAGCCATGACTCATATGCAGAGATGTGCATTATTTAAAATAGATGCATTTAAAATAGAAATATAAAATGTAAAATGCCTATTTTGTATTTTGCATTTAAAATACATGTTTTCGAAAACTATTTTACATTTACATTTAAATGCTTTTTATTACCCATTTTTTATTTCAAATGCATTTTTCTTGTAAACTAAAAATTAATCAAGATATCAATAACATGTATAACAATCAAAATGTTATTAAAGAAGTTATTAAGTAAATATTTTTCTAAACAGTGATAAACATTTTATTGTACTTCCACATGTAAATATATTTTTTGTTTATATTAAAAAATATGTAAAGTTTCTAAAGTTTAAAGAATTTATAAAAGAAAGTTTATAAAGAAAGCTTATAAAGAAAGTTTATAAAAATTTAATAAAGAAATAAGAATTTAAATTCTATAAATGTAAATATTTGAAAAACCATTTTAAAAATGTCTATTTTCCATTTCTAATTTTAAATGCGGGTGTCTAAAAAGCATTTTGCATTTTCAAATGGATAGCTTCTATTTTGTATTTTCTATTTTTAATGATTTTGAACACTCATTTTGCACATCCCTGCTCATATGTCATCATCAATACTTAAATCGATATATGCTCCGTTTAATGAAATAATATTTCAACTTCGTCGCATATATGAATTTCATATATAAAACGATACGAACGTGTATTTTCGTGGTATTACAGCATCGACAGGATCTGCGGATCCTTAATAGACGTCGAGGTCATTCGAGATTGAGCAGGAGGGATGATTAGAGAGAGATTCTTAGGTTCTCGATCGCAGGTTCCTAAGGACAATGATTTTCACAGGATATGCGGTGGAGATGGGTTGGAACAGGAATAGCAAGAATGACGTAAGCGCCCAATGTACCACACAGCGCACACATTATCCGCATGTATTCGCACGTATCACACACACACATACATACACACACAAGCAAATCCAGACCCGTTCTCCCGTTTAGTTCCCATCGTGTTCGCGACGACGAACATCGGTTCAGTCACCACTGCAAATAACCGAAGAAACCAATACGATCGGCTCGCGACATTTTCTTCTTTCCCGTCCGAGATATTTCTATCTAGAATTCTTGCGAATGTAGACGATTATGAAGTTTATTATGATTAGAATTAAAATAAAAACATTTATCATGTTTTCTGCATATTTTTTTGCATTGCAATAAAGATAAATCGCAGATTCAAGGATGCTGGAAATTAAATTAGATGAAATTTCTTATAGTATTACTTATGCATTTAAAGAGATCATGAACAAACTTAAAAAAATTAGCTACTATGCTCATCAAGACTCGGGGAAAAAATCCTGTACAAAGATTACAGAAGATAAAAAAGATATATATATATATATATATATAGACATATATATGTTATATATAATTATATATATTTATATTTAAGATAAATCGCAGATTCAAGGATGCTGGAAATTAAATTAGATGATATTTCTTAGTATTAGAGATCATGAACAAATTTTAAAAAAATTAGCTATTGCTCATCAAGACTCGGGGAAAAAATCCTGTACAAAGATTACAGAAGATAAAAAAGATATATGTATATAGACATATATGTTATATATATTTATATTTAAGATAAATCGCAGATTCAAGGATGCTGGAAATTAAATTAAATTAAATTTCTTAGTATTACTTATGCATTTAAAGAGATCATGAACAAAAAAATTAGCTAATTATTAAAAAATTAGCTATTGCTCATCAAGACTCGGGGAAAAATCCTGTACAAAGATTATAGAAGATAAAGAAGATATATATGTATATATAGACATATATGTTATATATATATAAATTATATATATATATATTTATATTTAATTATATATGGATCTTTTTCCCGAAGAATACGTAAGATTCATATTACGGAATGAAGATTAACAAAGAATGTTAGAAACGAGCTCAAGGGAATTCTGGCATGCTTTGGAAGTAAGATTAAACGCCTTGCAGGCGACAAGTCGCATGAAGAGGACGTGCCTGGAACATAAAGTCAAAGTTACATTGTTGAACGCGCGCGACAAAAATTGCAATGGCACGTAGCAACGGTGAATCCGATCTTCACTTTTGCAAGCTAAATATAACTCGTCAAAAATATTAAATTCTTACATACATATGTACCTGCATTGATATTATGTATAAGAAATATGTAAATTAATATACAAAACGTGAATTAAAAAATGAAACAAAATGATAGAAAAATTAGAATAAAAGATGTCGCCTCCAAAGATCATTATAAAATTTTTCTTTTTCAAAATTACATTATTTTATTTAAATTAAATTATTTTATTTAATTAAATTATTTTATCTAATTATTTTATTTAATTAAATTATTTTATTTATTTTATCTAATTAAATTATTTTATATTTAATTAAATTATTTTATTTAAATTAATGTTTAATTCTCTCTTAATGATCTTCCAAATTTTTTAATTCAGATCCTTTGAATACGTCAAAATGAGTTCTCTCTCTATTACACATACTTAAATATAAAAATGAAAGTTATGTAAAAATATGCAGCTCCAGAAACACATTTCAATTGCATCCCACTCGCGTTACACCGGATTCAAGGCGATGTGCGACCGGATGCATCGGCATAATGTATCCGCAATCACAAATGACTCTGTCCTTCGATACTAGTTCGCCTAGCGAAAGTCACGGGGACGATCATTGGTACGTCGACGACCTAATAAGAGAAATATGATCCATTACAAGCGAAACCCTCCACTTTGAAGTTTCTCAAGATCAATGTACGACCTCCTCTACGGTCGCTCGTAGAAAATCAACGAAACGTGAAGGAATTTTTGCGGGGTATATGGCATATAATGAAAAGCTATATATTACACGATATATCGAAAAATCATTATTATAAAAGAGAACTCATTTGTTGTACTCAATTTCGAAAATTTGAAATAAATCTCAAGTTTTTATATATATATATAAAAAATAAATATATAAACTTTTGTACAAATATATGCACTTTTCATATAAATATCTGTAAATTGTATAATTATTTATTTACAGATATTATTTTAATATTATAGAACTTTATATAATACCGCAATATAAGATTTTGAACTTTTACTCTTGTATCGTCACGATCAGACTCATGCATATAGAAAGTTCTGTGTGGGCCAACATGCGTGGGTAGATTGGCCTTCAGAGTCCTTCGCTGGAAAAGACCAGGATCGTCAGGCGTGGGCTTCCGGTGGGAGGAGAGAGACTAGATAAAAAATACCATTACTTACTCTACCATTATATATAACTGTATCTACAGTGATTGAGAAGCTGATTTCATGAGCATCTCTAAATCGCGCAAACTTTAATTAATAAACAGAAAACTCAATATATCTCTAATTTGTATTAGATATACATATATTGGGGAAGTATATGCTATATATAAATATAAAGACAATGTCTAGGTAAACAAAAAATTTAATTTTATCGGCAATTTTTATATAAAATAATTGTGATATATCAATTTGGAGTAGATGGAATATATAATATTGAACTAACATATGTGGGTGTGTGTGTCTGTGTGTGCATTATTATAATTTCTTGTTTACGCATAGAAAATGAAATACAAAACATACTTAATTTTGCATTTAAATAATCTATTGCTATGCTTTAACAGATTTATTCTTGTTTAGTTGCTTTCTCCGCTCTTTTTGTTTCTCTTTTTCCTTAGTATCATGGATGCGTCTCTTCTTTCGCAAGAGCCAGATTTCTTTAGCTCTTTGCTCTCGACCTTTCATCATACTCTTGTACAAGTTGCGGTGCTTCTTCTTAACCATCTTCTCTCTAAGACGATATTCTTGCTTTTCTCGTTTGGCCTTTTCCCATGGATTTTCCTTCGCGATTTCACCAGTTTGTACCTTCATTTTCTTCTTCTGCAATTTTGATAAATTATTTGTAGTAAAAATTTATTTTTTCTATATTATTTTATATAAGAGATATGAAAAAAATTATAACCTTTTCCAATTGAGTTTGTTTATTCTTTCTATTTTTTTCTTCTTCCTCAACAATCTGTACATTATCATCATCATCATCTTCCTCTTCTTCAGTCGCTTCATTACTTCCTGAACTTAGATCATTCTGAACTTCCATTTCCTCTTCTTCATTTTTATTCTTGTCACTTTCTTCTTCTTCATCTGAATCTGCTTCCACTGGAAATCCAAATACAAATTAGATATAATTATATTTTTTCAATTGCATATATATATTTGAAATTGTAATCTTACAATTGTCCAGTTTATAATCAGGATCCATAAGAGCGCGTTCTTCTGGAGGAATATAAGTTTGATCTTGTCGATTATCTGTAAATGGTGAGAGATGAGGAGGAAGTATAGCACCCATTAAATATTTTTCCACGGGTAATAATTCTCTCGCGTTTACACTATCAAAAATCCATTGCGGTTGTATGTAATATCTAGAAGAAAAGAAGATTAGCAACTCGAGAAAAAGTATGTGCATTAAAAAAATGAAGATATGATAAACAATATAAATATAATATAAATATAATATAGTACCTTGATACATATTGTTTATTCATGCTTGGTCTATCTACAATCTGATGAGTTATTGTTTCGTCATTCTCATCAAAAGTGGCACCAACAAAGAGTAATTTATCCCAAGAAACTTCTCCACCAAAGCAACGTAAAAGAAATACTAAGGGTTCTCTGGGTACTTCTCTATTAATAAAGACTTTTATGCCTTTGAACAAGTTTCTCAATTTCCGTATTTTTTCAGCTTCTACTCTAGCAGCTTCTATCTTAGTAGTGTCTGTCTCCTGAAAAACATAATAAGGCTTTTTTGTTTTACATGTATATATCTTACATAAAAATGTAAAACCAGCACTAAATTAAATTTACATCTGAAAATTGATCTATTTCAACTTCATCATCTTCAATCGCTGGTGTGGAAGGATCCAAGCTAACCAATGATACATTCAATGCATTTATTCTTTCCGACACATATGCTTCTTCATCAACGAGTATTTTCTCGATATTTCCTGTATAATAAAACGTAAATTTTTTAATTTTCAAATTAAAGCAAGATTCTTACTTTACTTTGAAAAGTAAAGCAAGATTAGTAAATTAATAAGCAATCCTGCTTACCAGTATTTGTTAATTTTGGAGGATAATGTAAATTCAAAGTATGATACAGTCTGTAATTGACGAAACCAAGCATCACAATATAAAATTCTACAAATGTAGACATGATTTTAAAATCAACTTCGTTCTTTGCTTGAGGTTCAAAACAAAAGTGATGCGGCACTATCCACGTTATCGTTTGTCCTTTAATTTCTGCTTGATAATAATATCCTTTAATAGATACAAACACTTTACGCAGTGCTTTGGCATATATAACAGCATGGAGGAATTCAATTGTTAATCTCCTGCATAATAATGACTGATCTCTCGGTATATGAGGCAATGACGGAAATGTACTGAATAGAAAACAGAGAGTTAAACAGTCATCTAAATCGCGCAAAGCATCTATGAATGTCGGATAACGTTCTTTGACTATATGATCCAATTTTAATGTAGGATGATTACTCAAATATCTCTTTACTTTGGCAAAATCTTTCATCGCTTTTGCCCGTCCAATTTTTCTGTTGAATATCTGGAAATATATGCTTATTAAAACACAATACTGTAAATAGTTAGTTACAATAAAACGTTGTACGTACCTTGTAATCTCTTAGCTTCCATATAATCGGTTCGTGCATCAAAAATTGAATATCTTTCTTATGATATAAAGTTTTAATTCCAGGTTCACCCTTTTGTGCTCTTTTACGATTGCGTGGTTCCCTTGGATATATCCCCTTCAATATGCATAATTTACGAAAATCATTTAGTGTCAATTGTAATTTTCTGAGAGCAGCTCTCCTTGTTATAAACTGCGCCCCTTCACCACTTTGATACTGTAAATTTTTTTAAATATAAATTTTAATCCACATTAATAATTAGCATTATTTTTAATAATTAGCATAATAATTGATTATTAATTTTTCATCTTATGTTCATAACCTTTATGTCGATAACCTTTTTGTTTATCTATACAATGAGATATATCATAAAATAAGATCGATTTACCTTCTTTTTACCTATCACAACCATTGTGCAAAATATATATCTGAATAATTAAAGTTTATACATCAGAATACACATAAAATGAATGTAAAATGTAAAATGAACACGTGAGTATATGTAACAATGACGAACAAGGATCAAAAAGATCAAGAGGGATCGATCATGTCTGTTTTCAGTAATATTGTGGCGACCATTTTCAAAGTCCGCTGGACAATCAAATAACAGCCAATCGGCGCGATGGATTAAATTTTTCATGCAAGCAGCCCTAAAAAGTAGATCTCATGCATGAGAAATTTGTATAATGCAAAATATGTATAAAATATATAATAATATATTATAATATATTATAATATATATATTAAATAATATATAATATATTAAATATAAGACTCTTATATTTGCGACATAAATACAAACACTATTATTTTTTTTATTATAATATTTTTGATTGCTCACAGCACATTTATATACAAAAAATTGTTATATTGATCATACTTCTAATCATCTTCTGAATCAATATCCTCCTCACTTTCGTCTTCCAATTCCGGCATAGGAAAACGTAATAAGGCTGCTATACCAGTTAATTGATCTAATTCTACAAACAAAATCATACATTAATATGTTAAAATACAATAAATATATATTTTACAAATAAAAAAATTTATTGGATATTTTATATTTCATGAATTTGGTGTAAATGTCGTTTGTATAAAACTTACGTTCACCCGAGACATGCAGACTTGAAAATATTTTAACATCTCCACCAGAATCTTTCACATTTTCAACTAGCTCCACATATTCCTTTCTCAATGCAATATCCTGGCACCTGAATAAAACAAGTAGAGATATATAACAAAATGTATTATAGAATACAATTAATTGAATTTAAATGCTAACATAAATGAGAAAGAAGTAAAATAATTACCTGAATAATTTATCTGATATAAGTAGAATTTCCACTGCTTGAGCAGCATTAGCTTTCTCGACATGTTTCTTGCCGTAAAATGCTCTGGCAGGATCCATTTGCAAAGTGGTATAAAATGTTTCTAAAGCCCTTACTTCTCCTGCTGCTTTAGTATCAGAGATTCGAGAGACTACAGCAGGATCAGCCAGAACCTCTGTTATAATAATGAAGTCATAGTAATAACAGAAACAATTGTATGCAAGCGTTATGTTTGTACACATTTTGTACGGATACATATATATTACCTTTTAATGAATGTTTAAAACCTGAACTAGCGTGAACTAGCAAGAATTTACTTTTATTCTCTAAGATAATTTTATTATCAGATTTAACAGCTTGCTGTATCATGTAGTCCATAAACTGATCTTTCACAAAACCAGGACTAGCAAGGATAACACATTTCACTAGATCGAAATTGATGTGTCTTAATATGCCTTGCATAACGCTCTCGTAAAAACGTGTCAAGCCCTAAATATGCATCAAATTAAAATTCTATTTATGCTTCTGTCACGTAACATTTATAATACTGGCATAATATTTTTTGAACCTTTTCATGTTGTGAAACATTTCCTTTCCTTTTTCTTGGTATAACTTGATCAATTTTCGCACGAACTATTGTCATGTTGGATGTTATCAGACAAATATGCGCTATACCTTCTTGCATAATTGCAGCAGCTACATCAGCATTCTAATATAAAATAGAAAAGGATAGTTAATTATACAAATAATAAATTATACAATCATTATTTCTTTCTCTTTTTAATAAGTTATTAACCTGAGCAGGGTCGCATGCAGTGTCGACTCTTTCCAAAGAAATAGAATCCCATTTGGCTTTAGTGATAGTAAACTTTCGATTTTGTTCGACATCCAATGTGTGATATGCTCCCATCTAAGCAAAATAAAAATCAGATGATTATACATCAAAATCTTTTAATAATTTAGTAATACACGCACATTATTTAGAGATTTAGAGCAACAATTCATATTATATCAAATATGTATATATGTAATTTAATAGGTTTTATAAGACATTAAAATCAGTAAGGTTTTGTTACGAATCCATCCTTTTGCTTGGATGATATAAAATATATATAAAATAAAATATTAATAAACGCTAAATATTATTATTGAATACTCTACCTTAACATATTTATTTTCTTCAACATTTCTACCTTTAAGTCTTAGAACACATGCTTGTGTATCAAAGTCGATATTTTCTACACTTATTGTAAGAGTAGTTCTAACTCTATAACTGTTAGAACTGCCAGTTGCAGATTCCATTTGCACTTTTCTATATTGAACACAGAGAATTGATAAGATATCATTAATAAATTCTAATTTATCATACAATTGCTTTAAAACAAAAACTTTAGCATACCTAATAGTAGAACAGCTTACTAAGTCTCCTTCGCTAATTATATTATAAGCGTGCCACATATCCTCTGTATTTTCAGGAACAAGAGCCACGCTCCTAAAAATCCATTAATTCTAGCATTAGAATTTTATAATATAGATATTTATAATATATTATATTAATATATATAACATATATAAAAAATATATTTACCCTTCTCCATCTTTATCTACATTCCTTGATACTAATTTCATCTTGAAATATTTTTTGTCTAAAATATTTAAAAAAAAGCACAAGATGTATTTAAAATTTAAAAATAAGATGTTTATTACACCATTGCACTATTACGTGTAACTTACAAATTACATCTTGTAAGTTACACTTATCTCTCTGTGAAAAATTCTATTTTTATATCTATAAAAAGAAATAATATTTAAAAAACACCTGATATCTTTATTATAACAAACAGTTTAATTATTTTTTAGAAAAAAAAATTAAGTTTATATAGGTTAAACACATGACTTATCTAAAAATATATATAAGGATCCAATAAAATTTTATAGATTTACCTGTACATTTATTGCACTATTATATACGTAGGAACGTTATCCAATTCATGTTTTTTTCTTATTTGAAATGTTGCACAGTAAATAATGCCATATGTCAAACATGATACCTGTCGCTTTTCTATCGGCGATTTCATTCGCAACGTGATTGGTTAACCTCGAAATAATCTCGAAAATACTTTCAGATGGCGCTTTTTGTTTAAATATATATTTTCACAAATATCTTTTTTAAATTATATATTTGTATAATAATATATTGCTTTTTTTTTACACATATTTAGAATAATAAATAATACAAATATATATTATTGGCTTATATATTGATATCAAATTATATAATATTAAGTCCATTTAAATAACAGATTAATATCACTGCTCTTTTAACAGTCATACATTTAAATAGTAAATACTTGTATAATAAAAAGTTACATTAATCTTAATGCAACAGATAATCTCTCTTTTTTCCAAGTAAGTTTAATATACAAATTGAAAACTTAAAGATAGAAGACTGTAGGCGAGGCCAGCCTCTTTAATCTTTTTTTTTTTTTTTTTTTACGAAAAAATATATCAAAGAAAAACTAACATTAAATTGCCTCGATGGAAATATATACTTAAAAAGTTACTGTTACATTCCTCCAATAACTTCAGAATAACTGAATTTTACAGTCTTATTTAAACATCTTTGATAAGTTCTCTTTTTGTGCACTGTTTTTCTCTTTAACAGCTGCTGCAAATATTTGTAATTCTTTTTCAACAGTTTTGCATAAAGAAGGATCGATTTCAGCAGCTCTCCTTAAATCTTTAATAGCATTCTCTTCGTCCCATGTGTTAATATATGCTTTACCTCTTCGATAGAGAGCTTTCACATTATCTGCAAATAAAAAATAAATTTCTTCTATCAGATATATATATATATATATATATATATATAATATATATATATAATTTGCATACAACTAATTCTATAAATAAATTTATTACCTGGTTCTGTTTTTAGAACTGTTGAACAATGTTCAATAACTGAATAATATTCCTTATTTAAAAGTTTACATTGTGCGTAATTCAAAAGCAGTGGTATCTTCATTTGATTCAAAGATAACCATTCTTCATCATTTGGTTTTTCACTGAAAACACAATATTAATTTATATCTAAAAATATGTCCTCTGTATAATTATTGACATAACATTATCTTATATCTTAATCAATTAAGTTTAAAAGAACATAATTTGTTATAAGTGAAACTTACATTAACATAAGTTGTTCCAACATTCCAATAGCTCTTGCATATGTTTCAGATGCACTGTCGTATTTTTTTTCTTTGAATAAAGCATTTCCTTTTTCCTTTAAATGCGGAATGTTTGTAAGCTTTTCATCTTCTGTCATTTGCCATGATTCTTTCTCATATTCATCTGGTAATATCACTTTGACAAGTTCTATAAAATATAATAGTTTTTATTCGTTTTATTATTTTATGACATTCTATACACTTAAATTAAAACAAATCATATATCTTTATATTTTTGAAAGATTTTATATTCATACCTATCGTAAATTCCAGATCTTGAGGGTGCTTTATAAGTTCATTCAAATCAGCATAACCAATGCCTTCATTCTGAAGAGTAACGCCGCAACAATGATGATTACGCTTCTCCGATTGCGGCTTACCAGCTTCTCTTAGTGTTTTAGAAACAAAAGGATATGCAGTCACTAGCTAAAGCAAAATTCGTCATAAAAAATACTCCAAAAGCATATTCGAATAAACAAGCATACATATTTATAACAATAAATATTGCAAACATACACTTTTATGTATTTTGAAACAGGCAACTTCATTCAATGCCATCTTTTGTACAATTGCTTCCCACACTTCCAACTTAAATTGTTTGCCTAGAACAAGTTCCATTGGACTTCCCATTATCCTACTGTCGTCTATCAATGTTTTGTCAGCATCACATTTTGTAGTCTTGAAATGAAATATAACCTAGAAATATAAAGTAATGAGGGATTTATAAGTAACTAATATATTTGTATAACAATATTTATGATAAGAGATACATACTTTTGTTCCTGGTACAAAATTAATAGTTTTTGTTCCTGTATGAACAACAGTTTTTACTATATAGACTTCGTCATCACTCATGATGTGGCATGTATATGTATCTAGAATCTAGACAAACAGTCAAGAAATGAATATGTAATATTTTATTTTTATATATGTATATTTTATATCATAGATTCTGTTATCTATCGAACAACTATTGAAAAGATCAGCAAATAACTGATAAAATTAAGATTTTCTTTCTTTCAATACATCACATTTAAAATGTGCCTCAGTCTATATAAAATATTTACATCACTCTGATAATATATATATATATATATATAACTAAATGTGTGTGTGTGTATATATATATATGTTAGTAGGCATAATATAAATATATGTAAATATATTATTTTTGAATGTCATTATATTGGCAAATTATTATGAATGATACGAATGAGAAAAATATTATATATAAATATATAAAATTATAAAAATGAATAAAATTGAGCCAAGATTTTTCTTATTATGTTTTCTGGAACAAAATATACTGCTTATTATTACATATCGCTTATTCTTATACTAATTATTAATATTAGTTACTCAGGCACCATCAAGTCTATACATATATATAATATATTCTTACTAATATATTCTTTACATTTACATTTTGTTAAAAAGAAAAATATAAAACTCATCAAGAGTGTAAATTTTGTGATATAACTCTGTGAAATATATCATTATATATATTTTTAATAAATATTAATTATTATATGTGATATATTGGGTTTTAAAAAATTATAATAATTATTATATTGTGTAATCTCGTATCTTTAATCAATTGTTCTTGATTTAATCATGATTAACGCACGTATTCTATATATACTCAAATATACTGTATTACACATAATATATACATATTTATAAGAACATTTTATATTTTTCCACAGGCAATAACACATTTGTCATCATGTGAGACACACGTTGTTACATTCGAAATTAATAAATTTCATCAGGTATGAATTATTATATAAGGAAATTTCTTTGCTAAATAAATATATATGTAGAAAAAAATATATATATGTTTTATGCATGACATGAAATAAAAAAATACGAGGTAACACAAATATTTTTAATTTTCGATTTCACTCTACTGACAGGATACGTTATATAATATGCTAATTAGTCTAGTAAAGAATTGCGTAAGATGTCTCTTTTTTTTCTTTTGAGAAATAAATATATATATACATGTGTGTTTATATAGAAAAGCAAAAACATGATAACAAGCTGTGTATCGAAAAATATGGGAGATACGAAAAAATGTTTCACACAAAAGTTGTAGGATTTCGAGGGGGACGTCTGATGGTGACCTTGACCTTGAGGTCAAATCCTACAACTTTTGTATGAAACATATTTTTTCGTATTTTTCGAGATATTTGCCTGTTAAGATTAAAATAATAAATCACCCTGTATATATTTATTTATATTTTTGTGTATATAGACAAAAATATAAATAAATATATACAGGGTGATTCATTTTAATCTTAAAGATGCCTTTTTATGCTGACGCTCGACGCTCATTTTTAGCATCAAAAGACGTCACGTGACCAAAAATAAAGATACCAATTCGTCAATTTTGGTCACGTGACGTCTTTTGACGCTAAAAATGAGCGTCGAGCGTCAGCATGAAAAGGCACCTTAAGGCTCCTGGGGCTCGATTCTTGAATTCATTCGCAAGAGAAACGTATGCGCAAATTCGGCTCTTACAGAAAAGTTGCAAGTTGATTAGCTAAAACCCATGCGATAGCCAATCAACTTGCAACTTTTCTGTAAGAACCGAATTTGCGTATATGTTTCTCTTGCGAATGAATTCAAGAATCGAGCCCCTGGCTCCTTTCCGACCATGTCGAAATCGTGACGTCAGAGGCGAGAAAACACACGCTAAAATTTCTTAGATGCCATTTCGAAATAAAAAAATATTTCGATGAAACAGCACTTCAGATGGCTTTAGCACACTCTTAAAAAACCCCGAAAACTATCCTTTCTCCTTTATAATCAATCAACATCTGTAAAATGATCGAGATATCAGACTTTGACATGCGGAATGACTGCGCATGTGCAAAGACCAGACGGAATGGGCTTCATATTACATTTTACAGATGTTGATTGATTATAAAGGGAAAAGGATAGTTTTCGGAGGTTTTTAAGAGTGTGCTAAAGCCATCTTAAGTGCTGTTTAATCGAAATATCTTTTCATTAAAAAATGGCATCTAAGAATTTTCAGCGTGTGCTTTCTCGCCTCTGACGTCACAATCCAATATGGCCGCGGTGAGCACCCAGGAGCTTTAACAGGCAAATATCGAAAAATATGGGAGAGACGAAAAAATGTTTCAAACAAAAGTTGTAGGATTTCGAGGGGGACGTGGTGACCTTGACCTTGACCTTGAGGTCAAATCCTACAACTTTTGTATGAAACATATTTTTTCGTATTTTTCGCGATATTTGCCTGTTAAGATTAAAATGAATCACCCTGTATACATTTTTGTGCGTATATAGAGAAACTGAAATTACAATTTCCGAAAATGTTTCGTTTATATACATATAAAAAAATTCCATCACTTACGTTTCGAACAGAAAGAATGCTATATTGCTCCTTACGTTAAACACATATATATATGATTGATTTATTTTCTCGGTTCATAAATGTGCTCTATGCAAATTCATTTGAATTACCGAATCACTTCCTCCCCCTTCCTGCTCGGAATGAATTGATTAGCGCAGCTGTTCTTCGCTCACGTGATTCATTTCGAGAAGGACAGGATAAAAAGGGGTAATCCATCGCATACTAGACTCTTACATTTGACTTTTACTTGATAAAAGGATGACGCGATATGGATGTCCCTACTATATAAAATGAGGAACGAGAACGAGGGCAGCGTCACCTCCGAATAAGATCTTTGTCTATAAACTGACAGCTCGTGTCTATCAATAAAAGACAAGGATGCGTTCTTTTGGCGTTGAAAAAATGCTTTGAGCTGTTTGATTCGAAAGGATAAAAAGAATCGGTCTGATTAGTCAAACAACACGAAGCGTTTGTGACGGTATTAATAGTTTGCACAGTGATATCTGAATAAAAAAACTCATACGTAATAGCCTCATGTATCATATTTTATTGTAAGAAATATTGCGTTTAATTGCGAAAAGTAGACAGGATGAGAAACATTTTTAATTCAGTGTCTCTACGTCTTTGCGTATGTAAATATGTGAATTTTAAAAGATCGATGACATTTTCTCTAATATATATGTATATATTTCGGTTTAAAATGTATTTCCTCTGCTAAATAAATTGTACCTGCAGTGTTATCTAATCTTTAACAACGATTTCTCTTTGCAGTTTTACCGAACGAAACTTGATCAGTGGGTATTTTGAGCGAATATAAACTTGAATATTGTTACACACTGTGATGGATTCTACAAGGAAAAACTCTGCTGACAATTCCATAAATGGATATAAGAAGGAAGGTTAGTTGTGTTGAATATATGACTATTTTATGGCCAGTTTCTTCACTACCTTGGTTTAAGAACGTATCTAAAAAGAGACAAAGATATAGTTTAACCGGAGGTGAAGAAACTGGCCGTTACAGCATTACGTATCTAGAGATATTTTTATCATAATTAAATATCTGCTTCAGCTCCAAAGGAGGTTCAGATACCAATGCCATGGGGTCACATCAGTGGTCAGTAAGGATTATATCTTCCTACATCTTATTTCTTAATCTTTCATTTCAATATCAACTATTATGTTCACATACATTGAGCTTAGAACACTCGATTGTGTGAGAATATTATGCAATGTGTGTAGAAACAAACTAATATATTTTAATGTCGATTATTGGAATATTTAAAACATCTCTTGCAACTTATAGTATTGTGGAGTTGTCCTACTTTGTATTATATTACACTTCAAATTTATGTGCATCAAATTCAACATATTGGTAAATTTAGGAAAAAGGTGGGGACCGGCAGATGAACAGCCTATAGTGGCGATACACGGTTGGCAGGACAATGCAGGAAGTTTTGACAACTTGGCACAATTGTTGCCGTCAAATGTAGCTATACTAAGTATAGATCTGCCTGGTCATGGCTTTTCTTCTTATCTACACTACGGACAATTCTACTATGTATTTTGGGATGGGGTTATCACACTACGTAGAATTATTAAATATTACAAGTGGAACAAGGTTAGCTAGCGAGTCAGTGTTATACAACGATTTAAATTTATTTATTTTTGTAGTTTTAATATATATATAAAAGTAATGCTGAATATAAGATAGCATAGTTCATATATGCTTTTACAATTTAAATTGCAGTTGCCATCTAATTTATGTAAAAAATATATGTAAAATATTTACATTATTTATTTTGCTATTTTTTAATATTTCGATTTTTAGCTTGGAACATATTTGCGTTTTTAGAGTGATACCTTTGCATTGAACTGCAACACATTATTAAATTCGCTATTTAATACATTGCATTACCACATTGTTCTAACCATCATAATTATTAATAATATATTTTAAAAAGGTTGACTGTTATACACAATATCTAAATGGTTAAAACTATTGCTTTAGACTAGAAGAAAATATTGTTGTATAACTACGTATTGTGTTATATTCACAATCAGTGTAATGGACAAAGAAACTCTTTAAACTCAGCTGTGACTTTGTTGCATTTTCAAAAATGGATAACTATATGAGTTTTCTTATTTAACGAATTACTACAGATTCATAAGAGAGATGCGTGCCTTGATCAAAAATGTCAATAATTAAAAGATAAATTCAAGTTTAAAATTAATCGTGGGACTCTTACCTGCAGGCAAATGGTGGGGCCCTAAAGAACTCCAGCCGATAGTGGCATTGCATGGTCGTCAGGATAATGCAGGCACTTTTGACACATTAATGCCATTGATGCCCGATGATGTTTCTGTTCTTTGCTTGGATATGCCGGGACACGGTTTTTCTTCGCATTATCCAAAGTATCAATACTATTATGTCTATTGCGATGGTGTCATATTCCTTCGTAAAGTCATTAAATATTTCAAATGGGAGAAGGTTAGCGAATGGATAACTTTATCACACACTCGATCAATAATATATTATTCACTAATTAAATAATTTAATATTTAAAAAAATCTAAGCAATAATATCACGTTTTTATATTATCTCACAGCATCACGCATATCTAACAGTCACCCTTGTTTGCGCTTGTGTGGCATTTATGTTGTGTTGCATTCAAGCATGTGATAATAAATATTTTATATAAGTATGAGATGTTAATGTGAATATTTTAATATGTTTCTTACTATACTTTAGAAAATATGTATATTTTATATATTTTGTATATATGCTTTGAATTAATGTACAAGCTTATTATAATTTAATTGTATTATGGAAATAGGTAAAACTGCTTGGCCACTCATTGGGTGGTGCTATATCATTTCTCTATGCAGCATCGTACCCAGATGAAGTCGACGTTCTCATAAGCTTGGATATTGCTAGCCCAAGTGTAAGGGACATTACAAAAACAGCCGCAATGACTGGGGACTACATTGATAAATTTCTGAAATATGAATTGTTAACATTGGACAATGTACCATGCTATGAGTCCGACGAAATGCTTGACATAGTAGAAAAGGCGTACGAGGGTTCTATAACAAGGGAAGGAGCAGAAATATTAATGAAACGTGGCATGCAACCGTCGTATACAAAGGGCAAATATTACTTTTCGCGTGATCCAAAACTGAAGGTAAAGACATTTTTATTTATTCATCGTACAATATGTTATGTAACAAATACATTTATATGTGATTCTAAAAATAATGTAATATATTATACATTTAAGATCATTTATTACCTTTCTAGGTTTCCATTTTGGGCATGTTCTCTTTAGATTTAGTACTTGAATATGCATGCCGGATAAAATGCGCTTATCTCAACATTCGTGCTGTTCCTGGGATGAAATTCGAGCAACCTGAAAATTATCAGAAAGTATTAGACAACATAAAAGGGGCTAGAAAATTTGAGTATCATGAAGTGGAAGGTACTCATCACGTGCATCTGTGTGAACCTGAAAAGATTGCGCCTATAATCATAAATTTTCTACAGAATTAATAATAATATCATTTAGTTATTAATGGATATGGTTACTTAAGATGAAATGAATAATTTATATGATTACTTTAAGATAAAATGAATAATTTTATTATAGATAGTCATTATCAAACTCTTTCGAATTTAAAATGCTGACACAAATTCATATACTTATTTGCACCTACATATATAGTGGATTGTTAAATTAGAAATAACTTTACAATATGTATTTAACAATATTGTAAGTAGTTTTATAAAACAAATTGTAAATCCATAATGTTGCTCTGCTATGCGAAAACAAAGTGCTTTGGAAGAACAATTAGTGCTGTGATACAGTGATTTACATGTAAATGCGAAACAAAAGACATCGAAATATGTTTATTATTTCAAATCACTTTCTTTAAAGCAAGTACCTTTGTCTATGTTAATTAGCGCCGCTTTTACATTGTAATTAATAAATCAATAATTATGTAAACATATATGTAGTTAATTTCATTAAAAAGATGAATTTCATCTTTTAAGAATTGACCAACGTATCGTAATAAGATTACTTATACTAATGGGTTTGATCGCAATTAGCCTTACATTTTTGTATATATTAATTAATTGTTCATATATATGTTCATATCATCTTTAATTTATCGCTTGTGCATTATGTGTATATATGAATTCTCAAATAGAAAAGTGAAAGGAAAAGTTTTTTTTGTAATATATTAATAATATAGCCATTAAAAAAGTCCTTCAAAATTTATAATTTCTTTAATATTAATTATATGTTTAAATTACGATTTTATGCTTGTATAATTTCGTTTCGACAATTCGTTTGAGTAGACAATTAAAACTATAATCGAAATTCATGTATATCATGGATTTTTTCTTAGGATTTATATTAACTTGAATTATTTTGTCACTTTTTCTATTTTTTTAGTGCACAATGTCTTTTAATGCTAGCTGAAAAATATTAGCGGGACCAAAATAGATAAGTAAACGTAAAAATCGAAAAATGCGGAATTCTTGATAGTCATAATAAAAAAAAATAAAGCCCATCAAATAAGAATAAAATGTAAAAAAAAAACGAATAGAGTCATGAAATTAGATTATAGAAAAACCCAGTCATTAATTTGGAGTACACGGTTTTATACACAAACTATCCAATTTTTAACGTCGTTGAAAGATTAACGCGGTAAAAATATTGTAAATAATTTTGCTAAACCATTGAGGAATTGTTTTTAATATGTGCACATAGAATTGAGTAGAGTTTAATTATTTCAAAATGAAATTAATAGGTCTTATCTGTTAAATTATTTTTATTATCGAAGATACACACGTGTATTCATTTTTTAAATATTTTTTTTGTTCTTTTTCCATATGTAATAAAAAATTTGTATCATGTTTTGTAATAAGTTTTTTATAAATAAAAATTAAAAAATTAATATAGATAAATATCTTATTTAGTTTATATGTACGAAGAATATACAAAAAAGAAAATTTCAATGACGCGTTTATCATTAAGTGAACGACAGCGATAGCGATAATGCATTGATGCCCAACAGTTGCAACAAATGCAACAAACTTGAAATACTATGCTGGTTTAAGCTTATGTAACCGGCTTATGCAAACGATAAATATAGTGAAGCGCGATATTCTCTATCAATCCTATAAAATAAACTTCTTCGGTAGTTTAAAGGCGTGATTTACAACGTTCCAGATAGATAAATTTAATGTCATAAAATATGAGAGTTGCAAAATATATTTTCGCGATGCATCATGCAAAATCACAGAAAATTTGTACAAAGATTTTGAAAAGTTAATTTGTAGATACATATATATTCTTGAAGAATGTCGCGCGGGGTCTCTGACCAAACCGTATAAAAGAGATGGCATCCCTCAAAGATAATGAGGCTGTTGATACAGATGTTTGCAGGCGCTACGATAGTCAGAGTAAAAAGTCACAACGTTATTTCGTTTATTCAGCTGCTATGCCACGTAGAAATACAAAATTATACCTCGTCTCGTTTCAGTTCTTCTAAATTTTTCGCTGTACATCGAGCATTTCTAATATTCCTCTCTAATATTTTTACGGACGGTATAAGAAGGTAAGTAAAGCGCAAGGGCATACGGCTTTGATAATTTGCATAAATTGCGCATTATTACATACAGTTCGAAAAGTCGCACGAATACGAGGTCGAACAATAAAGCAGCAAATTGCGAATCTAATAATCTGCCAACGAATTTAACGATCAAAGAAGTCACGCCGGCAAAATAAATAGTCTACGAAGGTCAAGACTAGATTCGCGTTCGCGCCTATGTATGTAAAAGACAGAAAGATGTTGTAAAAAAATAAATACAACTTCCCAGGCAAATTATTGGCCTGGCCAGCTTCTTATCGGGCAGCTACTGAATACGTGGCCGTCCTATTGTGTATGTATATGTGCACGTTGTGCGCACCGGTAATTATCGGCAATGATAGCGCGCGGTCACACATAGAAAATAAATATGAATATAGCATGACTGGAGACAGGTGGACACCGTTCGCCATTTGCTTACGCATCTTCCTTACGCATAATTCCTCGGGAAGTTCTTTCGCGCGGTGTCGAAATCAAACAGATCCGTCATCCGCCAAGGTGTCATACGGTAAGATTCCGGATAATCGTCACGCGGTACCTTAAAAAATAACGCATTTGCCTATGTAAATGTCTCTCTCGAGAGACCTTTGAACGAGTAGATTATAGTGCAAATTAGCTAGATTTCAGTTTGTATTTTGTTGGAAAGCGAGCGCGTTCGTCTAAAATCGATTACTTCATTGACATTGTTAAAATATTAGTGACGTATTTGTATATTATATGCGTGATCTTTGCGAGCGATGATATATAACAACCGCGAAAGATGCGGACAAGTTTATACGACTTATATATCTTTATTTGCCGCATTTTTACTTTATATACAAAAGTAGCAGCTGTTGTTTGCGGTCAACCCGAATCGAAAGACTAGAAGTGCACAAAAGTACAGACTAAAAGCTTTGCGAGATTAATAATTAATTATTGATGTGCTCACGTTTTTGGATCGGTTCTCTTGCTATTTGAAGTATCTGTTCGCAGCCGCTGCAAATGGAAAGACACGCGGTGATCAATCTGATTCATCGATCCCAACGATCAACAAACTTTTAATTTGCAAGTTTGTTCGTTCGGCTCGAGTTATCAGATTGAATCGAAAATCATCGAGCATCGAGCGTGAAAGTAATGAGCTCGTCAAGATTCCGTACTTTGCATATTTCCAAGAAGATGACTCCGATAGGTCGATGAAATCTGCTGCAATTCTGCATCGGTAGGCGTATAAGATGCGTAAGTTCTCAGACGTGCTCTAGACATCTCCAAATCCTACAAAAAAAACACATGATTTTTCAACTTTAAGTTGTATATTAATTATATAATTTTCTATAATTTTATATATATTTATATAAATTTATATATATATATATATATATATATACATATATAATTAATAGATTACAAATAACTTGACAGCTGTATTCCACAAAGCATATTTGCATCTTTTATAAATTCTTTATAATTTAAAATTAAAAATATTCTGCTACCAATAATTTTCTCAAAGAATTTTCCCTTCTTCCCCCGTATATATCTTTCTATATAAAACATATAGTATAGTATAGCAAACCTTTAGAAGAGTCTGATTACGTATGCGAGATTTTTCCAAATTGATAAGGAGATTTGTCGACGACGAGCTAGAAACTCTGGACACATCCTTATTACGAATTTCACGACGCAATTTATTACTGCAAAGTAAAGTAAAAAATGTTACCAGTGAAAAAATACACATGCATATGTGGTCTATAATATTAGGTTTCAATATATATAAATACCGTTCTTCTACTTCTTGTTCGAATTGTTGTTCTCTTTGCAGGTACTCGTCAAAAACATTTTTAATATCAATACTGCCATTCCTTGCCATTTCATGGAATTCTTTGGCTCGCTATACGCGAGTAAAATGATCGATATCCACTAATAACACTAATATTTTTAAGATTATAAAATTAGTAGAAATAAAAAATAGAAAGGAGCTATTTCATGCGTTTGTATACTGAATACTGGATACTGGATGTATGATATATTGCAGAATATGGTTACTATGGTAACGTAATGCTCATAAAAACGATCGATATCTACGTATGTATGAATTATGGTGCGCATAATAATATAATCGCTATTACTTAACAATATTTGTTAAAAATCTACAATTGTAATCTTAGAATATTTCAAGTTAACAATAAAATAGTTTAAATAAGTTATATTCAACAAGTTATATTTATGACTCTAATAAACGTAATGTACACATCAGCTTATTTAATTTCCATGTAAAATGTACCTAATTTTATAATACAGTTTGACTGAAAAATTAATATATTTCTTTTTCTCTAAAAAAAAAAAAAAAAAAAAGATTCCAGTATTGAATTCATTCATTCTCCTAAAGACTGCGATTTCGGCTGAAAGAATATTATATATATGTATATATATTAATATATTATCATAATTATGTAATTTTTTTATTTTGTTACTTACCAGTATATATATATGACTCGGCAAGGAACGTTCAACCATCTCTGATAATCGTCCTTTGCCTAGTTTGAGTTCTTCGTCTGTTAAGGCGCGACATATAAAATAAATGCAAATATATTAAATTCTTAAAAAACAAGAATCTAAATCGCTTGATATATAATAGATATCATTACCTGCAGGTACAGTTAGCGATAACGTTGGAAGAGCAACAAAACCAGCAACCAGGGGTCGTAAAACCCAATCCACTTTTCGCACATTTTTAGGCGATATATAAATATTAATCTAAAAACAGAGAGATACATAATATAGAATTATTATGTATATCAGGGTGTATACTCAAATTTTGTAAAAAAAATTCCCTGATCTTCCCGGTATTTTCGTTTAATTTCAGGTAAAATAAAAAAATTTATAGATGCAGCTTTTTAAACGTTCCTTTATTGTATACGCTTTTTAATGTTTTCTATTCATACGATTGGAAAGTTATCAAAAATGCAGTTTTTCTAGCATTTAATATTGATTTATTAATTGTAAAATTAATTTGGACAATAACAAAGTGCGATATATCATTATATCTAAACGCTAAAAATATATGCAAGAATATAATATAAAATAAAAATAGAAAAAAAAAATTTATTATAAACGTGTTAAGGAATATTAATTTATTTAAATTATTTATTAAATTATTATGTATTTGTTTATTAAATTATTTATTTAATTATATATTTATTAAATAAATAAGTATCTAATTTTTTAAAATATTACTTGTTAAAAAATTGTACAATTTTTTATGAAACTTACATAAGTTCTTGATACTGAAATAGATCAATAAAAAAATCGCATAAAATTTTAATAAAAACTTAAATATTGCAAAGATGTGTTAGACATATGTTTCTTAAGTGTTAAATAAGAGTAAAATTATCAAAAGAGCAATTTAAAAAAAATATTCCTTGAATCCCAATCAAATTTCATGAGAATTCCCTGATTTTTCAAGGTAAAACAAAATTCCCCGAGAATACCAGGTTTTCAAGGTTTTTCCCGGGAGTATACACCCTGTATAATATAAACGTGAATAGCATACCTGTTTTTGTCCAGCAAACATAAAGGCATCGCTGCCCTCCATAGCCAAACGCAAAGTGATAAGGTAATCGGAATGGTTTTTTATAAAATACGAAATACAAAACGGCGTGCGAACCCATCCGTGAGCTGGCATTTTGGCTTCTAATCCGATCACCGCATCTTCGACCCTTAAAGGAGCTAGAGTTACGCTACTACTAGTTTCCAGCGCGGTTTCATCGTTTGCTCTGCGAAAATAATAGAATTTACAAATATATCTCTATATTATAAAATAAAATCTTTATACCAGTTACTTTTACCTTTTCCACTTGATAGTATATATTCCAATACTAATAGGTTGTTCGCCACCAGTCTTTGGAATCAAGCAATAGGTATCGGTTCCTGTTTCACCATCGCAGAGTTTGACATCCGCTAAAATGGACTTCTGATCGTCGAGATTGCTTTCTGTTTGAATAGAGTCCGCCTAATTTCGAGCATAAAAATTCAACATGACTCCTTAATGTATCTTGACAACAAATAATTAAATTATATACATATATTCTGTGGACTTACCAATTCTATAGATGTGCTTAGAATTTTTATAGGCCAAGGGGAAACGCACGTAATATGGGGCATAATAATAAAAGGTTCATTAACAAATCCCTTTGTTAGCGGTTCAAATAATGTAGTGTAAAATTGTGTTGCAACTTCAAATGGCTTCTTAACTGCCAACGAATACATTAATTCTTTACTCCCCTTAATTTGTTCAGGTCTACAGTAGTCTGCCTGTGTATTACATAATTAATAAATAATAACAGCACATTATATCATGTCACACATACATATATATGTAATTAATATTGCCTTATAAAAAAATATAGCAACGCACCTTTATTATGATATTTCTATCGCCTACTTTATGTGCTCTAATATATACAATATGTTTGATTAATGAATCTTTTGTCATATCACCAACGGAAATTGATACTTTTGACTCCTTATTAAGCATGTTTATGCTCAATTCAGCTGAAATATATATTTTAAAATAGCTTAGTTTATAGAAAAGAATAATAATCAAGCTTTAAAAACATAAGGTGTAAAATTTATAAAAAAATAAATTATAAGATTGTGAAAACATACTTGATTGCTCATTAGTACCCTCTGATACAAGTATTACATGTAAACAGATCGCGTTAATGTTCTCGTTAGCTGATAGGGATATCGTGATGGGTAGCCACTCGCCTAAAAGCGCAGGATTATTCGATTCTGCGTTCAGATTTAAACTCGATTCTTCCTGCTTGATTTCCGCATGAATTAACGGTCTTATTGCCTCAAATTCACCTCCGCTAATGCAAAAATTATAACCAATTATTAATTATTATGAAATAGCATTAGAAAGATGCTAGGAATTGTTCTTTATAAACATACCGAAATTGTTGTATCTCGGGATACAGACGATCCAATAGACTCGTTTCTCTACCCATAGCTGAGAATCTCAATATAATACAACATCGCGCACTATCACCCATTTGCAATGAAACTGTGCTAATACGAATTTCCGCACCATCATTTTGATGAGGTGCTCTAAAATTGAAGTGAAACTTTTTCGTTTCCTTTGCTTGAAAAATAAGATTGGATTGTTGAGCATCACTAATTGGAATTTCGGTATTGTAACCTGGACCACTAATTGTTATCGATACATTAGAAAATTCAATGATACCGCCGTAAGAATTTCTGTAATTAGAAACATAAAATTTTGTTATGCGTCCTATAATTAAAAAAAATATATATTTCTACGTATAGACGGAATCAAATGTGATACTACCTTATTATAACTTCGACCATTATCATCGTATTCACTGCATACGTTTGCTGCAAGAATCGCGCTTTAACATCGACAAATGATGTCATATTGTTGTCGTCAATTGTAAAAATATTTGGTTCTGAGCGACTTAGTTCTGATATCCACTTTTCCATTGCAAGATGCTTAATATCGTCCGGCAAATCTGGTTCTGGATTCGGTGGTTTTTTCTGTCATCAAATATGAAGTTGTTGTTTTATATATATGTTACGCAATTTGATATATCTTTTAAAAAAATTAATATATAATATATATACCTGTAGTATATTCATAACGTTATTATAAATAACAGCTTGCTGCTCCTTTGAGAATGTAGTTGAGGGTCCTAGAGCTTCGAGAACCAGAGTGAGGTAATCCTGAATACTAGTCGATAGATATGCGGCTCGCAGCGCATTCCTCAAGATATCTGTGAGTAAGACCGGCCATCGTTCTCCGTGATATTCCCACAACATGTGCATCAATAATCTGACCAATCAAATTTTACGATTTTCATGTTAACGCACAAAAAAAAATAGTCTAGAGGAAACAATGTTAGGATCAGAATAGTCGTTTAATGATTAAACGCTTTAATGATTTCGTTTACAACTTGAAACTTTTATCACATGGAGAAAAGATTTATTTTAACTTACGTAAGAACTTTGCCATAATCCCGAGCATTAAAATACTCTTCTGCCATTTGCACGACTATAAGAAAAAAAAAAAAGAATATTTATGAGTACATTACAAATAATAGTTGTTCCCTTCAAACTTTTATAAACTTATTATTATACCTAATAATCGACGCATTCTAGGACAACGATACACCTTAAATTGCGATATCGCGTTTCCTAATAAGCCAATAATTATCATCTGAAAAAAATGACAATTATCGTTATTTATTTATCGCATGCTTATGAGCTAAAAGCGCCAATGTATTTATCTTACAGAGTGATTAACTGCAGTTTTCTCTCTGTATTGTAAAGCCTGTGTACCGGTAACTTCTCTGGCTGTGTCTGCAGGTTCCGCACTTAGTTTCCCCGGCCGCCAAGGTCGCTGCCCATAAAACTCAAGTTTCTCTTCACCTAATAATGGATCAGGATCTGGATAGCTATTTACATCCTGAAACAATATCGAATATCCACGATATTAAAATTTAAATAACATAAAACAGAAATTGCAACATATTTGTTAAAAAACTATTCGTACTTGACAGAGTTCTTTATATGCAGATTGTCGTAGACTTGCATGATTGGCAGCTAGTTGGAAATAATACCCTGGATGTTGCGTCTGAACAGCAGGCAACCCTTGACGAATAGCTTCGTCAAACAATTCCGCAAATGTAGAGAACTGGCTACTCATCCAAGCATGATGTTCAAACATAAGCTCTTTTGGACCAGTTTTTAGCTTAAATCTGATAATTAATAAATTGATTAATCATTATCGAGAATTCCTGTAAACCAATAAATAAATTATTAATACCTTTCTGTATGAAGTCTAAACTGAGAAATGGCATCTTTCGGAAGATTTAAGCTAAACATTATTCTGCATAACTTGTAATTTATAAAACCAGCGATGGTTTTTATCTCTACCGCATTTGCATCCGTCATTCTTGTTTCTAATAAATTGTGATAGGCTTGCATATAATGCCTGCAAAACAAATGTATATACATATCTTACAATATACATATAAAAACTTTTTATATTTCTAATCTTACTTTTGAGCAAGATGCAATTCCTGCTTCAGTTCATTCAAGAATGCCATTTTGAATTGATGACGAACAAATAAATATTGATGAACATTTTTAGTGAGTTGATCACGATGGCTTTTAACATTCCGATATTCGTGATAATAAAAGTTTTGTGCCAAATCATAGAACGCTGTCTCTAACCTATAACAAATAAAAAAGAAATATATATATATATATATATATTGTAATGCACTGTTTTCTTTAAAAAGGAAAAATAGAAAGACTAAAAAGAACGATTAAAAACCTAGATATATATCCCAATAAATGATCGGCATGTGGTAGAATATATAAAAACTTTGCAGTCAAATCACAAGCTCCACACAATGCTGTCGCACGTTCGGTTGCAACCACATCCTCAGCACCAGGAAGCGGTTGAAGAGCATGTTGTATCAATACTACAGCAATTTTTGTACTTCTTCCATCAAGGGCGGCTCTAAGAGAAATATTATAATCATTCAAAAAATTTAATAACATATTAATAATACAAAAATTAAGTTGATTGTATTAAGTTATCTTAAATAAATAAAGTATATAAATAATTACCTTAAAGATTGTACTCTAGAGGCACATTCCATCTTTTTCTCATTCCACAAAGGATCGTTCCAATCCAAATCGTAGAATACAACAACTACGGAGGGAATATCATTGAGATATTTGTTCATCCAATTCCTTTTTAAGATCCCTTTAGGTATGTACCATTCATATGAACTACGCTAAAATATACGAAATAGTACATATAGTACAAATGTTAAACAAATTCCCAATAATTAAGATTATTTCAGTAATCTGGTGTCAAACATATCATACCTTAGGTTTAACAGTGAGAAATTCATGTGACAAACTGAGCAATTTGAACTGAACAGCTGCACAATCCGGTCTACGATTATTGCTAAATGCATCCCAAATAGAGCGGTGTACTTGATTTGTAATGTCTAATCCAGTCAAACCTATCAGAGCTAAAGGCTTAGCTGTTAATTCCGTTGGAAGTTCAAACATTGTGAAGCCTTTACTAGAAAGATAAATAACAATTAAATATATAAAATAACTCAAAAGTTTAATTTTTTATTTAAAGCCTGTCAAATACATCATTATTAAACAAATAATTCTTGTTATATCTTTACAGCCTTTTTTTATATTTTGATATAGTATTTTTCTTTTTAATATTAATGTCATCTTTTATGATTTATGTGGATTTATGTAAATAATACCTGAATCTCTGTTTATGAATAAACTACATGGAATATGTAGAAGATTATGCTAAAGAATAAATTGCATTACAATTAATCAATATTCGTCAGTATATATGATTTGCTCACTTTGACAGTTAGATTATAAATTATCATCAGCAAGAGGAACAGCTGTATTAAGTTAGGTTAGGTTTGGATACAGAAAGCGCAGTCGCATAAAATATGAAGAAGGGTTAAGTTCGATTTTTGAATTTAATTTCATCGATAATCGAAACTTTCGATATATCACACATTTGAAATACAGTTAAAATTAATTATTCAATACATTAATTGAAGATTATCGTCACACATAGCTTCCATTACGGATATGTATTATATAAATGTATATAATACGATTTGTGTAAGTACAAACATATAATATATATGGTTCTTTTTGATCCTAAAACACGCAATTACATATATATAATTATGCAATAACGCGACCCTCTAACATAAATGCGGCAGCGTCTGACGCTTGCAAGTCTTCTTCCTCCATTTTAGCTCCTTCTTTAGTCGGGGACTCGGGGGAATTCAATTTAGTATGCTCTGGTGTTAATCGAACGGTAGTGCCGTGTCGACTGTAATCTTCGATCTCGCCTATCGGTTGATCAACATCTTGCCTATTTTCGTTACATTTTCCCTGTTTTTTTTTTCAAAAAATTGAAAAATTAAATTATATTCTTCGTTATATATATATATATATATATATATATATATCACAGGGAGTATTTAATAAATATAAAAACTACGATAATAATAATGCAAGAAAAAATCAATTTTATCAATATTTCTTCGGTCATGTCAAAAAAATTATAATTTGCATTTATTTAATATAAATATAATAATATAATATATTATATAATTATTATTATATAATATATTATATTATTATATTTATATTATAATAATTATAATTATAATATTATATTATATTATAATAATTATAATAATTATTATATAATATTATATATAATTTAAAATTCACAGCATTATATACTTTCTTGTATTATTTCATTAATTTTACTTTATTTTTATTGCTCATTAAAAATGTAATTTGTTGATTTTTATGACTTTAGGAAAATGTACGAGCAGCTTACTTGTAGAAATCGCAGTAATTCTCTTCGAAATTCTGTACTGCAAATGAGATATATAACGATATAAATAGCGTAATTGCTGAGCTCGACGATCGCTGAGCACACTCGAAAAGTTTGGTAATCAAGATCGAGCGGATGACGATTGGTATACAATATCGGCGTGAGACCTGACGGAATTGTCGTGACAAAGAAGCACAAAATCATTGTTGTCGTCAGTATCGCCAAATGTTGTTCCTCTCTACAAAGAAAACGATCTTTTATGTATATATGAGATTAGAGGCAGATATATATTAAGAGAATATATTAAGAGAATAATTTAATTTTTTTTTATTTTACGTTAAAAAATTAAAATACAAAGAAAGAATTTTTAAACATTATTACGTACTTATATCCTCGATTGCGAGACAATAACGACGTGTCAGGCGTGTTATTAGCACGCAACTTGTCCGTGGCAGCGTGGAATTGCCGATTTTGCCTATTTAATCGCAGAAACCTCTTATTCACCAAACTATTCAGTACGATAAATAGAATCGACGGGCAAATTCGCACTGTAATTTCCATTGTCCAAATGTACATTTTCCATAGCTTGCTCTGCGTGATGAACACGTTTTCACGTAACGTGAAAGCGATATCAGATCCATCCAGCTCTGTATGAACAAGTCTCATAACCGATAATGGACCACTTACCTGTCAACGGAATAAAATATATGTATATATTTAATATAATGTATTATATAATGTGTAATGTATTTTATTATACACATATATAAAACTGTTTTTAATCTCGCTTTTTTATACCAGGAAACCGGCGATAAACGAAGACACTATGAAGGAGTTGACATTCTTGCGCGTGCTTCCGGTACGAATGCGTGCCGGCAAGAATACAAAAATGTATCGATCCACGATTAAACAGACCATGATGAAAACACTGGCAGCCGAAAAGGCGTTCAGAATAACGAGCTCAATATGAGCATAATAAAAAGCTGACAAATAATTATTATTCATACCGTAGCCCAATCTTAGAGCTGAAATATAAAATGTATCCGTAACACGCTGTTTCCATATATTTACATTGAGAGAAAAATTCTTACTCAAACGAACATCAAGTTTAATACGTAATTGTAGACATTGTCGATCATAATTAATTAATTGTAATCAGCTAATAATCTTAATTAATCATTGTATATATATATCGATTGTCGGAATAATTGCTTAATTTATTTAGACAATTTGTTGTTCGTTCAAGCAGTATCTTTCTCAATACGCGTTGCAAAATTAAACTGTACACACTGATTGTTATCCAAGATAGTGCAACACCGATGTGAGCCAGAGCAAGTCCGCTGAGATATAAGTATGCGATTCCGCGAAACACCGGGGAAGACAACACGATAAGGATTGCCACATTACCGAAAATACCAATGGTCAATATAATTGGAACTATAATACCATAAGAAGTCCATACTAAGGACATTGCACGGGTTCGTATGACGTCGTCCTCGCCGACCACATGTCCGATAGTAAAGTTGTCTTCCTCGCAACATAACTGCGTACTGGAAAGACAAATGATTACTTCATTAGGATTTGCACACAAAAGTTACAAAAGAGAGAAGCGAGTTATAGTTGAAATCTATAATAAATTGCTTAATTGTTTTAATTTATAATAAATTGCTTTTATACATTTAATTAGCTCTCTATTACCAATTAATTAAAATAAATAATGCAACAATAACGTATATACGTATATACACACATATAAAAAGGTAATATATGTTATACACCAATAAAAGAAGGAAGTAATTAATCAGTTGAATTAAGGAGAGTGAATGAATTTTGTAATAACATCGTTATACGAACCCGTTTATCACTCCTGTTAACATTGTAAATTTTTAATGATTATTAATTATACGAATTAATATCGTCGTTAAAGACAGCCTTGTACTATCGCTCAAGTAATTAAAAAGTTATTTTTTCTTCGATGTTTCACGTTCTTATCACATACACATTATCGCCTGTTTCTCTCTCCTTAGCCAACGGCAAATCTACTTTCAATAAAGACATGATAGATTCTAACAGACTTACCTGCGACATATTCACCTCATGGATCTTCAGAAAAATAGACACTGCGCAAACTCCGTCGAGGTGTGTGTATGAGATTTATTTAAACACGCAGTAGACGATAGACTTAAACCCTTTATTAAATCAGGTCGAACTGCTTGAACAAATAATAGGGATCTATTATTAATTATTATCATGGGTAAATACTTCATAGGAGATACTTTATGCATTATGTAATAAAGAAAAATTAAAATAAAGTTAATCAAAAGATTATGTACAGCGTTATTAAGCTGAATACACATACAAAATATTTCGGAATAATAAAATGTATGTGTTATTGCCATTTCTTAAAAATTTTGGTAATTAAAAAAGTTGTCACTATTTTTAAAATAATTTTATTATTTTTCTATACTTTTTTTTTTATTAAAAAAAATATAACTACTCTGATTATATTTATTCCAATTAATTAATAATATTATAAATTATATTTATATATATATATATATATATCTATATATATAAATTAGAGAGAATAATTAAAGAAAGCTTTGAGTATATCTAAAATAAAGTATACCTATATCTGCTTTCTTCATTTTTTAAAAAGACAACGTAGATTTTATATATATATAATATATATGACATTATATGTGTGTGTAAATGTATATGAAATGTCGCATACTAAAATATTTAAAGGTGGGGACACGATATAAATTCGAAAGAAAAACTAATCCATTCCAGTTTGGAAACTTGTTTCTATTTTATCACCGTGTGCGCATGAAGAGTCACACAATGGAGTACCTTTGGATAGTTCGATTTACATGGTAATTATCTAATTTTTTAAATTGATTTACACATTATTCGAAAATGTTTGTCACTATCTTTTTTTATCTTATTTAGGATATCATTCGTGGTTATTTCTTTCGTTATATCGACCGAAAATATAACGCGGAATCCTTATTGTTCTTGCCAATCTATCGACGAGTGTTTAAATGAAATTCAAAGCAATTCTAAAAATTCTGAACTCGTCGCATTTTTTTCATCTCGCGAACCTTCACAAGATGACATTATGATTAGATGCTGCACTCTCCATACGTCTATAAATAATCTTTTCTTATGTGTTTCGCAAAACGCTTCGAAGGAGCAAATAAAATGTATATTGCACGATAAGTTGAGGACGATACGTCTAATTAATTCTCTTGGACAAATGAAATATTCTCCGTTGAAGATGGAAGAATCAATATCTGAAATTTTGTCCGTGAATTCTGTGCACTTGGAATCTGAACCAAGAAGTGATGATGCAACCGAGTTAAAGAGTACAGAGTCTAATAATTCCAAGAAGATCGGTGTAGACACGTTACAACATATGACAGCTGTCATAAAGACTAATCGGGTCCAATCACCCGTTGCGGATGCTATTCACCCTAACGATTTCGAGACAGATGTTACAAAGATAAATTTAATAGACGAATCTCTGTTATTTCCTGTAGAAAATCCGAAATATGTACGGCCTTTAAGTGGCAACGTCGACAGCGATGATCCATATGTTCGAAAACAAGAAATATATATTGAAAATGTCGACGAGACAAAGGCCCGTTGTGAAAAGAAATCGATGGTATCGTCATCAATGTCGAAGGATGTCCCCACGACGCCTGCGGTTAATTCCTTCGAGCAGAAAACATCGTCAGAGACATTTCTCTCGCTCGATCGCATTTCCACTCGGCCGATCAATAAAAACACACCGACAAACAAGTCCGATGAAGCACCGAGGAACAACAGCGATATCAACGTATTTGTCGCCGTAAAAAGGAGCCCGCCGTTTTCGGTAGGCGCGCAAAAAAATCAGCGATCGACGACGGACGAAATAATAAACTCGCCGCTTAATTGGAATAATCGCCAATTTCCGCTCATCGAAAATACAGCCGCGAAGATCATCATCGCTTTGCCAAGAAGGGATGACGATCATCTTCGAGCATCGACGCGTAATAAACGAATGGCTGCGCCTATCATATCGCAAAAAGATATCCTGAACAAAAACACCGAGGAAGCGGGGTATAAAAATAATACCACTCAAAAGAAAAACACGAAGCCGTCGTTGGAAAATAATCAATCTGAGGTGAGAATCAGAGAGGAGAGAATAAAGGGATCTACAAATGAGAAGAATGCAACTCTTCGTCCGCCGATGCAGAGATTCAGATTCCCGCCGAAATTTTTGCCAGCAAGACTTGATAAGCCACGTAAAGATGAAGAGCGTAACTCTACGATGAGGATTAGGAAGTTTCACAATCTCGATCGATTCTCCTCGGGTCATTTTCAACACTTTTATAAAGCGAAGGAAGATCTTCTATTGAAAATTAATAATATAACGGAGCCTGAAAAGATCAAATCGACGCGTTTCGAATTACTCTCGAACGCCTCTCAAGCTTACTTATCCAGAAATAGAAATAAAAATGCTTTAAAAAATTCCGAGGCAAGAGATGCGATAAATATTAAAATGTCTAATGTCAGTGCACTTAATGATTCTATAAATATCAACAAAAATTATTCGTACGAGTATTCAGCATCGAATTTGCAGAATGCATCTCTTACATCCAACAAAATTGCATCTCATTTAAATACGTCTTTACAAGAATTTGAAAAGTCAATGCAGATGAAAGCAATAATATATAGCAATAATGATACAGCATCTTCGACAGCTAAAAACAACTCGAAAATATCATCGAAAACGATCGTGCAAAAAATTACCGAGAATTTAAAGCAATTATCCGAAATAAATGAAGGTATATATTATTGTACATATATATAATTAATTAATTAATTAATTAATACACATTATATTTTGTAATATATTACTTAACAAAAAACAATCAATTATTAATATATTCAATGATTTTTTTTTCAGATAATGCTCAGAAATATTTTAGTACTAAATCGCCAATTATTGCTAACAATAAGCAATTATCCGAAATAAATGAAGGTATTATATTGTACATATATATAATTAATTAATTAATTAATACACATTATATTTTGTAACATTACTTAACGAAAAGCAAATTATTATATATTCAATAATTTTTTTCAGATAATGCTCAGAAATATTTTAGTACTGAATCGCCAATTGATAACCAATTGAATCGAAATAAAACCGAATCTGTGCATCCTTCATCCGAATCATCGAGTTCATCTGTAAATGCGGCAGATAAACAATGACATCGCGGAAAATTTAATTTTTTTCATTAAAAATTGATTATTAAAAGTAATCAATCGAGTTTGATTGAACTTAATAATTATATATTAAAATCGATGAGAACGCAAGATATCGTGTGCCTAACCAAAATGTATTTTAGTTAAAAAAAGATACAAAATAATTAAATATAATAATAAAGATGACATTAAAACTTCAAAAAATATTAAAAGTATATAATTGTGAAAAAGAGAATATATTAGATATTAGAACTTACTATATTAGAGAATCTTCTTTCCAAGAACTTTGAATAAAGAAGTACAAATAATTGCAATAACTTTTTCAAATTGATTACACCGTGTGACAGTGACAGTCAAATCAGCTGTTCGGCCTGTTAGTTAGATTAGATGTCCTGTAGAGGCGCCACGATACGCCGTATGTATTTGGAAGAAATTGGTTAGATATGTTCACTGAAAAAAAGTAAAGAAATGTTGCACTCCGACATTTATAATTTTCAAACAGAATATATTATTATATAAAAAAGTATTTGTATATTCTCCTGTATTATCTCAACAAGAAATGATTACCAGCAATTTGTAAGTTGTCAATTTATAAATTTAAATGTGTGCTGTGTGTCTTGTATTCATAAGTTTCTTTTATTAATTTAATTAATAAGATTAGGCAAATTATATTCAGATGTTATAAAAACTTTTGTATTTGTCTGTATTTTAAATTATAAAAAAATAAAGATATAAAAAAAATTATGAAAATATATATACATACACATTTCCATAAATAAAGAATACTAAAGGATTATACAATGCATTTTTTATTGCAGAACTGATAACTGGAGAGAAGCAATTGGCATAAAGTAATATGCAAAAGTGTCGCTGATAAGATGAACCATTACTTACTCGAATGCTGTTTTCTTCGCTTTTATTTACAAAGGTGTCGCCGTGTTGTATCAAGAATTAAACTAGTATATGTCCTCTATTTTTTTGGTATTATAGCATTGTTAGAATTTTTTGGGGCATTTGTACATCTATTTGAGGTCACGTATGATGAAAACTTTGTATATCCGTACAAAGGCAACATACATGAGTTTGTTCACGCATTACGACGTAATGAAAAACCTGAAGTTGAGCCTATAAATGAATACAAATATTCTTTTGTGTTAAAACAGCCACAAAAGTGTAAAGAGGATGCGGCTAATACACTCCGTCTTGTGTATATAATAAAGTCTGCTATAGAGAACTTTGATAGAAGAACCGCTATACGTAATTCATGGGGAATAGAGAAAAGATTCTTTGATGTGCCAGCAAAAACTATTTTCGTAGTAGGTATGCATCCAGATGATGAAGAAATAGAAGCTAAATTAAAATTAGAGGCGACAATCTATAAAGATATTGTACAAGCAGATTTCATAGATTCATACTATAATAATACTATAAAAACAATGATGAGTTTCAAATGGTTAGTAAAGTATTGTTCCAATTCAAAATTCTACATGTTTGTCGATGACGATGTGTATGTGTCGGTGAAAAATGTAGCAACATTTATCAGGAACCCAGCTAATTATCCATTTTACTTAATAGAATCTAAGCGAGTATATAGTGCACACAAAAAAAGAGAAATCAAGCAATCAGATCTAATGGATTATAAGGTTGCAAATAATTTCAATAATGAAAATGCGACATTTAATTTAGAAAGCAATAAAATACCTGTTAATTTTACCATTTATGAATCGATAAATAATAATAGTCAGAAAAATAATGTATACAAGAACCAAGATGGACAGATTAATGAAAATCTTAAAACTAATAGACAAAATAGACAATTGTTTAAAGTAAACTCATCTGTGCTGAATAGAACAAAACGACAGATTTTCGATTTTGAACTGCCAGAAGACATTAGGCTATTTACAGGATTTGTATTTATGCGATCTGCACCACATCGACATAAATTCTCTAAATGGTATGTTCCATTGAAAGAATATCCATACCATTTATGGCCACCTTATGTCACAGCCGGTGCATATATTCTGTCTAGGGAAGCTCTTTTAGACTTATATTACACCAGTTTTTACACTAAACATTTTAGGTTTGACGATATCTTTTTAGGTTTAGTAGCTAAGAAAGCCGATATGTTACCATTTCATTGTGAAGAGTTTCACTTTTATAAGAAAGCTTATACAAAATATAGTTACAAATATGTCATAACATCCCATGGATATGGAGATCCAAATGAACTTCTACAAGTATGGAATGAACAGAAAGCTCTTGGAAATGCTTGAAAGACTTTGTAGAGATATCAAAATACAAAATTTTATAGTGTTATATAATTATGATTTTAATTAAAAAATGGAAAATTATGTTGTCTAGTAACAGTTTTTTTTGCAAAATATATATATATCTTGATATAATTATATATATGAAAGCAGCCAGGTGAAATATATAAAAAATACTAGTTATACGAAAATATTTGGTTTATTGTAAAAGTTATTCTAATTTCATTTTCTAGAATAAATTTCATGCCATGTAATCAGTCTTTATATACATAGAATATCATATACATATATATATATATATGTAATAAAACATTAAAATTATAATATTAATTTAATTATGCAATGTATTTAAATAATATTATCAAAATGTAATGCCTAATCATAATTATATTATAAATTATGTATCAATTTGTTGCACACAAATTTTGTTTACAACTGGAATTACTGTACGATTATAAATTTTATTCAACCATAGACTAATTAGCATAATTCTTATAAAATTGCCAAATATATGTATATGCATTTACACAGTTAATAAATTTCACAAATTTCATAAGCTAAAAAAATCATATTCTTTTAAAAGTCTGTGTGTATTTACACAATTTTGTACTTTTCAATTAGTGATTGTACTCTTGTGATAACTGATAATTTAATATAAATACATTTCCTAGTTATATATGTATGATTTCTTGTAAGATTTTTAAAAATCAAATTAAAATTTTTTCAATTATTGATACTGTTGTTTCTCAATTTTAGCTTTAACTAAAGTCTGATCCAGACTTACAGCTTCTTTTTTGATCATATTAAGTAATAATTGTGAACTCTCCAAAATCTGTGATATAAAGCACAAAAATATATTTAAGAAATACATAACTGTAAAAGAGAGTGCATATATCAATTGCAAAAATTAAAAATGCAACCTTTACCTTCATATAGGCTGTCTCAGTGTCAGCAATTGTTCTGTCATATTCATTTCTGACAGCGATTCTTTTTGCCAGACTATCATTCAAATGAGTAAGTTTACATGACAATTTTTCAATTTCACGTTGCAAAGTATTCTTCTCTTCTTCTTGAGATTCTATTTGAGCTTGGAGCTCCGCTCGTCTTAGTTTCATCTCTTCTAAACCTAAAATACAAAAATTTTGTTATAGATATACTAACTTCATTGAGTTAATCATTGAAAAACAAAATTTACTCCATTTTAAAACATAATTTATTCCATTGAGAAAATTAATTTACTCCATTGAGAAAATTAATATCATTTTATTTTATAGCAAAATAAAACGATCTGAGATTTTCCACTTTTGATAATAATAATTTTTAAACCAAATGAATTACATTTAACGAGTTCTTGGTTATATGTTTGCAGAGCAGCTCCGTGTTGAGACATCATAAACCCTCCATTCGCAGAAAAAACTTAATAAAAAGCTTTATAAAATGATGAAAAAAAAAACTATCAAAAAGTGGACGGTTTGCCGATAATTATTTGTCAAATATTTAGACGAACACAAATAGATTTTGACAGATCTTGTACATACGAGTGTAAAAAAAAATACAAACGAAACAGACCACAGTAATTTGCACTTTTTACACTCAAATTCTTCGCGAGAGATTTCACGCATGCACGTAGCGAGCAGTGTTGCCATTTCAGGTCGCGCAACCATAGAATATATGATATATAATACTAGAGCGCGTGTCGATGTGCGCGGCGCGTTCGACTTCGACTTCGACCTTCAAATGGCGCTTGTCACGCGGTCGCGCGGCATCGGAATTCGGGGCGCGGAGTGGGGGCTGCGTGGTGGGGGTGCGCGCGCCCACGTGACTCATGGTCACGTGGGTGGGGCGCGAAGGGGGGGGGTGCGCGTGCCGACGCGGCGCGCGCATCCCCCCACCACGCAGCCCCCACTCCGCGCTCCGAATTCCGATGCCGCGTGACAGCGCCACTTGAAGGTCGAAGTCGAAGTCGAACGCGCCGCGCACATCGACACGCGCTCTAGTATTATATATTATATATTCTATGGTTGCGCGATCTTAAATTGGCAACACTGGTAGCGAGGTGGAATCGCTGAGATGATTTCATTCGTGACGACTGGTGGATCGTCGTAAATATGTGGTGTCAAAACTAACCATGCTGAAACGTGTTAATCGTTGTAAGAATTAGGACGTAATCGAAAGATGGTCTCGATTATCAAAAATCAGTTGCTAAAACATTTGTCGAGGTATTATTCGCGCGTAATTGCAAATTAATTAATCCACAGTGCGACCTCGCAATTTTTAAGTGACACTGCAAAGTCGTTCCATAAGTCACACATCACATAAGCATATTTCCTTATCTTCGAGACACATTCGTCTTATCATTATTCGCATTACCTTTTTTTTTCTCTCCATGTATTCTGCGTAATTATAATATTGAGTACATTCGCAAAACAGCTGAGAGAGATCGGGCAGAAAGTACTCTTTTTTTCTAATAATTAAAGCACTCTTCATATGCTGACAGGTTTATTCTTTGCTTTTACTTGTCAGTGAAAATCTCATCTTTTGTATCAGCCGAAACAACGCACATGAGAGTTATACAATATATTCTATAACTGTATAAAAAGATTAATATGTTTCTAGTTAATTAATATATATATATATATATATATATATATATATATATCATTCAAATAATATATATGTTAATTCACAGTTTGCTTTATTGCATTTTTTTTGCATCTAATAATTATTTTGCATGTGGCCTTATTTTATGAATATTATAGGTTCACCAAGAATTTGTCCGCCGATAAGATAAATTTGAGCACATTCAAGGGTGAAGGAGAACTGACAAACTTAGAACTCGATGAAATAGTCCTCACAGATTTATTAGAGCTGCCATCATGGTTAAGACTAACTAACGCTTGGTGCAATAAAGTTTCATTTCGCATTCAATGGACCAAACTAAAAAGCGTTCCTATCTTTTTGGTAAACAATAGTTTTATATGCATATAAAAACATATGCCACTTTTACATATTATCTTTACTGTTTATCGTATTGCAAATAATGCAAACAAAGTATTATATTTATAGAGTTTGGATGAGGTTCATATAGATGTAGAAACATGCGAGGATTTGAGAAGCATGTCTTCCCCGCAGGGTATATCATCGTACACAGGCCCTACCAAATATTCTTTTATACATAAAGTAATTGACGGAATAACAGTAGCTGTTAATACTGTACTGGTTACATTCAAAAGTCCTGCATTTATCGCTACAGTCCAGGTATGACATTACAATACAATGTATAGCATATATATTTAATGAATATGTGTAAATGTGTAAATTTGTAAATTAAACACAGATAGATTTTTTACATTAAGATAGATTTTTGACATTTACTTAAAACTTATTCAGATGAACCGGATTACGGTAGAATCAAAATCAGCAACATGGCAACGTTGTGATCTCAGAACTACTAGAGTGAAGGATCCTGATCGAGGACAATTACTTATCTTTAAGGAGTTAGAATGGCAAACTGTTAGAATAGAAGCCCAAAGTACTAAGGATAAAAATTTGACACCACTTCGTTTATTGACAAATCAAGCAAGATGTCGAATAACAATAAAAAAGAGGATATCAGGTTCGTTAGATTTGTTGCAATTATGCAAATACTCATTTTGATAAATATAAATTATTACCAAACTAAATTAACCTTTTATTACAGATTGTTTTGTTATGGGCTCCAGACTAGTAATTATTCTGGATGATCTTTTATGGGTATTAACAGATTCACAATTGAAAGCTGCACTTCATTTTCTCGACTCTTTGGGTGGTCTTATTGAAAAAGCCACCATTCTTGAAAGAAAAACAAAAGCTGCAAGAAAATTTGAGGTTTGCACACTTTTATTTAAATTTTAATATATATGAACCATTAATTAATTTATTAATTTGTGTCTTTCTTAATTTAAGATTTTACCAGAACATCAGGCTCAAGTATCTCAACAAAGCAGAACAAAGAGTCAATGCAATTCAGCAATATCAAAAATATTTACAAGATACGATGTTGTAGAAACATCATACCATTTTCTTTCACAGCGTATTGATCTCCACTTATGTGACGATGCTGGTGGTAAGTTTAAAAGAGATTTATACTTGTTTTCATGTGTTTGCCTATCTATTAAACGTATTATTTATTTTTTAAGTATTTATTTCATATAATATGATTTTTGCATTACATAATATTTGTTTTTTATTTAAATAGGAGGTCGATCACTACATCCTGAGCTAAAGGATGGTGGCGCGTTACAAATTTCATTAGTTAAGTTTCAAATTGATTATTATCCGTACCATCTGGCAATGGCAGATAGAAAGCATTGGGCCAAATACAAAGAGAATGCCACACCTCATAGTCAGTGGTTGCAACAATCATTGAGTTCGTTTCGAAGTCAGTTCATGGATCTCATAGATTCCGGTAGAACACAACATTCTCCTCTAACAAGAAGCCAAGGGAATGTAACAGGTTTGTGAAACGAGTAACTATTCATTAATATTTAATATCAAATGTAATTTATATCGTTATTCAATTTGATTTTTCAACAGCTACTGGTATGAAAGGCTCTGGGGAACATTTGGAGAAGAATAATCAAACGCAAAATCCGAATGCAACACCATCCGAACAGAAAAAGTCTCAGCATCCTAGTGGTAATCCAGTGAAAAATTATGTCTTGGAGCAGCTTGCTAAACTAATGACGACGTGCATTATTATCAGGATCGATGATTTTACTTTGTACAAAGTGACAACAACGTCGCGCAATCCAATACCGAAAGAATTTATCACAGGTATATTTATTCATATTTAATATCCATTCGAGTTATCAGAATCGCTTTTTTTCTTTTTATTAAAAATAGTGACGTTTCAAACATCAAGTTTGTCAATAATCGTTTTAATTATGATAATTATATACAGCTCAAACGAGGAAGAAGCATACACCAGGTATAACAGATTAGTAGTTTGTAAATGTAACGAAGTTTCTAGCTAAACGCGATCTATTTTGACAGATTTATTTCTTGTTCAATTTTTATCCTTTTATAGCACGTGTATTTTATGTTAAATGATTTAAGAATAATTTACAACTTGTTACGTAATATTAATGATATTAATGATATTAATGATATTAATGAGATTAATGAGATTAATGAGATTAATACAGAATAATGAAGAAAAATATTGATATTACATATCAATTAGATGTTTCTTTTATTACAGAAATTATATGAAAAATTATTAAGTTTTGTGAAAATTAAGTTTTTTAAATAATATTGTTGAATGCTGTTTTAATCCTTCGATTGTATTATAATAAAAAAAAAATTATTATGCATGAGACTAAGAATCATTAGATTGAAATTTTATTTATTCAGCTGCATGTTTAAATTAAATGTGTTTATTCAGGTGATCGTGACAGATTCAGTCTTCCAGAAGATGTAACGATAGTTCATGCCGAGTTCACTTATTATTATTACCCAGGGGATATTACTTTTCCATGTAAGCAAATATTTCTTACAAAAATATATTTTTATTCGTTTAATAACTTAATTATAAAATAAGTATAATTTTTGTTTATTTTAGTGCCGCCACCCAAGTTTTACGTACAGCTTAATCCCATTCAAATAAACTTTGACGTCTGTTCGTGCCTTTGGTTTAATTCTTTTGCATTGAATCTTCATCATTCTCTTATTGGAAAAAACAAGCAGCTGAGTCCTTCGCGTTTAATATATTTTGATGTAAAAATAGAGGCTATACTCCCAAGAGTAAGTTAGGATATATAAATTGGTATATTCAAAATATATATTTATAAATATATTTATATCGCATTTTTCTTATTTTAATAATATTTATAAATCTGTACTTTTAGATAATTTTTGAGAATCAGCAGGAGTATCCAAATCAAAAGGACAGACCAAAGTCTTTGCATCTTCAAACTTCCAGGGCATCTATAACGAATGTTCGATTTACAGAAAGATCTTCGAGGGCGGACTTGGCGCAGTGCCTGAATGCGTTTCAAATGGGTCAGATGTTCTTCGGCGCAGAATTTCCCAGTAAATCAGGAGACTTCCACGTAGTGACGGATAAATTTCTAGCGCATTGCGGAGGTACAGGGCATTTAAGATCGTCGTAAATATCGATAATAAATATTTATAGAACTTTCCCTTTAATTTTTCTCTCGTTTCGTATTCTAGGGACTGATAACATTAGGCAAATACCGCCCAATTTCAGTAGCAATTCCGTAAACGAGCTGCTGCGTCAGCTGAGCAGAGAGCTTTTGTGGACCGAGGCGAAGGATGTATGGTGTTGCAATTTCGAGCCTGTGTGGGGAGATTTCTTTGGCGCGCGGGCCGTCGGTCAAAGTCGACCCGTACCGTTTCTGGACGCGTTTCCTTTGACACTGTGGTGTCACTTTACCCCGGGCTCGCCGTCGATCGCGGGAAAAGCCTCGGGTGCCGAAATCCACGGATTGGCGTACATAAGCAATCTGGTTAGCGTACAGATCAATCATTACCAATATTTGTTCTTACTCAGATTATCGGAGATCCTTTCGGAGATGGCTACGTACTTGGCCGTAGACTCGAATAAGATTTTGAAGATCGAGAGCGGCGGATCGTTGATCGTAGGCGCGCTGATACCTCAAGTGGAGGTGACGTTCGTGATGCCTTCGCATACGCCTGGTAAGGAGAACTCTGGCGGCGATTTGGAGTCCGTTGTGCCTGACTCGTCCAGCATAGCGGACGATTTCATCGGCTCGTCCGCGGCCTGGCACCCCGGTACGGTGAGCGCGCGCGTCGATTTCAGCGCCAAGAGGATGAACACGAGCAACGATGTGGAGACACCTCAGAGCGAGGCGTCGTCGATGCTGTCGATGGATTATTCGCATTCGGTCCCGACCTCGCAACCGGTCGTCACTTTCAAGCAAAACGGCACGAAGAAAGGCGATCAGGAGGGTCCGACTAATCCTGCGATGTGGTGCATCCCCGAGAGTTGCGGGTCGCAAAATACGGCTGTCGGTACGAGCGACGAGAAGAAATATACGGCTGATGCTACGCAAAATAAGCACAGCAAGTCGGATTCGATCTCGAACGCGCCCTTCATTCCGAATAATTTCAACGTCAATCTCTCGTCTATGAAAAAGGGATTCAGCAACTTAATGACGTCGATCGACTCGGCTTTAAAGGCTTCCCCGGAGGATGGTAGCAGCGACACGATGTCCATGAGAAGCGACGTTAGCTCGGATAGCGAGAATTACGTTTTGGTGAACCTTCAGGATCAAGGAAAGATCGACGCGGTATTCGGCATCGACAGCACGATTAGAATTACGACGGTGGAGGAAGCAACCGAAGTGGTGGAAGAAACGCCGGACACGCAAAGTGAAAAATCTATGGACAGTGTATGCAAAAGAAAGGATATAGTAAGTATATCAAAAAACGCGAGAGCAAATCATTTCATGATTACACTGTCCAACAAAAAAAAAACATCGGTACGAGACTAGTTTCTTATAGTTTTTTGAACACGAATCTGGTTTCCAAATCGCTCCATCACGTCACAATTTTGAGAAATTTGCAATTAAAGTTGCAAAAAAGGGCTATTTTAACAAACTTTGTATTATAATTACAATATGTGACGTGCTGGAGAAGTTTTCTTGCAATAAAAATAAAATATATTGTTAGGACTTTCGACCCTCAAAAGGAATTTTTGGTATCAGTTGTGGTTAATAAGATATCCATGATTAAATATGAGGTGTATTGCGAAGTTAGCTGTTAACTCGTCATTAACGATTTACCAAGTAATTTTTAAGTATGTTTATTTAAACTTGAGGTTTTTTAGATCGCTGAATATGAATCCAATGTCAAAATTGTCAAATTCAAAATGGAGAACTTAATATAATATGTTAAAAGATGTATAGATTGCAATCTAAATATTTTTTAAGTTTTGTCATCCGTCATATTGAGTCCATCATTTTAAATCTGACAATTTTGACATTGGATACGTATTCAGCGATCTAAAAATCTAATAATATATTTTATTTTGATTGCAAGAAAACTTCTTCAACACATAATTTGGAAACCAGATTCGTGTTCAGCGTCCAAAAAACTATAAAAAACTACTAGTTTTATTCCGGTGTTCGAAAAAAGTCATTTTTTTTGTTGAACAGTGTTATTAAAGATGATGGAAATAAAATCTTTTTTCTTCCTGTTCATAGGTTTCCATGGTAACATTTAAATTGTCAAAAGTCGAATTTATTCAACAAGCTTGCGGTTATTCGTCTGTCATTAAAGTTCAAGTTTCCAACATTGACAACGATGAGTGTTCATCTATTCCCTGGGATGAGTTTCAGGTAAGCCAGATTTATCTCAATTGATATAATATAAAATATAAATATATATATAAGCATTACGCTGTTATATAATTATGCTCTTTTTAAACAAACAGAGTTTATTATTAATTGTGTCGCTGCAAACAAAGTTTATTCTCTTCTTTCTTTTACTATAGAATTTTTGTTATTCTTACACGATATTATTCTGCCGAATATTACAATCTCGGAAAATAAAATTTATTCGACAGTATTTCTATATGTGAATTTAAAATAAATATTTCGAATTAAATCTGTATACATATTCACACATTAAATCTTATATTTGGAATGACTTGATAGTACTTGAAAGTTTTCAACATTAATATAATCACTCTCTTCCACATAACTATGTTATTACAATTATGGAAAGATGCATTGAAATTATATGTAACTTTGTGATTATAAAAATCATAGTACATAAACCTTTCCATTTCCATAGAGTATACATTCGAAATAGCGACTTGTGCATAAGAGTTACTAATACTCGAGTAGTTTTGCAGTAATTTGCTCATTGTTTTTACATTTTACGACCAGTTGATATTATTATTATAAATGTATATTTATACGATTTTTATCTCTTAACTTTTTTTGCATGCCTCTCCCGCGTCTCTCCTTCTCTTGAATGTTTTTATGTGGCACTTGTGGCAGGTCAAGAGAAAGGTATTGGCAAAACCATTCATACATTTATTAATCTTAAACACTTAAAAAATGCATGGGTCGATATTGAATCACATTACATACACATTGTTGTTACGTTACATTGTTGATAGATTTCTTGTAGAATTAACGCAAAACTTCAATATTCCAAAACTTTAACTTTAATGCAGTAATAAATTAAAACATCAATTATTAGAATTACACACATGTATTTGCCATATATTATTATTAATAGACGCAAATTTTCTATTCAAAGAAAGTCAACCAGACAGATGTATATTCAAGTAACAATTGATATGTTTAAATGTATGATTGTAATGATAATCATATGGTAATCTTTCTTCTGCAACACTGCTTTACTAGAATGGCATAACTGCATCAAAGGTTTCTACTTTATATATTTTTCTACATCGGTTTAACAAAGCAATTTTAAGATTAATTTATCATAAGATTAATTATTCTTTAAAGAGAGCTCACTAAGTGCAATTTTTATTCTTAATTCTTTTATGATTTCCACATACAACATGATTGACATTCAATTTTGACATTTATTAATTAATTAGATGTAGCGACAATATATGGGCATGTGATATTGATTCTTGACTTTTAGAAACTAGTGATGAGATTGCATTGTTTACAATAAGCAAAGGGCAACATGATCATATTCGTCGATACATGCATCATTTCATTTGCTTCATATATTACTATAAATGGGACTATATTAAAATAATGTTTTACACATTAGACATTATTATAGCATTGCTCTTGTGCATCTATATGCTTTTGCATCTGAATGATATTTTTTGCTAACATGCTGGCTCTTAATTAATAAAGTGTGCTTTAGCATATGCAATTTTTTTATCACACTTCATATTACGTATTTATTCTAATTTAATATAATTACATCTTTAATTATACACGTTATTAAAATCGCTAAACTAAAATTCTCTCTCTTGTGATCTACAATTTACAATTAATATTCCTAAAAACATTCATATCCCAATTAGTGTTCAAATCATATTTTAGTCTAATTTTGGCAATACAGTATTACAAGTTGAGTAATGACGTAAGGTCAATATATATATAGAAATATAGAGATATTTTTATTAGTAACTGTACATTACATAAGTTCAATTCTCCATTTAAATTTAATATTATGCCATTCTGTTTAATAGACCAAGTTCAGCTCGCGATCTCGAGGCTGGGTGGAATTGCCGTACGATTCAGACTGCAGATCGCGCATTAAATTACGTCTGGATCATAATTTGAAGGATGCGGAGGATTCTCATAGACTTTGGAACGCCAGCCAGAGAATTACCGACGACAGCGACAAGCCGGCGCCTAAGAACCGCGTAAGATCGCCCGAACAGGAGACATCCGGCATCGACATGCATAATAAAGAGAGCGTTATGAATTTATTCGAAGACAAATTGGAGATGAAAGTCGCTAACGTAGCGATGGCGTTGTCTATGAGCTCGGTGACGGGTCTGACGGATTTGGCAGAGGACGAAATCATACCTAAACCGATTCCCATGCAGGTAGATAGATCGTTGCCTGCCTGATTGTAATCCCCTCTTTTGTTCGAAATACATAAATTCGATTTGTATTATTACATTTCAGATACACCTGGAAAATATATCGTTGCGTTTGAACGAAGATCGTCCGCCGAATAATATTACTTCCCCGGGCCCGATTCCGATAGATTTGAATATTTCCAAACTTACGATAGCGCGGGACATGAGCGGTGTATTTCACATTGAACCAGTCGGTAAGGAACGCTATTCTTTGAGTCGGCTCTGTATTTATTTGTTTCTGCCACTTGCAAAGTTAACTTCTTTAAGTTCATTCACATGCGATCTTAATCTTGGTTGTGTCGTTCCTGTGCGCCTGTAAATACGTATACCTGTAATTTGGTATTATATGTAGATTTTTTACATTGCGCAAGTGGCAGATTTATATGTTGGAAAGTAATTAATATTACATATTGCATAACTGTTCTGTGCACCCAGGCGGCCTTTCGAATGTGAGCATTTATATAACACATGTAGAGAAAAAAAGTAGCTTTAGTTTCTCCCTGCTTATTATCGCACAGCTTAAAGGGATATTATATTATTTGATGCATATTATATTATTACATTCATAATCTATATATTACAGATTCTTTGTAAACTCTGTCTTTTTACAAAAAGTTAGACTCTTAGACTTTTTATAAAACGCTGCAAAGATTCGGTGCTTTACAAAAAGGCTTTTTGTAAAAAGACTATATTTTATGAAAAACCTGCAGTATATACATGTAGATGGAATATTTTAGATATGCATATAAGCATGAATTAATTTTATTATTTATTTATACAAAGAAAAATTTATTAACTTAGTAACATTAATTATATTTACTTAATCTATGCATTATTTATTAAACTTATAAAGTATAAAGAGACTTGAAAATTTGATAATTTTTTTTCATATAAATTTTTTAATCAGTATTTTTTTTGCGACTGCAAGTTTATTAACTCATCAAATTGCATCTTGACTGTCTCATATAGATAATATTACAAAATATTAACATTATATTTTTTAATTATAAAGAATTAAGGACAATAGTTACATTCTTTTTCATACAATTTTATATATACTTTTGAAATTATTTATTGTCTCATAAGTTTTATATCTTAATTAACACATACATTATTTATAATATGTTTACATTAGTTTTACATAATGCGTCAAACTATTTTTGAATTTTAGTTGGTTTATTTTTGTTATAAAATTTTATATATATATATATATATACTTTGAGACATTGATGTGACATGTATTTTAGTATGTTCATCTCTTTCTGATTATTACATCTACTAAAAGCTGCCTCTGTATTTGTATGTTCCTGTTTAAGATAATCTTTCATCCAGTGGGTCAAATAATAATTTTCTTGTGATTTTAGTAACTACAATGGAGGAGAATCGTTCCAATGTGATGTTATCGAGTGATAACAGTCACGCACTTAAGAATGTAGAGGGTGAGAAGGAATTGAATATTCTAAGACAATCTAGTATACAACTGAAATTGGATAACGAGGAATTGAGACGTCGTATGGGAGCTCTGGAAAGATTATCGGAAGAAAACGCGAGATTAATGCGCGCGAAAGAGGAATCGGAAATAATGAGATCTCGTTTGAGCGTCGCCGAAGACAATATCGCGAGTCTTCTGGAAGAGAAGAGAATCTTACACGATACTATCATGGAGCTGCGTAATCAAAGACTGGAGGGTTCTGGAGGTAGTAATAGAGCTTCGTGGTCTATTAAGAGATAGCACACCAGTTGTTTTGATTGCTCCAAATGTTGCAGTTCTACCAAGTCTTAATCGTTTGCACTTTTTATTCTGGAAAACATTTCTTTTGATGAACTTAAGATAATCTTATGTCAAACAAAAGACTTTACATTTCTTTATAAATGAAAAGATTTATATTTATGAGGATTTAACTTTTTATATATAAAAAATTAACAGGAATTAGTGATTTTAATTTTTCTAAAAAAAAAAAAAAAAAAACGCTATAAGGTCTATAACTGTTCTCAAAGATACATTATTCTTGTCTGCCGTAATTACGCTAGCAACTGCCGTTTAGCTCCTTTGCTTAAAATTTAAAACACAGTGATAAGAATCATATAGATGCACATGTGATGCATATACTTAAATGGAAAATATTAATTTTCTTATTATGATTGTAACAAGGCGATAATAAAACTGTAATATTACGTTTTTGTTTCACTGTTAAATTTATAACACATAGTATGAATTTTTGATAAATCGCCTGATGTCCACTATTTATGGATAGTACGGCTATGAAAAATTGCATATGTGAAAAACTGCATATACATTATGCTTTGTGTGCACATAAATTTTATTATATATTTATGTGTGCTTATATGTGATATACATATCCTTCTGAAAGCAAAGTAATGATTTTAATGAGATTAATGAAGGAATCTGCTAGACATCTCTTTATTTTTCAACATAATAATTGAAATCGATTTGTGCAATATACTTACTACACATTGTATACTTTTGCTATATTTATGTTAGAATTTCAGAAGGATATGTATATACATATAGTGAAAAAGCAAAGTGCGCTAGTCAGTATATCAATTATACATATATTGATTAATTTTGTGATTGGTTATATTTTGACATCATTTTTATGGATATAAATGGGAATTGTAAGAATGTATTGTGAAACATAATGATTTAAAACAGATGATTGTAATTTAATAATATATACTAGTTGAGCCTATGGATAGATTTTAAAGAATTGTGACCTGGTGGTATCGCATTATATCATATACATAATTTTATATCGACTGATTTAACAATTTTCATCAAACGCGATGAAAATTACAAGTAATAATGATAAAGATGATGTATGAGAAGCATTCAAATAAGACTGTAAAATTCGGAAATGTTGGTCTATAGTCTATAATAGTCCTCATGGCATTAGAATCATTGAGGTAATTTATATAAACATTAGAAACGGTGAATTGATAAATTTTTAATGAGAAGAAATTGTGAAATACGACGAATTGCAAAACATATTTAACATATTTTCAGTTCCAATTAATAGTTTCCTTAGAATTTGATTTTAATAGCTTTAGTTTCTACAACGGATTGCTGGTCAATCCTACATAAATGGAAAGTATTTTTTTGATGAATACGAAGACTAGATACTGAAGTTTGTTTCATAACGTAGACTTCTGTGCTCTTACTACAAACATCTGATGTATTATAGATATGCATTTCCATTATTTAGATGCGGCTTCAAACAATGTGTTTTCTCGACAAATGTTTTCTAATAAATACAAATACAAATCTAATATAAATATCGTATCATACCGAGATAATTTGTTTATATGATAATATTATTATCTGAATCAATAACACACAATCATCTAATATATATTTGACTAGTAAGCACAATGTTTGAAGATAGCGTGACATATGTAAGCTTCAGAAGAAGATAAAAGGTGAAAATTGCTGTTTTTGTTATTTTCAAAGATAGATAAGCTTTTTATATAATGCACATATCATACTTATAATGAAGGGTTTGCTTATATAACACGTTTATATAGTCTGATAATATTTTTTTCCAAGGGCATCATTTTTATTTCGATTTAATTGTATCAATGATAAACTCTTTTAGTTTTCAAGTCTGATTTAAATCAACTTCCTAAGGTTTGCTTATAGTTCCTTTGGCAAGCTAATATTTGTACCAAATGCTTTTATATATTAGAAAACTAAACTAAAATTATCTCCTTTAAATTCAATGTTTGTTTTAAGTCTATATATCTCTAATATAATGGGAGTATTTAATATATTATATTTTTATATGTGTGTATTATAATATTGATGTATATTTTAAATATTTAAATAAGGGATTGTGCTTTTCTCTTCCATTTTCTTACATATTCATATAAAGGCTTTAATAATAAATACCAAATATATATATAGCCAATAATGAGAAGATTTGCATATGTAATTTTGTTATTCAATTAGCAGCAAACATGCTATGTATAACTATAACAAACGAAATTGATTGGTACGAACTAGACTTCTTCCTTTTTTATATATTTTTAAGTACTTATTATATATTATATTTATGTATTTTACTATATCAGTAATACAGACTTTAGGAAGTTGAATATATATGAATATGAATAAACTAATAATGTGCAATGGAAATGAGGCAACATCACAATTCAATAGAATGTGTTACAATTATAATTATTTAGACTTTATAAGATATACATTTAAGTTTTACACGCTTGTTATCCCGGTAAAAATAATATTCTTATACCAACTGTTTTTTTGTTAAAGCGCGTTTTAACTTTAATTACGTAAGTATGATATTTTCGATTGATATATTTTCTAATTTAGCATTGTCAACAGACAAGACTTTTTGAGGCGTTTAGTTTCATAACATATATAACTTTATAATAGTTAGTAAGATTCTAGTTAGTAAGATTTCAAAAAATTGTTGCATATATAAATATAAATATATATATATATATATAAAAAGAGAACAATATCATACCACTTATGCATGAGCGCGATGGTCCCATTTCGTAAATTCATATCGTATGTCAGTAGCCATGTGATACATTCTCTGAAATAATACGATGCAGCCATAATTTACGAAATGAACCTATTTTATATATTAGCAGAAGAGTATAATAAATCTATTTGAAAAAATTGTCATTACAATATCAAAGTGCTAAGAATGCCAAGAGTGGGTTGTGCAATTTTCAAATTTCTTCACGAAGAGTATAGAGAGAAATCGAATATGTATGTTTGTCGTGTTTGCTATTTCTTCATAACTTTTGTTGTGAAGTATATTACGATTATTAAATAATATAAGTAATTTTGGGGAATATATAAATATTTGTGTTCTATCTACGAATTATATTCTAGCTCTTTGTTTCAAAAATAGATTAAATATAATGTATTTTCTATTATAAATATATCATTTTAACAAATGTATTTTAGCAATATTAAAATGAAATGTGCTATTATAATAAGCATCGATACATTTGCAAGTACTCTGCGTTGATACCACTGCTT